>NC_051159.1:169819054-170164072 GCF_013339745.2 Dermacentor silvarum
GATGATATTTGGTGTTTTGTGGCGCAAGGGTCAATGTGGCCAAAGAGCGCCAAGACAATGAATGGTATGTTTGCGGTGATCGGTGAGTTCCGATGATAGGATGCTATGTGGCTGTAAAGGGGCCTAAGAACAATCGCGGTATATAAGCGTAAAACATACATCGAATAGGATTATGGTAGTGACGTGTGGAGTGATCTGTGGGTCGTGAATGTATGAAAAGTGGTCATGGTGTTAAAATTAAGGATATAAAAGTAGCACGATGCCTACCGGAGGCCTTTGTGGACAAAGACCATGAGGCATGTGCTTTATTAATAAGATACTGCAGCACCGGCCTCTGCAGAGAGGCCGTGCTACACGTCACCTGGATAGATAACACGAAAATTATATATGCCCTTTAAAAACGCCAGAAGTGATTGATATTAAAAAAGAGGTTCATTGCCCAAAAACATAGCAGGATTTAATGGGAGATTTAGCCGTGATGGTAATGGAAAATGTTTTTTTCCTCTGAGGCTCCAACTCAGGGCACTGTAAGAGGACATGAAGTACACTGAGTGGCTCGCCACATTCGTCACAGACAGGCGGATCGCCACCGGACAATAAGTATGCGTGTGTACTGTATGTGTGTCCTATCCTGAGTCTGCAAAGTGTAACCTGTGTGTAGCGTGTTTTCGATTCTGACGGCCAATGAGCGAGATGAGGCTTGATAGTATGTAGTTTGTTGTTCGTTTCTCTGTCCCACAGACGTTGCCAGTAGGCTCTGACCTTTTTCTTGATAAATGGCTTTAGGTCCATTACAGGGACGGCTATGGGCGAAGTGGCAGCGTCTGTACGAGCAGATGTGGCTAGCTTGTCGGCCAACTCATTCCCTTCGATCTCGCGTGCCCTGGCACCCAGCACAGCACAATTTGTTGCTTAGATGCATACGCGGTGCAAATATGGAATAAAGAGGCTATAATGACGGGGTTTCTGTGCCTACTGAGAGTTTTTAAACATTTCAACACGATAAAGAGTCAGTAAAGATGATTGCCTTGGGTATGTCTAACCGTTTGATGTGTTTAACCGCCGCCAGGATGGCATAGGCCTCCGCTGTAAAGATGGTTGTGTTTGGGTGTAGAACTCCGGCAGCCCAAAAGGATGGACCGACCGCCGCGTAAGACACGCCAGTGTGTGACTTTGAGGCGTCAGTAAAATATTCCGGACAAGAGTATTTGTGCTGCAATTCGAGGAAGTGCATACGGATATGTGCGACCGGCGCATACTTTGTAACATCAACGAAGGACAGATCACAGTCATCAGCTGCCACTGCCATGGGCGGCAGCTGTACAGGAGAGGACATGACATCGTGTTCGTGGAGCGAGACATCCATCTCTTCGGCAAGACTTCTTACTCGCAGTGCGTAGGGCTTTCTTACGCTAGGGCGGTTCTGAAAGGTTTGGGCACTGGACAGGTTATTTATAGTTGTGTAGGTAGGGTGAGTTTTGCTTGAGTTTACTTTCAGGAAATACATAAAGGACAAGTACGTTCTCTGCAGATGGAGTGACCATTCATTTGATTCTGCATATAGGCTTTCTACCGGGCTTGTTCTGAATGCACCCGTAGAGAGGCGGATGCCCAGATGGTGGACAGGGTCCAACATCTTCAAGGAGCTCGGAGTCGCGGAGTGGTATATAATGGAACCGTAGTCTATACGTGATCGAATCAGGCTCTTATAGAGATTCAGTAGACATTTTTTGTCACTACCCCACGTAGTGCGAGACAACACTTTCAAGATGCTCATTGTCTTCATGCACTTATTTCTTAGATACTTTAGATGTGGGATAATGTTAACTTCGCGTCCAGAATTATGCCTAGAAATTTGTGTTCAGTTTTTACAGGTAGACCCTCACCTTGCATCTCGATGTTGGGATCAGGGTGCAGACCTCTCTTTCTGGAGAAGAGGACGCATGTGGACTTTTGTGGGTTAAGCCTAAATCCATTCTCGTCTGCCCAGTTACATAGTTTGTTCAAACCAAGCTGAACCTGCCGCTCACAGATTGCAAGGTTACATGAGGTGAACCTTATCTGCACATCGTCGACATATACTGAATAAAATAGGTTGCGTGGGATGTACAGACGCAGAGAGTTCATTTTATGATAAGAGGGTGCAACTAAGCACACCGCCCTGTGGTACTCCAGTTTCCTGCACATATGGTCTTGATAGGGCATTACCCACACGAACACGGAATCTGCGGTTGGACAGATAACTTTCAATGATATTCAGCATATTGCCACGTATTCCAAAGTGTGCGAGGTCTCTCAGTATTCCGAACCGCCACGTGGTGTCGTATGCCTTTTCCATATCGAGGAAAACAGACAGGAAGAATTGCTTGTGGACAAAGGCTTCACGAATCTGAGCCTCTATGCGTATCAGATGGTCAGTGGTGGATCGGCCATCGCGAAACCCACACTGGTATGGGTCAAGCAGCTTGCTTGATTCTAGGAAATGTATTAGACGCCGGTTTATCATCTTCTCGAAGACTTTGCAGATGCAGCTTGTTAGAGCTATGGGCCGATAGCTGGATACGGACGATGGATCCTTGCCCTGCTTTAGGATAGGGATCACTATGGCCTCTTTCCAGGCAGAGGGGATCTCGCCGGAGGTCCAAATAAAGTTATACAGACAGAGAAGCGTTTTCTTCGTTTCAGAGGGCAGGTCTTTTAACATTTCGTATAGTATGCGGTCAGAGCCTGGGGCAGATCGGTTGCAACAGGTGAGTGATGCATACAGCTCTGCTAGAGAGAAAGGTAAGTTATATGGCTCGTTCCCGGTGCTCTTTCGGTCTAGGTTTTTCTTTTCTATTGCTGCTTTGTATTTTGTAAATGCTGGAGAATAATGTGATGAACTGGACACATGTTCAAAATGAGCACCCAGATGATTTGCTTGGTCCTCCAGGCTGTCTCCCTGCGTGTGTATCAGGGGAGGCGGATGTGTTTGTCGTCCTCTTACTCTATTGACCCTGTTCCAAACCTTGGCCTCATCCGTGTACGAATTGATGCTTGATAAGAATTTTTGCCAGCTGTCTCTCCTGGCTTGTCTGCGCGTTCTCCTACCTTGGGACTTAATTTGCTTGAAATTGACAAGGTTTTCAGCAGTAGGAGAATCGCGAAGCTGCCTCCATGCTTTGTTCTGCTGCCTACGCGCGTTCCGACATTGTTCATTCCACCACGGAACACGAGGTTTACGAGAAAGTCCACTTGTTTGGGGAATACACTTAGATGCTGCATCAATTATGAAGTTGGTAAAATACTCGACGGCACCGTCAACTCCGAGCACAGACATGTCAGCCCACGAGATCGTACTGGTAAGTGTCTGGAATTTCTCCCAGTTCCCTGCATCGACCTTCCACTGGGGGGCATGTGGTGGAGATTTGTATTGTCTTTGTGCTCGCAGCAGTATAGGGAAATGGTCGCTCCCATAAGGGTTTTTTATAACTTCCCATTCGAGTTCAGGTAATATGGATGGAGAAGCTATGCTGAGATCTATGGAGGAAAAGGTTCTGTTTGCGAGACAATAATATGTAGGTTCTTTTTTGTTTAGCAGACACGCACCGGATGAGAAAAGAAAGTCTTCAATTAAACGGCCTCGCGCATCGATGCGAGAGTCGCCCCACAGGCCGCTGTGTGCATTGAGATCCCCAAGAACAAGGTAGGGTTCGGGGAGCTCATCAATGAAAGACTGAAATTCTTGTTTGTGCAGCTGGTAGTTTGGAGGTATATAGAGCGAGCAAATGGTTACCAGTTTATTTGAAAGGACAGCACGAACAGCCACGGCCTCCAGTGCGGCTTGCAGTGGAAAATGCTGACAGGCTACAGTTCTATCGAGTATTATGGCCACACCTCCAGATAATGCGGCAGCATCCTCGCGATCCCTTCGGAAAATATTATACTGACGGAGAAAGCTGCTGTTTCTAGAGTTAAGATGAGTTTCCTGGACACACAGCACTTTTGGATTAAATTTGTGTAAAAGTTCTTGAATGTCGTCTAGGTTGTGCAGTAGTCCCCTTATATTCCACTGAATTATTGTGTTCATGTTGGAAGGAAATGTGCTGTGTGTCTTGGTCGAGTACTTGGACTTATCCTACAGAGCCTTTTCAGGCCCTGTAATTGGAGTTTTCCCCTTTTTGGGGTGCTCGAGAGAGCCTCGTCGCACCCTAGGCGCTCCATGCGCCATCTCGCTTGTGGTAGTGTCCATTGCCTCATCCGGGGCTTTGGACACTCGCTCCAACGAGCGATGTGTACGTACAGGCTTCGTCTTTGAGGACAAAGCCTTTGCCCCCACCAGTGCGGAGGTTGATGGACCCTCCTTTGCCTCTGTGCGGCCCTGGCTGCTGCCAAGGTTTGTAGAGGCCACTGGTGTGGCCGAGTCGAGGGAGGGTAGGGCAGCCTTGGCTGCTCCTACCGTAGGGGCGGTTGTCCCAGCCGACGGCTCGCTACGTGCAGGCCGGGCTGGTGGCGGAAGCCGATGCGAACGTGCCCCCTGACGTGCCGCATCAGCGTATGTAGTGTTGTGAAAAGGCGAGCACCTTTTGCGTGCTTCCCTGAACGAGATGTTCTCACGGACCTTTATAGTTATTTCTTTTTCTCTTTTCCAGCCTGGACAAGAGCAAGAATACGCCGGATGTTCGCCGTCACAATTTACACAGTGAGGCGTGGCCTCACAGCTATCTGAGGCATGGCCTTGCACTCCGCACTTGGCGCAGGTGAGTCGACCACGGCAACTCTGCGAACCGTGTCCGAACCTTTGGCACTGGTAGCATCGTCTCGGATTTGGGATGTAAGGTCGCACGTTCAGTTTGATGTAGCCTGTTAGGATCGTCTGGGGCAGAATGCTTGATGAAAATGTCAGAATTAGATGGTGTGTTGGTATTTCTTTATTGTCCCGCCTGATTTTTATGCGTTGCACATTGATGACATTTTGGTCGCTCCAGCCTTCTAGAAGCTCGGTTTCAGTCAATTCTAGGAGGTCTACGTCAGATACTACTCCGCGTGAGGTATTCATGGTTCGATGTGGCGTAACAGTTACCGGGTGCTGTCCGAGTGATTGAAGACTGGTGAGCTTTTGGTATTGTTGGTGATCCTTAACCTCCAACAGAAGGTCACCGCTGGTCATTCTGGTGATCTTGTAGCCAGGTCCAAGGTTTTCGGTCAGAGATTTACGACAACAAATGGTGAAATTATTCGAGCTGATTTTTCGGTTTTCTCACTGTGGATCACGTGGAATCGCGGGAAAGTTTCAGTTGGCTTTGTAAACATATACAAGGATTCATCGGTGCGCCCCCTCTTCTGAGGCTGGCGATCAAGATGGGGAAATGTAGGGGTTCCCATGTAATTTGTTTTGTGTTCGGCAGCAATGGCGGCCACCCACCATGGAGCCCAACTTGGGGACGCTGCAGTTCTTAATGTTTAAGACAGCATACGCCAGCCGTACATCGCTACTATAACCGAATGTATTATGCCCATGGGAGGACAGGTACACAAGGTTAACCCAAGCCGCCTATGAAAAACGTGGAAGTAAGAGAAGAGAAGAGAAGACAGGACAGTAAAGAAAGGAGATAGGAAAGAAAAAGGTCAGAGAGGGGTATAGGAAAAGGCGACCAGCCGATTTCCCCTGGGTGGGTCAGCCCAGGGGAGCCGTCTATGTGAAGCAGAGGCCGAAGAGGTGTGTTGCCTCCGCCGGGGGGCCTTAAAGGTCCAAACACCCGGCATCAGCTCAACCCCCAGGATCCCCCTTTCCCCAGACACGGCTAAGCCGCGCACGGCTACACGCGGGAGGGTCCAACCCCCATGTGCTCGGGTCCGTGGTGTCGCAACACACCAAACGCCTGCTTTCGCAGACGCCCCTGCGGGGGGTTGATGAATTTAATACTTAATAAGAAAGAGGAATGGTACGCGAAATACAGGGAGCTAAACCGAAACATCCGGTTTGCTACCCTACCCTTAGGGAGGGGTAAGGAGAGAAAGCAGAGTGGAGAGGTGCAGCACACGCACGGAGATCGAGAATACTTGAACATGAATTACACAAGAAAACACACGATACAAAATATCAAAGAACGTCCTTTAATACAAGTGAGGGTGGTCCCAAATGCTGCCCAAATAATAGCGCAAGACATAGGCAACCAACCGCACTTGCAAAAGATAATACGCGCTTAATTTTTGTGCGTTAAAACTGTAGTATCTAGGTCCATGCAAGAGGCTATATTTACGCAAATATAGTTCGTTACATCCAAGCGCGTTAACGCTAGTGAGTGATTTTTCATTAACTATGAGCAGTCATAGCTTTGTTGTTTAAAGAAAGAAACACAGGAGCCGACATTCTGCTTTCTCGCTTCCTTAAGCTATTCGGCAGCAGAAAACAATCAGGCTTGATGCGCGGTAGCAAATTGACGCAGCGCTGTACGCACCACATAAGACATGCCTTTCTGCAGCAGAAATCGCTGTCATTATAGGCAATGATGCACTTGATGACTTATGAAGGTTACGCAGTCCGGAGTCGTGGCAAACCATACATGTCGGAAAGGCTTGTATAAACAGCACAAGCGCGGTTCGGAAGAGAGTCCAATGGATTTTCCTCAATAAAGTATGACATTTGGATGGCGCCCTTAGCAATCTAATCTATACCTGAGGCATAAATATTACTAACATAAAAAGATAGAAAGAAAAAAAAAGAAGCAGACTTGCGCGACATTGCCTAACCGTAGCCCAAGCAGTTGTAGGAACAACTTTTAATGGCCGCAATTAAACCACGCGCTTTATACCTTTGCGTGCATATGATACACAACATGGCCACCAATTCTTGCTAGCTTTTAACTCTATTTCGCGTTTCCTTCGCTCAGTGCACAGGGAAAACTGGCGTATAACACTTTCAAGTGCTGAAATAAGTAAATTACTGCAAATACCGTAATATACATAAGCGAAGTTCATTTTAACGCGAGAACGTCTGTAAGTTACGAAAACTTCAAATTTTGTAAGACCATCACTTATGACACACACGCACGCACAGACTGAGGGAGTAAATTTTGTGTGCACATCCGACATAACCTCACCCTCATTGTCACTTAGTCGCTGAAGCTCTGAGCACCCCCAGGGCAGCCGCGAAGCTTTCTACGTGGTTCGTAAAACAAGCGTTTAACGCACTGGAGCGCAATTAGTTACTGCAAATCATACCAGAAAATTTAAACTTTACTAGCATTACCCATAATGTTCCCTCATTCCCTGGAAGTTCAAACTTCGTGTCACATTTGGTTGTCCCATAAACTGGGAAACATGGTCAATAATGCCTGCATAACAATTACGAGGACTTGAATAAGTATTTCCTACAAAAGCCGTACCATACCCACACCGATTTAACTTCACCGTCCCGTCAGCCATAATATGAGAACGTCTTTAACTTTTGTAAGAACGTCTACGACAGAAGATAGCTATAAATAACGTCACTATCATCATCTATCCGGCTACTCTTCAATGCCAACGCTTCACATTAGGATTCCTCGAGAGAGGCTCATCTGAGCACTCATTACTGCCTTGAGTAAACAGTGGGTCATCGACACCAAACTTCTGTGTTCTCGTATCGCAAGGTCGACTCACCCGTTCTGTTCAACACCACTATTGCAGGCTTATCACAGAACCTAAAGTATCAGCCAAGGTATTGGGAGCATTCCTATCACTTCCAAGGGCAGCTGTAAAACTGGACCTTATATATATATATATATATATATATATATATATATATATATATATATATATAGAGAGAGAGAGAGAGAGAGAGAGAGATAACCGTAAACCATATCCTGCCTCTCCTCCCACATGTGTATATATATATATATATATATATATATATATATAGTTGGGGGGAGGGCAATGTACAGTTTAAGGTTGTTTTTTTCCGTGAACGGCGGGCATTATCAGCCTTGCTTGCAAAACTTATTCTGATTTCTCAAAGCATATGCTGTAGTCTTGGTCATATCGCAGTACATAGCTAAGGAAGGGGGGAGGGGGGGGGGGCGAGAGGCAAGATACGGTTTACGGTTGTTTTCCGTGAACAGCTTCCCTTATCATCCTTGCTTGCAGAACTAATTCGATTTCTCAAAGCATATGTTGTAGTCTTGGTCATATCGCAGTGCACAAACCCCTCTATCAAGAGCCAGGAGAACGTTTTGTCATTTATTTGAGCAGACATCTACAAAAAGGAAAATCGCGACGAAGTTTCACACAGCAGACGCTTGTGTACTGGGCAACGTATTCGATTCGTTGAGTCCTGCATTATACGCGACCTGTGTTCTCCTCGATCAACTGAAACGTTCATGTCTACGGTGCTTCCGGGCAGTGTTTCGACGCATTTTAACATTCGAAATCAGGACAAACCCGCTGGACACGTTCCACCAGATGCATTACTCATGCAGACCACGCATATCGTAATATTGCTCCCGGCAGCTCAGAATTAACTCGCGAAAGGCGTAATAAAACAAATGTTCACTGACGTCAACAGGTATTTCATCTTTCTCCCTTTACGCACCTGCGCCAACGTTTCCCGATGAGTCAGCTTGTAGCGCGCGCCTGTGCAAATCAACTTCTCTGGTGCTGTTCTTATACTTTCGTCGCCTATAATCGAGTTCTAGCTTCTTTCCTTCTCGATTGCGACAGAATAATTGAGGAAAAAATAGGATTACGGGCGCCACGCGGTGGCATCGCCGGATATCGTCGCGGGGGGAAAGCTGCCGGCGCGCCGACTCCAACCTTGGCGATCGTCACAAGCCAGTTGCCTTGCACACATGACGAGCCGAAGAAGCGATTCTCCTTAGAGTGCGTGTGTGATCTTTCCTGTTGCCTGCGATGGAGTCGTGGCAGCCACTTCGTAGACAGCACCGACGACAGCGAAGCTTAGCCTCTCTGCTAGTGTCGTGCGTTGTCGTGCTGTGCCTTTCGTGCCTCGATGGCAGCCGCGCCGATGAGTCCCAGGCTCCGCTGGTGCGGATAGAAAACGGACTGCTCGCTGGCAAGCGGATCACAGTGGTGGGCAAACAGGTCGACGCGTTCCTCGGCATACCGTACGCGGTGCCTCCTACAGGCAATCTCCGCTTCGAGAAGCCGCAGCCCGCTGACGCTTGGGACGGCACGCTGCAGGCCGTCAACAAGCCGCCTCCATGCCGTCAGCTGGACATGCCATTCCTAGCAGGTAAACGCCTATACTATTCCAACACCAGCACCGAAGACTGCCTGTACGTGAACGTGTGGAGGCCATCGTCAAGTTGCCCCCGATCCGAATCGTGCGGAGCCAAACTGCCCGTCATCGTGTTCATACACGGCGGAGCGTTGCAGTGGGGAGACTCGAGCTTGTTCCTGCACTGACCCGTCGGTGTTCGTCGCTCAATCGGATGTGGTCTTCGTCACGTTTAACTATCGGGTTAGCATGTTCGGATTCCTGTCCGCCAAGAACCCGGACCTTCCCGGTAACATGGGCATTTGGGATCAGGTTCTCCTCTTGAAATGGGTTCAAAAGAACATCGGGAAATTCGGCGGTGACCCCACGATGGTGACACTGAAGGGTCAGAGCGCTGGCTGCAATCACAGCCGGCCTGCACGCTACGTCGCAACAAAGTAAGGGCCTCTTCAACAGAATCATTATGGAGAGCAGCACACCGCTATCGCTGTTTCTCACCATGAGTTTTAACGTGGTTGGTCAATTTGTCAACGCTGCCAATGCGCACGGTTGCATTGATAACTCGAAAGACTGGAGAGAGGAGACTACTACCATTGTCAACTGCCTCAAGAAGGTCGAGGCTGACGTCATCATCGCCAAACTGAAGGAGGAGACCACCTTCAAGCAAATGTTCCCGATGGTCTACGGCGACCAGTTTTTTCCCAACGACCCCTTGGATCCTGAAACGTACGCGGACCTGCACGTAAAAGAGATCCTGCTCGGAACGACGACGGACGAAGGCACAGTATTCCTCAACAATATACGGAATGTTGCGCCTCAGTTTGAAGACTACATCTCGGGTAACTACCGCCTTGCCATGACACTGGCACTGAAGACCATGTTCAACATTCCGCTATCTCACGCTCGAGATATTACGATTGCCTACTTTGGCGACCAGAGCGTGGAGCACAACAAAAAATCCGTCATCGATATCTTCTGTGAACTCTTCGCTGACGCCACAATTTACTGCCCAACACTCATGTTCGCGGACGTGGCAACCCAGCGAGGGGTGAAGGCATATCGCTACCTATTCGCCCACAGAGCTTCGGACAGCTACTGGCCCGAATGGATGGGCGTCACGCACGCAGACGACTTGCCTTACACAATGGGCGCTTTACTACTACCCAAGGACGAGAACCTGTTTACTCCTTCGGTGGGGCAAGAACTTCGTGACCTGGTTCTCAAAAACACTCATACTCCTGCCGAAGAAGAGTTCGTGAAGCAGATAATCGCAAGTTGGACGGCGTTTGCCAAACACGGGTGCGTACGTGATGGGGTAGAACTACCTCTATCAAAAACCTTCCCATGGTTTCATTGCCACATTAGAGGTAAATACATATAAGCTAATTCAGTTATCACAGTACCGCTTCCGGCTAATTAACATGCTGACGCAAGACATTTTAAGGTAAACTACGATACAATATATCTAAAATCCTATGTAGCATTCTTTTTTTCTTTATTTTAGACTTTTTGGCAGAAACACCTACAGGACAGCAACATAATGACATGTGTCGGCTTTTGGACTAGTTCACCATTAGCAGAAAGCAGGTTGCCTAATTTTATTGCGATAGCAATTATATGGACACTCAAAAGCAGATTTCTGCCGTCGCCGTCGCCGTCGCCGTGAGGTTCCGTATGACGTCAATGGAGATGAAATTGTCGCCGAACGCTGTATGTGCGAGTGAAAGGGCGCGAGGGGCGCGCGCTTTCACGGGGAGTGAACGCACGGCGGAGAACAAACGCGCGTTCTGCGCCGTGCTCCCTTAAGGGCTGCAGAAGTAGGCGTCTCTTTCCTCCTTTACAATCACCATATATGTAGAGCAAACGCACCTCTTCCTACGTGCGAAAGGCCACGGGGGGGGGGGGGGGGGAGGGAAGAGAGGCGACGTTTAGCTGCGGCACCAAGTGCCTATTTATATCAGAGGCTCCGGCAACAGTCACCAACGCCGCACGCATTTTGAGCGAACGCGGGCATAACGCCGACGGCGTCGACAACAGTTCTGCGTGTTGCCGGTGCTGCTGCATGTCCAAGTTTATACAGCTGATAAAGCTAATATCATTACTCCGTATAGCTCTCTACAAATTTGCTATCGCAATTGATGCTTCGCCTTTCAGGTGAAATTGCGACAACTTTTTGTTTCTGCAAGCTATTCAAAAAACCACAAAAAATTATGGGATTTGCAGGAGGCTGCGCAAGTAAGAAGAAAATAATACAGACAGTATAACTACTGCGGTTCGAAAAGCGGGAATTTAATGAAGAATAAATCTTTTACGCGAATATTACGCGAATAACGCCTTCCTGCTATAAAAGTTGAGATGTTTGCTTCAGGCGATGAGGATAAGTATAATACTTCCTTCTACCAGCTACATGCAATTTATACATGGGGCGGTTCATATTAGTACTTTTCAGTTGTTCTTTCAGAAATGAACCCTTTCTTTATCGTCTTGCTGTTGAAATGTTCATATTGCATTTTGTTTTGTTCTTTATTCGCATTTTATTCTCGCATGCCATTTGTAAGGTTGAGCTGCATTGTGTGTAGCAGCTGGGCACATTTGTGAGTTAGCACCCGTCCTGTTTACTTCTTTGTCCTCGTCTTGTGCTGCACTGTCATACTCATAATGAAATGCTCCTTGCTCACTTCTTAGACCAAGCTCGTTTCTTCCTAGCCGCAGCGTTAATCGTCATCGCGCCCGCTCCAACAAAGTCATTTTCTCATTACAAGAACTTACGCTCATGTTGCCAAGGGAGAACACCAGACACAATTACACCACCCTAATTCTAAAACACATCTTGTAAATAAAACTTCACTTCTGAAATGAAGCAGCGTCTCACTAAGGCGTTGCTTGTCGTGTCTCTTACAGACTATGCTGCTTTTTTAAAATTAATTTTGTAGCATTGTGCAAATGAAGACTGTGCCCTGGAATTTAGCTTACTTTTCTTTCAATACATTCTCGAACGCTTTTGAGCGTGCGACCACTTTGAACTGATAATGTTTTTGCACTGCGACATCCTGCAACCAGCAGGGGTTAAGAAAAAGGAACAGCACGAAAACTAAAGAAACTGAGAAGAGCATTAACAGCTAGTTTGTTTTTTGAGCATGTGGCCATTTCATGTCTGTATATATTCCCAGGGGCGCTTGGCATCTATCCAGACAGGCATTACCGCTAGCAGCTAAGGGTTGACGTGCCCAGACTACGTAACCCGCAAGAGAAGCTGGCAAGAATACAAGATACAGCGGTGGTTGGAGGGGATCAATATTTCTGCAGAGCTAACCATATAAAAAAGGAGAATCATTTACATCGTCATGTCAAAAAAACTCGCGCAGCATTTTGAAATAGTTTTTTTTATTTGTTATTTTATCGAGATGATGTAATAGGAGAGGTTGGGGCCTTAAGGTGGCGCCAGCTACTCCTCTTCGCTTGGTAAAGGAAAATGTTACTACAAAATATGTCAAAGAACGCTGGACACAGACATCATGAACGCAAGGAGGATTTACCCCTGCCGGAATCGTTTACGGCAAAGTCTAGTTATTGAGTTTTTATTCGAGTTTGTCTATTACATTTATTTAACATAAGCACGCTACGCTACTAATCTTCGCCTTCGGTATCCACTGAATATGTAAGTGCTAGACAAACGTTTCGCACCTACACGTTAACAACTTATTTTAATGCGACAGCATCATAGGCGAACTACACATTGTACACACACTTTGTACGTCTCCGTCGGACGAAAAACGTGGGCCGATCCTGAAGGCAGTGAAATCTACCACTGCCTCAAAGTGTTAGCTGCCACGAAGGAAGAATGCGAGAAGCTAGCACGTGACGCGCGCGCCGGGCGTTTCAAAGAGGGACTACGGCCCGGGAGAAGCATGTGCACGATCATGGCCTAAAGGTTAGAGCATTGGGCTGCTTCGCTGAAACGGAGACGTTCGGTCCCACTATCGGTCACGCATTTATGTATAGAATTGTAAGTGGGCTTCGCCCATTTCGAAGGTACCTAACCAAAAACTCAAGGTGTGTTAAGCGCACACGAGCCCGTCACAGTGTGCACGAAATCCCAAATTTGTAAGCGATACGAAATATACAAAACGTCATTTTCATAAATGATGGAGGGCAAGGTCGCGCGTGACGCCTGCACGCGCAGCTGCCGAGATGTCGCATTCTATAAGTATACCACATAGTCAGACATTTAGAGGTGCGAAGTTCTGACATCGTGTTTTTTCAAGTTTTCTTTGTATGGCTATTATTTGTTTATTTTTAACATGGGCTAACAAAGAAATTGATTCAATTATGGGGTTTTACGTGCCAAACCACAATCTGATTATGAGGCACGCCGTAGTGGGATACTCCGGAATAATTTGTACCACCTGGGGTTGTTTAACCTGCGCCTAAATCTAAGTACACGGGTGTTTTCGCATTTCGCATCAGCGAAGTGCGGCTGCCGTAGCCGGGATTTGATCCCGCGACCTCGTGCTTAGCAGCCCGACACCATAGCCACTAAGCAACCACGGCGGGTATGGGCTAACGGAGCTCGAGCTTATCTTCTGCGGTAGTCATTTAGAAATGTGGCATTACGACCAGATTACGTTAGAACGGAAGAAGAAGTTATCGCTTGTGGACAGGAAAGTACCAGCACCGATAATACAGGCACTGAACAGTCAGGCGACAGCCAGTGACGGCACCAGTCAAGAAGTGCATAAACGTGAAGATAACGAGCAGTAATTTACTTATGAATAAACAATTCGACGTGAATAAAAGGAATAGCGAGTTGAGAAAGAAATTTAATGTTTGACTATAGAACCAAAAAAAAAACAATAATGCAAGAAATTGCAAAAATGTGCCATTATGCAACAATACATCATCTTTAATGATGTAATACTGCAACTAGCAACTATGCTTACTGCAAAGAAGCCGGTACTCGAACATGCACGTGTCGTGTGAACAGATAGCACCGTTGTTGCGTCACGCATGATGCAATCGGAGTGAAATTTAGCCTCTCGCTCGGCATTCAGGGAGGCGTAGTTGGGAATTAGTACGTTTGTCGATCTGAATGGTCGCCTTTGAGGGAGCCCACTCTGTCATAGAAGGTAAAATCTATCAAACTCAAACCTGTGCTCATTAGCAGTTACAAGGCTTACAAGTGTGCAATGTGTTGCCGAATTTTGAAGGTTGCTCCGCTATGACGCCCCCGCGTTCGACACGTACATTCTAGAAATGGCGCCGACAAACTCGGACAGCAAGGCAGAGGGATGGCAATCCGCGCGCCCACCACCTTTCACCACAGCGGGCCCACTACAATTAGGGAGTGAGCACGATTACAAGAGTAGACCGTAAAACTAACTGTATCGAAATAAAGAATTAGGTGAAGCCTGTT
The DNA here is from genome assembly GCF_013339745.2 of Dermacentor silvarum. NCBI lineage: Eukaryota > Metazoa > Arthropoda > Arachnida > Ixodida > Ixodidae > Dermacentor > Dermacentor silvarum. The sequence goes on from NC_051159.1 coordinate 169,833,664, forward strand.
GGCATTCAATGCGTTAATAAATGTCACTTGTGTATTTGTTAACGTTCATTTCTGTACCCTATTACCCATACACCCCCCATCTGCAGAACGCGCATGACGTTTCAGGTACCCCACTGCGGTGGAGTCCGCAATACCCTAACCCATCCCCCCCCCCCCCCTTCCCCACTTTTTTTCGCGTTTTTTATGTAGCAGTCGATTCCAAACTTTATTTATTTATTTATTTATTTATTTATTTATTTATTTATTTATTTATTTATTTATTTATTTATTTATTTATTTATTTATTTACCTACTACTTCTGATATTTTCGGCCACTGCTCATTTTGCGTTTTCTGAAAACTAGTCATACAACACCCATCCTTTATCAGACAGCTTGTTCGCAACCATGGTCTAAATTTGACAGGCACATACTCCTGCAGTTCTTTTTTTTAATACAAATTAGTGATACGTATTTAAAACTGATCCTATGTCTCTGATTGCTAGCTGTCGCCCCTTTCTTTTTTCTTTTTTTTTTGCCCTAGCCAGCACATGCATGGTACCAAATTAAATCGAAATAAATACTCTGCTGCAAATATGCGTGTCCGCGTTTGACTATTCGTATTCGATTCGATATGCAATTCGTATTCCAAAAAGTTAATATTCGCCCCCCTCCTGTAATGAAAAGTACTTACTGCAGAAACATTAGAACGGGGTGGTGCACAACCACAAAAAAGTAACCTTGCAGGAAGAGTAGAGCCATAAAAGAAGTACTTCTGACATTCTTCGTCTCAATAAAATAACCCAACAGATTTTCAGTATAGCAATTGCAATTTATTAATATCTAAATCCTGGCAGCTCTTGTGCATTTTATGAAAATTGAAAGTATGAAACCTTCCACGCACCATAAGCTGAATTTAGTATTCTGACTTTGGTCTTTATAACGATCAACAAAAGTTAAAATGGAGAAAAATGAAAGTCTGGAACAAATTCATAAAAAAAAATAACAGGCGTCCGTTTTGTCTTCTTGATGATGACGGTGATGATTTATTGGTATCCCCTTTGAAACAAGGCTGTGACAAATAGTCACTTAGCCTGCGTGAGTTAATCAGGTATGCTATACATGCTTTTCTTTTAGAATTTTTGTATATGCATCATCTTGATCTTTTTGACCTTGCTCGAAACTTCTCTATCTACCTTTTACCGCTACCAATTCCTACAACGAACCCGGTCGTATCAATCTCTTCCGTGCTTTTTTCCCACCAATACTCTAAACGTCTCTTGCTTATCTCGACTGCTGACCGGTTGATGCTTCCGTCCACTTTAAACTCAAGCGCTTCTGGAAGGTGCACGTTACCTACGGGTCTCACTGGGTGGACCCCTTCGCCATCTACTGGGATGTGATTAGTGGTGTCCGGGTTTTTGCTGCAGCGTACCGAAACCTCACCCTGTTGCGAATATTTGCTCCGGTACATTTCTGTCCTTAGGCAACCAGCTCGAGCCTCAAATAGTAAGGCACTGCCCTTTGTGTTATCGTACAGATTTTCCCTTCTAATTTTTATCTTGGCCTTGTCCCTGTCTTTTTTTTTTTCTGCGCCAATTTTTTTACTCTTCGTGGATTACCGTCTCGCCCAAAGATACACCCTATTTGGCATGAGTGCAAATCGTAATGCGTCACTAAGTATTCCCATTTTCGCTACATTTTATCTATACGTTAATAATTCATTTACGATATGTGTTCATAGCCACTGCTAAACCACCATGGAAGTCAGAATTCCCCAGACTCGTTGCTCCTTCCATACTCGTCGGGTAAAAGGATTCCCGATTATACACTTAAACCGATGGGTTGTATGGTATAGTTTATACACTTCGTGTCGGAAGACTCCGGCTTTCATTATATGCTTTGCCACGCCAATATGGACACATTCAAGGAAGAGGTATTCAAATTTCGGCCAGTCAATCCTGATCGCGAACAGTAACGCAGTATGCTTAATCAAGCAGCACTTTTTATTTTTTGAGGGGGGGTTCAAATTGGTGTTTTGTTTTTCTAGTAAGGGGTTGTGCCCCCACGCCAAAGGTGTGCAACTTCGTGCTCTCACAAGAGGATCTAAGTGAAAGAAATTGCACGCGTGATGTTACATGCATGTGCTTCGGTCTTGCATTTCGTTCCTGTGCTTTCCTCAACTATGTAAGGCTACATTGCATTTACCTTGCGACGACTAGGGGCTTGTAAACGAGTGCTGAAAATTTCATCACATTCGCATATTCAAACAGTTTCCTCCTTTCTTATTTTAAAAGTGAATGTTATTGCTTGGAATGAAGTCTACTACCTCACGCTCTGTGGCAGGAAGCCATGGCTGCGTTATATACCAGTGAACTGGCGGTGGATTGCTTTCACCACAAAAAACAAGCGCCTAGTATTTGTGACAGGGTCACGCACAGTATCGCAACATATGACATTAAATAGGGGCACAAAGCGTAGGAGGTTACCATGAATAATCGTATAGAGTGATAGGAAATTCGCGGATATAAAGCGGACGTCGCTTGCTGCGGTAAGTGAATAGTGCTAGCAGCAACGAATTTATTTCGTCTGTTAACCGGGATTTTGGACATCCGAGTAACTGTCCTCCCTCTGGGTCTAACAATGTTCGCTGTCTCTCTTCTTTGCCAGAACGCCTACAATGGTGACGCCTGGAGACAAGTGGCCGGCGCACACGACAAGCAATTCGCTACTTGTAACCCTCAAGCCGAGCAGCTTCAACGTGACAGCGGAGCAGCATAGGTCACGTTGTAACCTCTGGAAGCCACTGCTGTTGCGCAAGTAAGTCACACAACCACATTTAACGTTTAAATATTTTATAATTTGTTAGCCAAAATTGTTGCGCGCGCGTGCGCGCGCACACCCACCCACACACACACACACACAGTTGGGGAATAGTTGGGCAAAGGTGCCATAATAAGCAGTGGTGACTAGCAAACGACCGCTGGGAGATTGGCAACGTATAAGCAAGGCATTTATACAAGATGAAAGGAATACTGTTTATTATAATATAAAATATTAGAGTAGTGGATTATTTTGCAACATATACTAATGACCTCAAGAGCCGGAAATTGATGCAGCAGAAAAGTAAAAAATCACTAAAGCTTGGCGTAATTATATACCAATCTCTTTCAAAGGGAATATTTAAAAAATCCATTCATATTCCCATCGAACTGCCCAACTTCCAAGTGTTTGCAATTTGGGCCAGCGTAAACCGACTTTAAAGCGTAGGGTATGAAAGACCAGTAACAAACTTTTAAAAAGCTCTGTCCGGACTACTTAAGAAAAACATCGATTGCAGGATGTGATTGCACTAAGGGCCTAATGCATGAACAGCGGTACATATCGAAATACAAGGAGCGCCAATACCGTAAGCCTAATCTTATTTAGACAATGGCAGTATCAAACTGTGGGAGGATACTGTTGTAGCAGTAAATAACATCGGAGCCAGAGAAATCGATTTTTTTTCTTACCGCAAAGAGTGGTAGTTTTCGAACCACTCGGGACGATTTTCTTGCGGCGGCATGAACTGCATAGACTCCTCCAGAATAAATTAGCGGGCGGCTGACGTCACGATCATCGATTTACTGGCCATCGGAACACAGCAGCTTGGAGCGGACATGGGCTCCGCACCAGCAGGTTGCGGTGGGAATTTCCTAAGGAATGTGCCTGGAATTATAAGTTCGTTTGACCCACTGCTGCCACCATGGATTGAACTTTTTCAGCTGTAGAAATGTTAAGCTGGGAGTCGTACGCGCTAACCGCTTGGCTATCACGCAACTTAAGCGTTTGGCTGTTCCTGCAGAGTACGTGGACACTGATAGCTATGCGAGGTCTACGCATGTATTTCTGACGCAACAGCACTCAACACCCTATTGCAGCATAGCTCGCGCTGTCCAAACCATGTAGAATGGTTGTTGTTGATGCTCGAGGTATGGGATGACGTAGAAAGTTGCTGATGCAGATGCAGAAGCCGATGCAGAACGTCAACGTGTGGCGAATATATGGGTGAATATAAGGCGGTGAACAATAATATGGTGGCCGTTGACAGACTCGCAGAAGTGTTGAAAGATAAATCAACAGCTAAGAGCCAGCAAGCAGCTAGGACTTGAAGATGTCTGTTATCTCGACGAGAGGCAGGTGTCTCCTCAATTTTGGGATGTTTTTGTTTGTCATTTTGCAAAGTACAGCTGTAGTCTATCTTTCTTCGCTAGACTATGCAAACACCTGCGACAGAGAGAACCATCGATATGGCCACGCATACATTTCCGTCACCAATAGTTTGGATATCTACTTTAACTTTATTTGCTAATGTAAGTGATGACCACGCGTTTTAGTAAAGTCATTGAATGAATTATGTAAACGCGTTATTGTTGCAAATTCATCTTGCTTCACTCTACTTTAATAATTTTTCTGGTTTTTGCTGGGTCACAAGATACATACTTGAGTAAGTGGCGTCTTTCCGGTCACTATCAAATATGTCACCAGTTCGTTGCCTTGCGATCTACAAATAAGTTATCACGTGGCATATCATTACTGCCACAAGGGCGAGGGACAAGCACTGGTAACATTTCTGATCTTGTCAGAATCAACGTGTGAGTCAGTCAATGCGCGCGCAATCACACGTCCTGTGAGTACAAGAAGCGTCTCACAATTTCTTTACGTTTGCTTCTATTTAATTCAGGTCCTCATCGCATAGTTCATCACACCCAGCATCCCAGAAAACCACTACCGGAAAACCCAGTGGCAAAACGCCAAAGCCGAAGTTCTACCCCGACAAGCTGAACTCGGTCATCAAGAAACGACCATCATCGAGTACCATTAATGTTCCATCAAGTCTCATTACTGTTGTCCTCGCCTTTCTTACGATTTACCGGTGGTGATAAAGAGGAGTTCCGCGAACGTCTCCTTCTACTTGCATTGCCTGTTCCGCAGCGCAACAAGCTAGCCAACGCCAGCTGTACAAGAAGGCAATGGTACTCAGGGCAACGTCTACAACGTCACGAACGGCCGACAGCGTTCACAATCAGAGCGGTATCCAACTTGAGTTACTGCATATGGCTCCCAAAGTTAGGAGACATATACAGTAACTAAATATCCAACAAGCGAGCCGCGCCACTTCCCGCACTCATGCTCTCCTCATTGCGCTGTTTGCAGTGAGAACATCGGCTTCTAAAAATGATGTCACTGCTATGGCTACTCAGGCTTTGCCTCGCGGAGGGCATGTTGGGGAAGTCGAGCAAACCTCAAATCGAGTCACCAAGTGAGATTGTCGTGCAAAAGCAGGTGGATCCAGACTTGCATGATATTGCCCCACTAGGCGACACTGTTGCTAGACATGCAGCCTCTGCCCACATCATCCTACCCTTAATTGGTTAAGTCAAGTCACCTCAAAGACGGCGAGAAATGCGACATGGGAGGGGTTCCATTGGTTCCTAAGTGTGTCTTTACGTAATTGGTTCACAGGTATACACTGTTTTCCTGAGTATGAAGTTAATAAAAAAAACGTAAAACCCGATCATAGTGATTTTGTCTTAAAAGGCATGGGCCTCATGTCCGTAAGTTATACATGAGAAGAGTGCTGGTCGCACGTACCTGGGGGGGATAATTGATCTTGACCTCAATCTATTTCTTTTGTTCCTGCTCTAGAAATTTTTTCATTCTATAGTCCTGATTATCCTCGTCGACAACATCCGCAGCTCCGTTCGACTCTATGGTTATGCCAACGACATCTGTATTTGGACGTTAGCTGTGACACGGCTTCAGCCTCGCGCTCGGCTTCATAAGGCAGCCACCTTGACATTATGCTACCTTTGTAAGCAAGGACTGGAGATGTCACGTGAAAAGTGCGCAGTGGAGGCATTTACCCGTGCATGCGGGATATGTATAAATCAACGGACAAATAATACCGCCCAGCCGAAGTCAGAGGGTTTTAGAAGTTGAGATTAACAGAGACATGTCCTGGACTTCTCACGTGTACTACGTAAAAAACGGCTGTCTGCTATTTGTCGTTTGTGCAAGTTCCTTGCAGGGAAGAACTGGGGAGTGTCTATACTCTTTATGTTTCAGCTGTACAGAGTGTTTGTTGGATTCCTGCGGTACAACCTACATATCATATCCAACACCTGCAAAACGAAGCTGCGTACATTTCAGGGCATCGAAATCCAAGCTCTTAGGATATCCCTTGACTTACCGCGCAGCGCCTCAATGGCTAAAACTACTATTGCCATTGTTCAACACTACACAATCACGACGCGCATTGCCGTTGAGACAATGTGTGCGCACGGCAGGCACCTTACCCGGTCCCCTTCTCAGCACCTCGCCAGCCTCCACATCGAAAGGACATGCACGACTTCCAGTGCAACTGCCTGTGCTCACCATGCCTCGCTTACACCACGGCCTGCGTTGGTGTCAGCGGCCAGGCCGTTGTTTCCTCCATAGTGTTTGAGCCGTCAAGTTCAACTCGCGATTCCTGGACTTCAGAAAAGGTCAGTTCTACCACAGTCTGCGCTAAAGCAACTTCGTTTATTTCTCTTCTACGAGAACTCAAGCAACCACACACACGCCATTATTGATGGCTCGACTACATCGACCATCGACCAGTTCTCGCGGCGGTGTGGTTATATCGACAGGAGTAATTACAGCACGATTCAAAACATCGCATCTCGCGACGTCTACTGCATTAGAACTCACGGCTTTGCGCAGTGCGCTGCAATTCATCAATACGGAGAGTCTTGGCCACGTTGATATAACAGGAGAGGAGACCAAACGAGCACCGCGAGCGTGTCTTCGTTCTTCTCGCGTTTATGCGAATGTCGCCAGGTGGCGAGCCGGTCTTACGGGCCTAATAAGCACTTCGAAAGCGTTCGCTGCGCTGCGAAAGGTCGGCGATTATCGCAAATTTACTGGCGTTAAAAGTTGTTTATGTTCTTAATAGAATGTTGAAGCTTTCAGCCGGCCTTGTATACGAAAATAAGTGTACCAGGCTGTATGGAGCTTAAAAATAAATGGCGCGGCCGATCTCGATATGACTGGCAAAGGTAGCCGATCGTGAGACGCGCATCTATTTTTCCTGAAGCTTGAATATTCCTACCGGTGATTGCATACAGTGCCAACAATATTTGGCTTACATGTCATTGTGCGTAATATTGAGGTTGAGCAAACTTACTTTACGCCGAAGCTGCAAGTAAATTGCAGGGTGGCCTGGTCAGCACTTGCTCAATTATTGTTGAGCTCCAAGAAACAGACGAAGAGTCTGTTAAAAAATAAGAACCAAACTATTTTATTAGCGGCGTGGTACTTAACTTGCGAGCTCACTTAGAATACGCTATAAACTGAATAGCATTTCAATGGTTCACTGCACAATGAAAACAAACGGTGAATTTTTTTTTAAATTGTGGGGTTTTACGTGCTAAAATCACGATCTGATTATGAGGCACGCCATAGTGGGGGACTCCGGAATATTTTTGACGACCTGGGGTTGCTTAATGTGCACCGAAATCTGAGTGGACCGAAATGTGCTCCGAAATCTCGAAATGCGGCCGCCATGGCCGGGATTTGATCCCGTGACCTCTAGCTTAGCAGCCCAACACCGTAGCCACTAAGCAACCACGGCGGGCACAAACGGCGGGATATAAAGACGTTGCGACTAAGCGCAGGACTCCGGAACCAGGTGGTAGGGGGATAGTCACTTCTACAGGTTCGAAAAAACCAGTGGTTCGAAACAACCCCCCCCCCCCCTTCAGGTTCGAACCCCCCCCCTTACCCCCCCCCCCCCCCCACCTACCGTGAGGCTAGCGATTCATTTGAATAGTTAAAGGGTTCAACAAACGAAAGAAAATTTCCTGGAAGCTTGGGAATTCCGAGACTTTCTTTGTCGGTGCTTTTTCTGCGTCAAGAGTGCTGCCTGTTTTCGTCTGGTTCGACGTATCTTCCATCCTGAAGTGGTTCTCGAGGAGGAGAAGGCTGGCGCTCTATTCTGCAGCCCTTGCAGGAGCACGGCTCAGCTCCACGACTTTAGGATACCGCTCGTTCTCTCCCTTTTACCTTGCCCCTATCCAAGCCCATGATAAGAAGATAACAAAGGTCAGTGTAAGCCTGTTCCTAGTATAGAACACGCTTTGAATCAGACTACAGCTTTCATTTCTCTGCACTGCGCTTCGTCAATCGTTGTTGATTATATATATATATATATATATATATATATAGAGAGAGAGAGAGAGAGAGAGAGAGAAGAGAGAGAGGTGAACTACACGGTGCGACATGAGCCCTCCAGACGTCGCCCCCACAACGTCAGATATACTTCCGGAGCCCCTGCTCGTATATTTTGTTGCGAAGCGCTAGTTTACACCAGTTTTGACATGTTCCGAATATTTAGTTTTGTCCGCCGCTTTTCAGTTTCTTATTTTGCATACTGGCGCATTCTCAATGACACGTAATCATGCAGCACGCTTGCTATGATCGTTTTCTTGTGATTTTCCAAGAATAATTGATACATATATGCGGTCATCATGACAGTAACGTCGAATTTTTATTCTCGGCTGCGCCAGATAAACAACATCTCTGAAAAATCGAAGTCTTCAATGGTCATGTACAAAATTTGGCACATTGTCCGGCTATTATTTCCTGCAAGTCCGAAGCTCTCTGAGTGCACGAGAACCAACTGCAGATGGATGCCGCCGTGCTCACTTACAATCAGCGTTGTATATTCCTGCATTTGTGACATGATTTATATAACAAACACCCTTGCTTGTCATCTAACGAATGGAAACAGCCACTTCAACAAACTACTACTGCTACTGCTGCTACTGCTACTACTACTACTACTACTAATAATAAGAAGAAGAAGAAGAAGAAGAAGAAGAAAATTTGGAAGACACTTAAGCTTCGCATTGAAGAACGGAACAATAGTATTGAAAAATCCCTGACTGATTCCCGCGCTTCCCGAAAACTGCAGATTATGCAACCGTAATAGTTACCGGGAAACGCTGGCGGCGAACGCTATGCATGAAGGCGAGCTTTCTGGTAGAATCGCGGCCTCTTGTGTGGGCCGAACCCGTAGATAGTGCACAACCACGCCAGAAGAATTACATTATTTTCAGGTTTCCCTTATTTTTTCGCACTTTTAATATTTCAGTCTGGCAAGATTTAACATAAAAGGCATGCGCTGTGGGTGTTTTGTTTCATGACATTTGCTTGTGGGTTGTCATTCTCAAAATTCCGAGGAATAGATTTGTAAAGAATGTAAGAAAAAGCCTGAGAAACATTGGTGATAGAATGGTGTGGCAATATATCACCCGCTTATACCGCACGTCATTCGAAGTAGTGATGAAATGGACACAGAGGTTCCTTCTATAACTAGCGATGAAGTTAGAAGGGACTTGCAAGAGATGACCAGGGGAAAAGCGGCTGGAGAATTTGGAATAAAAGTCGATTTAATCAAAGATGGAGGAGATATCATGCTTGAAAAGCTTGCGGCCCTTTATACGCAATGCCTCACGACTTCAAGTGTACCAGAAAGCTAGAAGAACGCCAACATTATACTGATCCATAAGAAGGGAGACGTTAAAGAATTGAAGAATTATAGGCCCATTAGCTGGCTTTCAGTATTATATAAAATATTCACCAAGATAATTTCCAATAGAATCAGGGCAACACTTGACTTCAGTCAATCAAGAGAATAGGCTGGCTTCAGGAAGGGATATTCTACGATGGATCATATCCATGTCATCACCCAGGTAATAGAGAAATCTGCGGAGTACAATCAGCTTCTCTATGTGGCTTTCATAGATTATGAAAAAGCATTTGATTAAGTAGAGATATCAGCAGTCATAGGAGGCATTACGAATCAACGGAGTAGAGGATGCATACGTGATATCTTGGCAAAATAGTCTACAAGGATTGCCATAGCTCTACCTTTGGTTCTCCACAAGAAAGTAGAAGAGATACCTATCAAGAAGGGGTCAGGCAGGAGACACAATCTCTCCACATGCTATTCACTGCATGCTTAGAAGGTTATTCACTCTCGTAGACTGGAAGGATTAGTATTGAGGATCGATGGCGTATATCTACGCAACCTTCGGTTTTGCAGATGCATTGTCCTAATTGAGCAACAATGGAGAGGATTACACAAGATTGAGGACCTTCATCTAGTAGGTGGTGATGCTGGAGAAGCAGCCTCGTTCCCCGGGTTCCCCGGTTTAATGACAGTCCAGTCGTAGCGTTGTAGGAGCTACGATTGAAAATGAATTGTGGTGAAAGTGCGAAAACAAAGTAGAAATTGAATCTACGTAACCTAGACCCGTCAGTTTTATGGAGAGTCCTTGCTCTCGCTTTTCTTCTTTCATCGTGGTGGCCGGCCAACATGTTCTTTGGCATTGGCTTGATGAGGAATTTCCTCCTAATTTCTGGCGGAATCGTGGCAGGGTCAAGAAACCCTGTGGCCAATGCGGTCCAGGATACGATGCTTCCTTGAAGCCGGTATATTTGCGCAGTCCTTTGCGCTTCTGGCAAGGGAGGACAGTCCCAGGGCGGTCTTATAAGCCTTGCGAATTCAGGATGGCAAAGCGTACGTAGGCCTGAATGATCTGGAGTCAGCTTACCCTGTGTATCAAGCGAGCCGTCTGATTTACCGATATGGCAAGGCGGTCAGGATCGACCAGTCAGCCTCTAGAGTCTGTAAAGGAATATGTTTATCTAGGTCAATTACTCACAGGGGACCCTGATCTCGAGAAAGAAATTTATAGAAGAATAAAATTGGGCTGGATTGCATACGGCAGGCATTGCCAAATCCTGACTGGAAGCTTCCCACTGTCGTTGAAAAGTGTACAATCATTGCATTCTACCGGTGCTAACATATGGGGCAGGAACTTGGAGGCTAACAAAGAAACTCGAGAACAATTTAAGGACCGCACAGAGAGCGATGGAACGAAAAATGTTAGGCCTAACGTTAAGTTTGAAAGTTGGAAAGTTTATTTAAAATAAGTAAACTATACAATTGGAAAGTACACACTTTTGGGGAGGCAACAAATTTGTTAAAGGGTCCCTACCGATTGTTATAAAGGAAAAAGCACTTCTATGGCAGCTGTTATTTTATACTCAGAAATCACATAAAACAAAATCAGCTGAAATAACTAAAAATAAAGAAAAGCAAAAAGCAAAAACAAAAGAAAGTACAGTAGTACAGAAATATTTGACACATAAATAATAAATTTTTCTACCAATTTTCTTCCTCACATCATCAAAAAATATCAGCAGAGGAAAAGAAAAAGGGAGGATGTGTGCAAGCATGAACAGTGCTATGCATTGTCAATAAGTGAGTGCTTTATTTGTTTAAGAAATGTGTGCAATGTTCTTAGAGTGGTTAGGTTACTATCAAGCCTATTCGAAACTGAGGTGCCTGTAAACTTCAGGGTAGAGTGGCCGTAATTATTATTTACCTTAGGTAATAAAAAACGAAAGAGACAGGAAGAGAGCTGTGTGGATCAGAGAGCAAAAGGGGATAGGCGATATTCTAGTTGACAATAAGAGGGGGGAAATGGAGCTGGGAAGGCCATGTAATTTGCGTAGGATGGATAACCGGTGGACCATTAGAGTTACAGAATGAATACCAAGAGAAGGGAAGCGCAGTCGAGGACGGCAGAAAACTAGGTGGGGTGATGAAGTTAGGAAATTAGCAGGCACAAGTTGGAATCAGCTAGCGCAAGACAGGGGTAATTGGCGATCGCAAGGAGAGACCTTCGTCCTGCAGTGGACATAAATATAGGGTGATGATGATGGTGATGATACCACACGTCATATAAGAAGGCGTGGCATATACATATACCTAAATATATTCTGAGGGCCTGCAGTGGTTGGGGATAATTTTCTCGGTTGCGGACGCCAACTCCGACGACGGGTTTTCTGCGACACGGGGCCCTTAACGCTGTCGCGTAAATAATAATAATAATAATAATAATAATAATAATAATAATAATAATAATAATAATAATAATAATAATAATAATAATAATAATAATAATAATAATAATAATCATCAAATTCACCGACGATTACGATTCTCCCTATTGCGAAATTTGGGGACAGCTCTATATTATACGTGTGTTCATTTCACGACATATTGGATGGCGCGGACAACCTGTGTCGTGCGGCACGTTGCACATAGAGCGAAGTGTGGCGCCACTGGCTCACTAATCTGGAGATCGCGAGAGCCAGCGCGTGGGTGACGCGTGGGCGCGATTCACAGCAGCCGCCGCTGACAGGCCTCCCCGATGACGTGCGCTGCTCTGGCGCCATCTCGTATAGCCATCGTCGCCAGACTACGCTTTTTTTCTCACGCTCTTTGGCCAGACCTGGCCCTTGAACCATTAAGCATCTCATATCATCATCATCATCATCATCATCATCATCATCATCACGCTTTCGCAATACCCTCCACCCCCGCTTTCCTCCTCGCGTCTTTAATCCCCCGCTGTGATCCGCGTTCATCTTTCGTTGTGCTCGTTCGCTCGGTTACACCGACGCCGACGCTGGACGAAACAGGTCCCGAAATAGCGCGGCTCACTTCAACGCCTACAACCCCGACGGTCGTCCTGGCTCAGCCGCGAGATCCAGGAGCGTTCTGCGGCACCAACCACCTCGACGTGGAAGAATGGATCACCACGTATGAGCGTGGAGGGATATAACGATTATGTTGGCTAACTTGGCGTTCTACCTAGAAGGCACAGCAAAGGTGTGGTATGATAACCACGAGGAAGAGCTCAACGACTGGGACACGTGCAAGCAAAAGCTGAGGGACTTGTTCGACCGTCCCGCCAGGTGGAAGAGCGCCGCAAAGGAAGAACTAGCGACCCGCATCCAAACGTCCTCAGAATCATGTCTCTTACATCTAGGACGTCCTGGCTGTGTGCCGGAAGGCCGACAGTGATATGGTCGAGTCAGACTAGGTTGGACATGTACTGAAGGGGGTCACTGTCGATGCTTTCAACCTGCTCATGTGCAAAAATTGTGAGGCAGTACAGGACATAAAAGAGTGTCAACGCTTTGAGCCGGACAAGTGCCGCCGCTGCGACATCCTCTTGTGACGACATGCTAGGAATGCAGCGACCATCATCATCAGACAACCTGACGCGGATAGTACGGCGCGAACTTGAAGCCATGGCTCCTGCAACCTTTCTTTCCCGCCCCAGTGAGCCGAACAACATGCCTACAGTACCATTTGTGCAGGCAATAGTACGCGAAGAACACGCTAATCAAGATAGTGAGTTCATTCTGTATGCGCCGTTGCCGCTTCACAGCTCTCTAGTGCTCCTCGCCCATCCAATGGTCAGCGGTATCCTGCACACTACCGAAATCCAGCCGAGTGGTGAACCATAGATGATCGGCCAATCTGTTTTGCCTGCCAGCGTATCGGTCACGTTGCTCGCCATTGTAATAACCGCCCTATCTCCTACCCTCGACGACCGCCATTCACCAGTTATTATCGCCCCATGCAACTTAGCAAGATGATTGCACCGGACCTCCTTCCTGTACAAGCTGTTGACATCCGCCGTCTCTTGGAAACATTGCCAGTCAGTTCACCTCCATTACAGCTGGCGCCGAGACGGCGCCTTTACAGGCGGGGCTTATGTTACGGTGCAACCAAGACTGGCGCCAATGTCGGAAGACGACGATTTCACGTGTCGAGGCGTAATCGGTCTCGACAGCCATCTTTTTTGTACATCGTTGCCTTCTTTATAAATATTGTAAATAAATCTTTATATGTGACTTCCGCAACGTAACAATATCAATAAATAATTTTCCTTCAATAAATGTCTATCATGTAAAATTCGTACTCAGCGTATCACCACTTTTTGCATTGATATTGTTAGTATTTTTTCATGCAGTAGTGCTTCTCAGCCCCCTCCTCTCCCCCCGAATATGTCCTAGTTATTTTTATCGGCATAGGTGGCAACCCTGCATGTAGCGTATGTTAAAACTGCGATGGCATTTTAACTCCGGTGAGCAAATGTTAAAGCATGATTACTTAGTCAATCATGAAGTTGGTACAACGTCGGTACAAGTTGATTTTATGTAGCGTCAACTGCTACGAGAAAATTGCTAGGAAAATTGGCTGGTCCCGGAGATAGTGCAGTCTAACATGGTGTCTCAAAGCGCGAGCCGTCACCACGGGGAGGAACACTTGAAGGTGACATGAGCTTGCTGCCTTTAGAAGCAAAGAAGTATGCGTGCGATCAAGGAAAAAAAAACGATCATGGGCTAGTGGTAAGAGCAGCGTGCAGTTGTGCTTTCTTTCTCGGGTCCTCGTATTTCGCGCTGTACTGAAATGACCAACTCGCCCTACCTTCCACCGTTGTTGGCGACTGTTATGCTGTCCTCTTCGAGAGCCTCATTGGGCTTCAGGGACCTTGGCATATTATAGAAGCCAGTTTCTGAAATATTAGGTGTAAAGGCTGTGTCCTTGTTATATGTGCACTCAAATATGGAGGAATTAATAATTTGTCACTTACGAAGTAACAAGACCTTTGCTGCCGTCATTTGCGAGCTTTACGGCTAGCTTTCGAGCTACACCTTGGACGCCATAGTCGAGGCTCCGTACTAATCCACAATATCCTGTTCTCTACCGTGCACATTAAAATGTGCGCCAGTCGTGTCTACAATACTTATTATACATATAGAGGATACGTTAGTGCTTCCGGGCAATGACAACTACTCTCTTCCAAAAGTCCACTTATCTGACGTCCATTCACACGCATGGTAATCCGCTGGGTCAGTCGAGGATGATCGCGAAATCCGCTAAGTTCTCAGATGAGGGCCATGTGCAAACTATTGCAAGAAGAACAGCTGCGAGAAAAATGCTTCTTGTCAGACGGTTCTTTCCCGCTTCGGACAAATCATACTCATGTCATCGACTAAACCTTTATGTGCTTAGCCGTGGCCCGGCTTCGCATAAACCGAGGACGTTAATCACTCAGCTTCCAACTAAACGCATGTAGCACACTGCAAGGCGTCTGGTAATAAACTGGCGTGAGTTCAGTGGTCAAGAATGATGAGTAACGTAAGGTGATAAGTTAACTCGTACAATAACACTTATATTCCTGTCAAAAAAAAAAAGGGGGGGGGGGGTGACAACAAGCGATGTAACATTAGGGCATGGGAACAATAAAATCGGATTGGTTTTTCGCTAACCAAATTTTTTCAAGATACATGCACTATTACGCTAGCTTAAGTGAGGCACAGAGGCCCAATGTGAACAGAGGCATCTGCACGCCGATGTGGTTTATTTTGCATAGTACACAATATTGGTGCGCTGCTCTAATGCACCCACTGGAAATAGTGGCTTGTTCCGTCTAAAAGAAATCATTCGAGGCATAGGAGGAATGGTTTACACGTATAGCCTATGAAATGCGTACCACCTTCAAAAATCCGAAGAACCTCTCCCCCTAGCCCCCAAGAAACACAAAAATGACTTGCCGAAACCTTCCCCATAATAATTTTCCTTGGGGTTACTTCAGAGTTAATAACATAACGAAATGAGCTACTGCGAACACCTTGAAAGGTTCTTGCCTTCCGATACGTGACCGTCCGTACGTTACTTGAGCAGAAGACGAGGCAACGTTGCTTCACACCATTGAACTACCCCTTCTCTTTCGATATAAAGATGTTTGTCGCCAACCGTTTTCATTAACTGAAAGGCCCATCATCATGAGTGCAAGAATTTTGATTCTGAACCCCAACTGAAACAGGAATGAACGGCATCTAAGAAGTACCATTTGTCGTCGCTGAGGCACCATTGAAGTTGCCTCGGCGAGTAGGGATCAGTGACCTCCGTTTTATTTTATTTTTTTCGCATATCAGCTGTCTGAGTCAGCGTGAAGGTGACCTCGACAGCAGTATACCGTATGACCGACGCTCGGGGACTAAACCCCTACGGCCCACGTGTGCAGCGCCGAGTCCTTTCAGTATCAATGGTTGACGTGCGGTTGGAAAGCGGAGGCAACGGCTCACATGTATAAAACCATAAATAGTGCTTTCACCCGAGAGCCCCTTTTAAATTAAGTCCGCTTAAAAACAGGTAAAAAATGCGAAAGGAACCAAAAACAGAAAATAAAAACAGAAAACAAGAGAAAGATGGCCCCACAATCAGGCTCGCAGATCAGACGCGTGTTTGAGAATCAGGGTCGATTACAGAGCAACAAAAAAAAAAGGAATAAAAGAAAGAAGTCACCGTGTCGGCGGTCAAAAAAGCAAGCGATAATTGCTGCTCTACACAAGTTCATTGAAGCGTCAGGAAAGTTTCGCTGCTAGAGTACCGACCGTCGGACACTATTTATTTATTTATTTATTTATTTATTTATTTATTTATTTATTTATTTATTTATTTATTTATTATTTATTTATTTATTTATTTATTTATTTATTTATTTATTTATTTATTTATTTATTTATTTATTTATTTATTTATTTATTCTCCCTAAATTTATGGATAGGCCCTCTCAAGATTTGTGTTAGCATGTAGTTGCCTAATTCTTCGTTTTCAATATTTGCCTGTACCCCTCTTGGTATTTTGTTTGGTGCACTTTGCAATTAGCCTAGTGTGGCCTATCCCCCCCCCCCCCCCCCTCGTGGGTACGAGCCATAGTTTGAGGCAACAACAACAGAAGCGGAAAGGGCCTTTTCAGTGTGTAGAGTTTTCTAGCCGTCATATTGGTCTACCCATTGTTGCAATTAGAGGACAGGACGATTTTTCAGCTAAGTCAGTCTGAGATCAGGTCGCGGAGTCAAGTTGTCCACCTCTCTTTTTGTAAAACGCTTTAAGTGGCTCCATGCTTTGAACCTATTGGACAGATATCTTCGAGCGGGATGTCTTCTAGCCTACCAAATGGTTTATTCAAGAATGCCAACATCCATCACGAGGAAAAACTAGTTTGGTCCATAATTGGCATGCGTTCCAAGCGGACATCAGCTAGTGACCTTTTGAGTTCAATATTGAGGACACACGTCCCAATATTTTAATTAGGTTTTGACTAGCCACTATAACGGCGGTGGTTCGCAGAGCCATGGTCGTTTCGGCAAATCTCAAGACCCAATTCGACGTCATGGTTTCGTGTTTGGGTTCAATGAACACTGGGCCTCCAATCAGAGATCAAGATAACGATGAAGAAAGAGCCGATGAAACACAAACAGCTTTGTTCAGATAAAGTCCCAAAATATATAAAAAAGGAAGGTCACTCGTAAATTCCAGCGACGTCTCGCTATAAGAAGACACGACGCACCGTCCCTCTCCCCATCATTCCTGTTTTGGCGGCCGGCGTTTATTGCGCCGCCAAGAAATGTTGCTCTTCTATGTATTGTGCACCACGCTCACATATTATGCCGCTGCTGGCGTCCCCGTCGTGCAAACAAGTTCGGGACTCGTTTCTGGAAAGCGAATCCGCGTGAACAACAAGTTCGTCGATGCTTTCTACGGTATTCCATACGCTGAGCCACCCGTCGGAGAACTACGTTTCCAGAAGCCTCGGCCCGCGAAAGCATGGAAAGGAGTGTTCAACGCCACGACAAAGCCGACTCCTTGTTGTCAGCTAGACCTGAGGTTGATGGAAAATGTCACGTTGCACAACGACAAGTCCTCGGAAGATTGCCTTTACCTCAACGTATGGAGACCCGCACTTCGGGAGTGCAGGCGGCCACGCTGCCGCGCAAGGCTACCCGTAATTGTGTTCGTCTACGGAGGAGCCTTCCAGTGGGGAGACTCCAGTCTTTTCGTGTACGACATGGAAAGATTCGTCTCCAAGGCGGACGTGGTTTTCGTCACGTTCAACTACCGACTTGGCATCTTCGGTTTCCTGACGACCAACACCGAGGAAGCCCCCGCGAACAACGGCTTGTGGGACCAGAACCTCGTCTTGAAGTGGGTGAAGAGAAACATTGCATACTTTGGCGGTGACCGTAATGACGTCACTTTCGCTGGACAAAGCGCTGGCGGAATGTCGGTAGGCTTCCATGCCATCTCACCCCACAGCCGCGGACTCTTTAACAAGGTGGTAATGCATAGTGGAACTCCTTTGAGCTCCATTCTTTGGCGAGCTCAGAGCTCCGTCGCCAAAATGCGCAATATGGCAGGAGCACTGGGTTGTTACAACGCTACCAGGTTCGCGAATGAACAGGCAGCCGACATAGTAGCTTGCCTGAAAAAAATAGACGCTACAGTAATTATGGACGCCGTGAGGAAGCAGGACCTTGCTAACCAGGCGTTCTTCCCCGTTTTCGGGGGTTCCTTCATGCCCGACGACCCTGAAGTGGCGGCTACATGGGCTGGACTGAACGTGCAAAGTGCTCTACTAGGGACAACCAAAGACGAGGGTACATTATTTGTAGACAACATCCGTTACCTAAGCCCGCAAATCGACCTCGTCCTCAAACAAGACTACAGGCTCGCTGTCATGGCGTTCATGGCGACGATGTTCGGGATACCCTTTAAGGACGCTAGAGGAATTGTGGCCAAGTATTACGGAGATTACGACGTCGAGCATGACAGCGACTCCGTGTTCGCCATTTTCTCGCAGGTCGTCGGCGACTCCCTCTTCGAATGTCCGACTCACTTTTTCGCCAACCTAATAGCAAGAGGAGGTATTCCGACGTACAAATACATCTTCGCTCATCGACCGTCGTTTAGCCTCTGGCCAAAAAGCTTCGGTGCGGCGCACTCCGACGACATCTATTTCTTCTACGGAAGCGGTTCCCAAGTCTCTGACAATAGCAAATACACAAACGTTTTCGATTCGCAAGCGAAAAATTTGCTTTCAACCGTCAACCCTACTAAAGAAGAGGAAAGCTTCTCGGATGAGCTGATGAAGCTGTTATACAAGTTCGCGAAATCTGGGTGAGTGTCCCTTTACTGGAGAGTACGTAATTCCCCTTCTGCTAATGCACACACAGCTATTTCACGCTTAACGATGGTCGTATACTCGAAAAAAAAATGTGAAGCTTGCAGAAAAAAAAATATGGGGGGGGGGGGGGGGGGGGGCGTACATTTTTGCCACCTCTCTTATTTATGTTTATGCGACTTATCACTACGAGTACTTCCACGGGGCATGCGCGTAAGGCATACAACGGTTTTAACATGAGGCATTTATTGTTGCCAAAATCGCTTGAGGGTTGAAACATACCCCCAGTCAAATATTTTACATGCCAGCAGAGAATTAGTACAGAAAAGCAGCAGTGTGTAACGAGCAGATACAGCTTATTATTAGATCATGTTACTTAGAAGTTACTGCATGCGGCCCAACTAGAATAACGCGTAAGCCATAAAGGTCAATGAAATCTCGTATTCAGTAAGCGAAACAATTTAAATGTGAGATCATAAATGGACAGCTTACTGAGGTGCGCGTTTTATACTCTCGTTTGACAACACAAGACTGAAGCGTAAATTTTCTGACCAAGTTTTTTGACTTCGCGTGAATTCTCTTTATGCTTTTACAGGAAACCAGGTTCACCACAGGCTATCACTTCCTGGCCGTCCTACGCTCCGCCCACGTACCAAAGCTTGCTTCTTCGTCCAAACAACTTCACCACCGGAAGTTCTTACGAGCGATGCGAACTATGGAAGCCTTACCTATATCACGAATAAAATTATATGTAAAATGTATTCTTTGCATATATGACCATTTCTCAACCTGCCCTATGCCATATCTGTAGTTCTTTCTGTAGAAGCAAATACCAATTATGTGAAGAAAGAGCAACCGCACAGCAGCGAGACAAGGACATTGGGGGTCACCTCCTCTGCCCTTTTTTAGCGCTATTACTTTTTCGACATGTGCCAACATGCCTAAACTGCTCTCGTTACTTCAGTTTTCTTATGTGCGTGAGGGCAATTGATGGTGTATATCGCAGTTTTGTATAGTTTTGATAAGGGCAATGGCTCACCATTCTTTCGGCGCATTCATAGAACGTGTTATAATTATGTGGCTTCCTTACGGACAGCTCAGAGAATCCGGAATAGATGATAACCGTTGTAAACAAATGCTACACTAACTACGTTAATGCAGCTTCATTTTTACGGCTGGAGGCGTATGGACGAATATGAGACAAAGCGAATACGCAAGTATTTATCGCGGCCAAGCTGTGCCACGCGAAAAAATAACATGATCGGACAAGGCGTTCGGTGACGGCGAGAATCACTTAGCATGCTCAACTGTCATCGAACAGAAAGAAGCGGTACCAGTACCAGTTTATGCAGTCCGACGTCGACGGTGACAGTGACAAGAACTTTATTTAGTCCTGAGAAACTGTGGCCCGGGGGAGCCGAAGGCTCCCTCAGGTCAAGTCGGTGGCTCCGCCCACGATGTCACCGGGAGGCGTCGAGCACTGAAAACTCTGGTGACGATCGCGATAATTCTCCAACTTAGCGCATGCGTCGCGTACAATTTGATAAGAAAGATTGCCTTTGAATTTCTAGAGTGCCTAACTATTGGAATGCAAGAATAAATGGGGCATCGACTACATCTCGTGTGGGAATCGAACGATAACACTGACGCTAACAAACTTCTGATGATGAACTAGATTTGGAGAGCTTATACCTTTTAGGTTTTCTTTTCTACCAAGTCAAATATTACTGGCACGCTTGTTTTACCTCCCTGTGCAATGTCGTATTTTTTTTTTTATTTTTTTTATCTTGTCGCTCGGCAACGGTGCCGATTTCGCAACATCGTCTCCTCGCGCCCTCTTGTTACGCGTGCCCTTCCTATATCCGTGTTTACATAAATGCGACAGTGGCGTATCGCATCGCATTTCTAGGCGCATCGCATTCATGTGAACAGTGGTAATGCGCTAGGAAGGCGCATCGCATTAACGCGCGAGGCGATGGTAGGTTTACGGGCGGGAGTCGACTCACGCATGTGGCGCTACGTTCTCGGGAGAGTTAATGCGCTACATGTAAACGGTGTCGCATCGCCTTTCCCAAATGCGCTTGGAAATGCGACTGCGCTACTATCGCATTCATGTAGACGCGGCTTATGCGTCACATATTCTGTGCAAGTAAGGCATCGTTACGTTCATCTGAATAAAACGAACGTCTGCACGGAGGAGTAGGAAATTGTATTCCAGAATGTAAATTTCTAGAAAAAAAAAGGAAGACGCAGTCGCAGACACGTTGAAGTACGGAAGAAGAAGAAAGTAAACTTTATTGAAAGGGCCGGCAGTTTGGTTTCGGTGGCCTCAGGTGGCGGCTCGAAGTCCTTGGGGAGTATTAGTATTTTGTCGGCTCTCCTCTCGCGGCCACGATGGCAGGCATTCTGCGTGGCAGACTGTCGTACAGGCTCGTGGCAAATCTAGAGCACGCCATCAGCCTGTGCCATTCTGCGTGTACCGCCGAGCGATTGCCGTCTGAACACAAGCGCGCCTAGAGTTCACCCTCGCGATATACCACAATGCAACACCTTGCTTCCACGCGCGGAGCTGCGCGTACCAGTGGCCCAGTGAGATTCGCCCAGTGAGAACCAGTAGGTAACGTACACCTTCGAGAAGCGCTTGGGTTTAACGTGGACGGAAGCATCAACCGGTAAGCAGTCGAGATAAGCAAGAAACGTTTAGAGTATTGGTAGAAAAAGAGCAGGGAAGAGATTGATACGACTTGATTTGATCTCTTACTGTTATACGTAGTGGAACAAGGTAGATATTGAGGGGGAAAAGAAAAATTAATGTAACGTATACAAATATGCTAGATAAAAACATGTACAGCATACCTAATTAAATCAAGCAGGTTAGGTGACTATTTGTTTCCGCCCCGTTTCAAAGGGGATCCCATTAAATCATCATCATCAGCAGCAGCAGCAGCAGCAGCTGCAGCAGCCACGCGTTCGCAGTGTCGCGTTTCAATCCGTGAGCACTGTACATACGCACTGACGCATACACTGACAGTACTGTCGCATTGGGACGCAGAAACGGTCCACCTGCCTACACTTGCGAACAATTTGATAACGGATAACGGAGTACACGCATCCCACAGGGAAGCACACGTTTATAAAAAAGATTCCCCTTTGTTCGTGTATTTTCACTATCGCTGCGCCTTGCGGCAAATCCTCCCTAATTAAAAACAACAAAACTTTTTGCTATGCAGTCCAAGTTGGAAGACGGAACTTCAGTGCCGCTGTCACAACGCCATGCATCATACTAAACGTAGAATGAGAATTTTTGCGGCCTCTTTCATTTACAGTGCCCTCATTGCTCGCGTGTTTTGTTTAGAAGCTTTATTTTAAGCGAGCGCGTTTTTATGCACACAAACAAAAATAAGGATGAAATAATGCACTCAGAAAACATACAAAACTGCCGCAAGGCATGCGCATACCCGAACTGACAGTTTCTTCCTGGCAGACTTGTACACGTTAGAGCAGAAATGTAACCAAGTACAATTATAATTACTTCTTTCAAAACTGTAATTTATTACATTTACCAATTATTGCCCCTAGAAAGTACTGATCGATTTCTAAAAAGTAATCGAACACTACAACATCACTTTCCTCCCTACATTTAATAATATGGCACAAATAGAGTAAAAAGAACGATCAAACTGGCTTGGGTCTCACATTTATCTTCGCTGAGAATTGCTTTTCAAAGTTTTTTTCGGTAGTATTACCATGTTTTCTTTTGAAGACATCTACAGCGACATTGAGAACTCGCTCAGTGTGCGCGCTTGAATGAAGGGATGTGTTGTAACGCACGAACACCTTGCTCACAAGATGTTGGTCACTCAATGCCGCGATGCTCGGGTCTGGGTCTTCTATGAAGCGCCGCGCTTCATTGTAGCTGAGGCTAAGGGAAGGCGCTCTCGATAAGGTCAGTGAAATACTGAAAAAATTGTCCATGGATGATTCCCTGGCATCAACGTCAGAAGCGGCAATCGCTATCGAACTATGGAAGCGCTGTTTCAACTTGTTGGCCATCATCTGGCGGACCTTTCCCGGGCGCACTTCACTCGTTAGCCATTTAGACATAAACGACTAATCTTAACGGACGTCAGCAAACGTTCACGGGCCTTGAAAAGGTGGCCAATCCTGTAGTGAAATTTATTGTAAAGCTGCATATTATTCAGCCCTAAAAGTATTGCTAGTGTATTACAATGACGAAAATGCCTGTACGTGAGTCACGTATATATCAAACAGATAGAAACATATACAATAACGGCCAGATGACAATATGATAGAGCACAAGATGATAGAGCAAAACGTGACACTGAGCTTGCTTCAACTGAACCTCGGGATGCTCCACTAGCTCTTGCTAGTCAGGTGACTTTCGTTCTTTTGTGCACTACATGTGAAAAGTCCCTGCCTGCTTATTCTAATGATTGTTTAAATATTACACAGAATGTGTTTCACTTTCGTAATGAAGGAAAGCTCTTAGCAGTCATATGTGACTCTGCAGAATCATTGATGAAGACAAGATATGCTGTGACACCTTCTCACCAAAGATAATCATGGCACAGGGACAGAGCGCATGCTCAGGAGACTATTTCGTTTCCGCAGCACCCGCTGCTCACATGATCTCTCGTCCACAGCTACTGCTGAGTGCACCCTGCTGTGATTAACGCACTGAATTTAACATTTGTAATTTCGTAGACCAATTGAGATACCCAAATAGGCTTGCACATAAATCAAGCTACAAGTGCAAAGTTTCAGTTCGAAACCTTTATGACCTTACTTACAGTGATAATTTTTTTCATCCCTTTACAGCACAACTTAGTAGCACCCATAGCCCTTGATTAATTTATTTTGCCTCCCCTAATTTCCGCCCACATTTTAATTTCTCGCCGTGGAAGTTCTGGCAAGTCTCCTCTACACTTGGTAGATTGCCGCATGAAGTACCGCGTCTATTAAAAATAAGAAGTCTGGATTTTTACGTGCCAGAATCACCATGTGATTATAAGCAATGCCGAAGTGCGGCAATGCGGATTAATTTTGCCCACCTGCGGTTCTTTAATGTGCACCTAAATCTAAGTAAACAAGCGTTTTTACATTTTGACCCAATCGAAATGCAGCCGCCGCAGCATACAATTTCGATATTTTGCACGAACTCCCACCCACCCGACCTCGTCAACAATAATCATATCAACTTCTATGTTATCTACACTGACCTGTGTATTCTATCCTAATTTATAGTCCCCTTTCTACTCTCATTCCTAAGTACCGCAATGGTTTTAAACCTCCGCTTTAGTTCTGCTGACAATTAGCAAGATTACAACTTCGTACGACAATCAACACTCGCGGAACGTCTTGTTTCGCTTGTGAATCGTACACAACGCCTTCCTTTCTTTGCAAAATTCCATCCCGATCCTGAATTTCTTTCACGAGGCTTCCTGCGATGACGCTTTCTACGAACGTTTTTCTACTGCGCTTTTAGTGTTAGCAAAGCATCCGCGCACATACAACTTTCTATTGGAATACTCTGCCCCCAGATTAAGCGATGAACCCACCGGTGAATTCCGTGAAAAGCACCTTCACGATATTCACGCCCAGTTCGGCACTGACAACGTTTGTTCACCGCCCTCGTGTTAGGAAAAACTGCAGAACATTTCAGAAACTGCTGACGTTATAGGTACTGTACTCACTGTTCGCCGTGGAACCAGCCACCCTTGTTTCACGGCGCAGGGGCCGACGAGACGCCCGTATACTTATGCTCCTGGAGCGGGCAGTAAAACTAGCTCCTCAAACGGCCACTAACACGAACACAGAAATTAGGTTAGCTTCTTCAAATTCTGCGCAGTACACCGGGAAGACGACGCACTGCTCACAGGAATAACTGGAGGAAGCGTTCGAGCCGACGATGCACTGAACTTGATACGAGCATCGCGCATACACAACTTGACGGTTCACGCACGCAAAACTATACTGCAGCACGAGACTTTTTCTTCGGTCAATTTCGCGTGCAAAACTGCAAACTCTACGCACCGGAGGGCGCTATCTGCTTCTTGTACAGTTTGTGGTACAGCCCCGCAGCTTGTCAAAGACGAGTCAGTGGACATGCAAGCGACTAATATGCAGACACTGTTTGTCAGCTGTCTGTAAATCTGGGACTAGACCACCCGTGGGTTAGCTTAGTGGCTATGACGTTGCGCTGCTTAGATCCAGGTCGCGGGTTTAATCCCGGCCGCGGCGGCCACATTTCGATGAAAGTGAAATGCAAAAACGCTCGAGTACTCATATTTACGTGCACGTTAAAGAACCCCAGGTGTTCAAGATCAATCCGAAGTCCCACTCTACGGCGTGCTTCATAATCATATCGTGGTTTTGGCACGTAACACTCCCGAATTTATTTCATTTTTGGGGTACTAGTCCCAGAAATACATAAAACATAGTGTAGTAGCAGAAAGGAAAAATTATTCCTTCAACATTGCTGACGAGACACAGCTCGGTGACCATGTCACCAAACTGGTAGCGCCTCCAGTAAGGTGGTCGTGTTTAGCATTACTCTGCAGACTAAAACGGAATGGAGCCACGTTGGGTAAGCAGAGTGGTTTTTAAATGCGAAGCATTCATTTGCCTAGTCGTAGCCAAGGTCAAATGCGAGGCCTTCAAGGTCACAGAGTTTGTCGCTGAGGCGCGAACCCCCATGCACCCGCGCGCACGCCGCTAATGGCTTGGCGCCATCTCGCTGCACCCGCCAGTATGGGTGTGCGCGCCACAAAAAAATGCAACATATCGAACGAGTTGGAATATATATACAGCAAAGCTTTGTGTGAGTGCATAAAGAGTCGAAACACAAATACACGTATGCACGGACGCACGCACACAAACGCGCACAGAGACACACACAAGCGCGGGCGCACACAAACAATACCGATCCTTTTGTTAAGCGGAGTTGTTGACTATGACGGACGCCTTGAACGCATCATGGTTTCAGAGGCAGCAAGCGCATACGTACTTACGTAGTGCAATTCGAATCCGTTAGGTCCACAAGAAGCGTTTACTTCCTCATTACCGTGCATGCGCGAAGGCGAGATTTCTGGTTCTTATTTTTCTTTTCCTTCGCACGGCCGGCGCCACCGCTGTCGCGGATTCACGGAGACCAGATCAATCTGGTGGGGATGCAAGGAACCGAGCGGCGCGCCTCCTACGCTGTGATTGCTTGGCCTATTCGGCGACAGAACAGCCACGCAGCTCCCACGGTCACTAAAACCCGGCGATGTTCACAAAGAAAAGCTTCACTTTTAATAAAGGTGGCTCGATTACGCTATGTTGCCAGCTTCCAATTGCAGATACTACAACAATGCGCCCTCGAAATCTGCAGAGACTACAGGTATACGCGATGTATACCGAAAGTGGCGAGGCAGGGGGCGAAGCGACGGGGCGTCGAGATATGCGTGACCATGGACCGCTAGCAACAAGAGAAGCGAAGCGCGGTCCGAAGAACAGTACGCGTCTGCGCGACACAGACGCGTACTTTCAAATACACTTTGACGAAGACGAATTTGGTGCAGCGTGAAGCGTCTGTGATCGCCTCTGCTTCTGACTGTACGTTGTCAAGGTGCCTCAGCCCGCGCACGTGGCAGTCGAGCGTTTCCTGGGGAGGACGTGAGCTCGTCCGGACTTTGCGCCACGTGCAGGGGAGAAGTGCTTTGCATTTACATAGATAATCGTCGAGGATGGCTTCTGCCGTAAGTTTTCCTTGCGCGCCACGGGAGACAAATGATGAAACCATGTCGCGTACCGAAATGCGTACACTGTGATTGAAGGCGATAAAGGTATCGGTGCTGCGTGCAATCACATGTTATGCATGTAGCGGGGGTAGCTAAATAGTTACTTTCTTTCATTTTGTTGTATGTTCCTTCGTGTATTTCCTGGTTACGGCCACAGCTATTGTAGCATACCCTGTGTAATGGTGGCAAGCAGAATTAAAAATGAAAACCTTCATTTGGAATCATATTCATGCACGGATTTCGTGGAGCTTCCTCAAGATGAACAGGTTTGCTCGTAGCAGTTTAAGTCATGGTATATGCGAGATCCTAAATTGCTAAACATGTCTTTCCGCGTGCGCACGCAAACTCAGTCAGTAGGCAAGGCAATTGCCGCAGTCCGGCGCCACAGACACTTTGATGCCCGCGCTGTGCATCACGTGCAGCCTGCCTACATTTTCCAACGGTATAAGTCATGCATGGTTACGGACAGCGCCGATATCAGTCAGGCGCAGAAGTTACCAAGTACCCTGATATTATTAATGCAACACCTCGCAGAACGCCTCTCGACGTGATTTTCCAGACAGAAATAAAGATTCGAAATGTGGAAGAGCTGTCTAAGACTATTTTAATAATATTTCTGGAGCGGACTTTGATGCTGCATTCTGCTGCAGTCGTGCAGCATATATTTTTGAATGTACGCTTCAGTATGGAGAAAGTGTTACCTCGACCTTCTCCTGTTATGTCACATAAGTAGGGCTCCGTCTTTTCGGATAAATCCGAAAAAATTCGATAAACACTCTCCGGTAAAATTTTTGACAATTCGGATTTATCCGATAAACTTCGATTTTAACGGCCAATGTGACCCTGTCCCATTCTATATCTAATGTTCTATTCTATTTCATGTTCCAAGCAGTCATTGATACATCGGCCGGTTTGGCCGATATAAACTTTACCTCACGTCAACAGTATCTCGTAGACCGCACCCTTCGCACATTTAACAAAGGGCTTGTCGCGCACGGAGCGAGAGACGTATGGCCACTCAACGACTGTTGCAGTACTTCATGGATACTACGCTGGAGAATACGATACACGCGTAGTGTTTGCAGCACTGACGCGACATTTCCTCATTGCAATCATTCACTGATCGATGCGCACCGATACAACCATATCCCGTTTCCTGCCACTCTGGAGAACCACCACCACTTCTGCTCCTTCATTTCTTCTTCTTTTTCTGTACTGAGTTTCACTCCACGCATGCAGCTTCGCTTCGTTGTCCTCGGTGTTCGCTGACGTATATCTCGCATCACTATCGCTGCCTCGCCAAGGATCGATCTCATCAGCAATGTGCCGCGCAATGAACACTTGATTTCGCGGCATATAACGTCATCAGTATGATAACAATGCTTTACTTATGCGCACTTTAGTCTTTTAACAGCGAAGCTGTTTTAGCTAAGCGTAAAAAGTGCCGCCTGCTGCCGCAAAATCTCGCCGAGCTATGACGTCACTGCGTTTCCTAGCAACCACCTCGCGGAGCGGCGTGTGCCTCGCTTCCTCTCCGTGCCGTGAACATGTTGTCTTGACATGGGGCATTAAGGAGAGGGAAGGAGAGAGTGCACGCGGCGCGCGCAATACTTGGGAGGGGGAAATAGCGAGATAGAGAGAGAAAGAAATTGTAGCAGCACCAACGAGGCAACACGCAGAGCTGCTGACGACGCCGCCCACGTTGCCTAGCCGCGCATGCGCCGAAGCAGTAGCGATGACGGCACCTTGCGTTGTCTAGTAACCACCGGCGCAGGTGCGTGCTCACTTCGTCCGACACAGACACGGCTCCGCCGAGCACTCGCCAGCTGCGCGCTACTGCGCATGCGCCGTGACGTCATCCCGGCGTATCGCCTGCTGCGCGCCGCCCGTACGCCGTACACTGTGCATAGCTTTCGCTGAGTGTGCATGCGCTTGGCCTCGGAGTTTGCCATAAAATGGGGCTGCGCCTAGTAGTGTCAACTTTCGCTAGATATCGAGCGGCTAGCCTCCAACGCGTTCGGCGTCGGCAAGCAACAGCGTTCTTGGCACTGTGCCAATCTTGGTTAGCCTGCCTGCGTTTGTGGCATGCCAGGAACGTTGTCGCTCGTAGGCGCCGAACCGTCCAGCGCTAGTCACGCGATATGTCGCGAAAGGGAAGAAAATGATCGCTCGAGAATACCTTCCCTACGTGCGTAGTTAAGTTAAACCAAGTTAAGAGCTAGCAGCAACCAAGTTAATACCTAGCAGTAGCAGCCAGTAAGACTTGAGGATCGACAGTTTCGCTGTGCCTAAGCTTTGCACGACCGAGTGCAAACTTGCCTCGTTCTTTTTTAGCAGCTAATTATGCCCTGTAGTTATCTCCGATAATAATTTCTAGACTTGCTTGTTTGTAAAATGTAAAAATAAAGGGACGAAAGAAATAAAATGTATGTCTAGAGCTATGGGGCTATAGGAGGGGAGGGAGGGGGCGGGAAGAGAGACGAAAGAAAATGAGTCAACTATTCGTGGTAGAGAAACAGCATTCCACTACTTCCACCCTATTCTTGGCCAATTCCTCTAAGGGTTTTACGTTGTTTATAGTAGAGCACCACAACCATCACAATCATTGTCATCATCATGAACATCAGTCACTGCCATCAAGAGCGCTGTAATAGCCGGAAGTGCCATTCCGTTGGTGAGCGCGTGCCTCTATGTTGCCAAGTGAGTCCACCAGTGCACCCAGTCAGCGCGTTCGTTGGTATACACTCAAACCAGTTGAGCGAGGCTGGGTGATGCATACCATAAGAATTGTTTTTGTCTGAAAACGTCTCTGAAGGCATCTACACATCGCCTCAACTTGTTGTCCACAATCAGGAGACAGGCACTCAAGGGCGAAAAAAAGAACGACAGCGGCTCATCCACGGCGGGCTCGCCAGACGCCCCAGAGGAAATGAGCTGCTGGACAGCGACGTGAGATTAATGACAGCCGCGAAGCGAAGAGAGGAACACAGAAAACGGGAGCGTTTTCCTTTGTCGCCGTTATTGCCAAAAGCAGCTGCAAACACTTCATCAAAGTGCTTCATTTTTCTTTCTTACTTTATTGCGTAGTTATCTTTACGCATCACCTGCAGCATAGCTCTGATGTCAATGCCAGTAGAGTTTACAGCATAAAAATGCAATAATATTGCATAGACAGAGAGAGAGGAGAATAAAAATGAAAGGAGGGAATGTTAACTAGGACTGAGCCTAGTTGGCTACCCTGCTCTGTGGGAAGGAAAAAGGGCAGGAAAGGTTAAAAGAAGGAGAGAACATAGCTGTGTTGAAGTCGCCGACGCAGTGAAAGTTATCTGCTAGGTATCCCAGACGGTCGCTCAGTCCGGTACCTTCAAAAATTGCAACAGTGATTTTGTAACTTTCAGCAACTCATGCCATATTGCATAGAAAATGCTGGTATAGTATGTACTGTGCTTTGGAGGATTCTATGTTGTCATTATTTCTCAGGCTTATATTTTTGAACTAAAAACGATGTCAAACTATGGAATACTGGATTCCTATCACATTATCGCGCGACGGCAACAAGTTGAGCGAGTCGTAAAAACAGGCCCCAAGGCAAGAGAACCAAGAAGAAAACATGGAATTGGTTTCAAGCAAATCACGCCGTATATGACTCCGACAAGGAATATATGCTTCATACCATTCAACGGAATGGCATCAAAGCGCAAAAAAAAAAAAAAACATCTTAGTGAGCTAGTGTTTGTGAATGTATCACAGGCAGTGCAAGCTCACAAAGAGTCCACAGATGGGTCGCTGTTCGGTTGTCCGAAACCTACTAAGTATAGGCGCAACATTTGGCAGTGGAATCCGTAGCTATAAACATTCCATGTTCGGGTGCAGTAAAGGACACTGACAGTGTAAATAAGGTATTGCCGGGAAATCTGCCATACCTTGCAACTTACTCCGTGCGTTTGGCTCGCGATCGGTAACTTATGCAGGGGCATGAAACGGAAGCAGTATTTTCTAGCTGCATTCATACCTCTCCTCAGCCCAGCAAAAAGGAAAAGGCAAAATCTGTCAGCCCTTTCACTCAGGTGGAGATGGAAGACCAGCGAAGCTGTATGGTGGGAATTATGTATTTCAAATTATGACTGTTAGGATATGATTGTGTAATTAGTTATTTGAACTATTAATTAAAGAATGAGAAATAAGAAAAAGTTGTCGCAGTTTCACCTGAAAGGTGAAGCATCAATTGCGATAGCAAATTTGAAGAGAGCTATACGGAGTAATGATAGCAGCTTATCAGCTGTATAAACTTGGACATGCAGCAGCACCGGCAACACGCAGAACTGTTGTCGACGCCGTCGGCGTTTTGCCCGCGTTCGCTCAAAATGCGTGCGGCGTTGGTGACTGTTGCCGGAGCCTCTGATATAAATAGGCACTTGGTGCCGCAGCTAAACGTCGCCTCCCTTCCCTCCCCCTCCCCCCTCCCCCACGGCCTTTCGCGCGTCAGAAGAAGGTACGTTTACTCTACATATATGGTGATTGTGGAGGAGGAAAGAGACGCCTACTTCTGCAGCCCTTAAGGGAGCACAGAGCAGAACGCGCGTTTGTTCTCCGCCGTGCGTTCACTCCCCGTGAAAGCGCGCGTCCCTCGCCCCTTTCACTCGCACATACAGCGTTCGGCGCGCGGCGACGATTTCATCTCCATTGACGTCATACGGAACCTCACGGCGACGGCGACGGCGACTGGCGACGGCAGAAATCTGCTTTTGAGTGTCCATATAATTGCTATCGCAATAATATGATCCGGTGGTTTTCATTTATGTAGTTACCACAGGGATTATGGCCTTATGGTCGCTACGGTACACCGCCATAGGGTGTACGGCAAAGGTTGGCACGTTCTTCATAAACACTTCACCAACGCCGCGTGCGTTCGGTGCGAACGCGGGCAAAATGCCGCCGCCGTCGACAACAGTTCTGCGCGTTGCTGGTACAGCTACATGTCCAAGTTTATACAGCTCCTCAGAATTTTGAGAATGACAGCCCAGAAACAATTGTCATGAAACAAAACACCGGCAGCGCAAGCCTTTTATGTTAAATCTTCTCAGACTGAAATATTAAAAGTGCGAAAAAAAATGCTGAGCCAATGACACTCAAAAGCAGATTTCTGCCGTCGCCGTCGCCGTGAGGTTTCGTATGACGTCATTTGGAGAAGAAATCGTCGCCGCGCGCCGAACGCTGGATGTGCGAGTGAAAGGGCGCGAGGGGCGCGTCTTTCACGGGGAGTGAACGCACGGCGGAGAACAAACGCGCGTTCTGCGCCGTGCTCGCTTAAGGGCTGCAGAAGTAGGCGTCTCTGTTCTCCTTCACAATCGCCATGTATGTAGAGCAAACGCGCCTTCTTCCGACGAGCGAGAGGCCGTGGGGGAGGGGGAGGGAAGGGAGGCGACGTTTAGCTGCGGCACGCAGTGCCTATTTATATCAGAGGCTCCGGCAACCGTCACCAACGCCGCACGCATTTTGAGCGAACGCGGGCAAAACGCCGATGGCGTCGACAACAGTTCTGCGTGTTGCCTATGCTGCTGCATGTCCAAGTTTATACAGCTTATAAAGCTAATATCATTACTCCGTATAGCACGACTATCGGATACTGATCCCTTAAAAAAGAAAAATTTATATAATAAGACGGCACCTTGCGTTGACGCTGTAAAAAAGAAAAATTTATATAATAAGAAAATTATGTCAACATTCTGATTCAGCGTGGTATGGCCGATGGAGAAACATTCTGATGAGTTTTATTCCTCATCATCAAGATATACAAACATATGTATATGCAGATGATATTGCTTTCTTCGCGTCAAAAAGAGATATTCACTATCTCTATTACCGACTACAGAACTACCTCTACATCATAGAAACCTGGTTAAACATGATTCACCCTTCACTAAATGTTAGAAAGTGTTCGATATTGGTTTTTCCTCTTACTAATCCCATTAACATATCGCTAGGCTACTGTCTCGAGACTATACCTCAAGGGGAATCGGGGAATTATTTGGGTGTATTCTATGATGGCTCCCACAGCTGGTTTATATTGATCATACACTGTAATACCCCAATAACTCGAAGTATTAAAAACTGGGAAACATTTCGAGATAAGCGGAGTTTCGAGATAGCCGAATTCACGAAATATAAACATAACCACCGCGTAAAGCCAACATGACGACTTTCCAATATGGCACCGGTAACCGCCGACTTCCTCACAAAAACTCAATGTGCCAGGAGCGGTACTTTAGGTAGATCATTTTTGCGATATTATGTGCGACCCAGCAATCGACACATCGGTCGTATACAGGCAACGGCGAACCTAGCACATATAAGCGCAAACGCAGATGCCTGTTGACACCGTATTCGAAACCGAGTCACGCTAAAAATCCCGCGTTCGTGCTCGGTTCCACGGAGTTTCGACCTAGGATAACCTCCACAGAGCGTCGTTCCGACCACTGGCAAAGCACGAAAATGAACTCCACCGGATAAGCCATCGCTACAACATCACGGCCCTTAAATAAAGGTGTAAGGGGTTGGTACATACCGGACATTTGACACAGGTGCAACGTGGCTGGCGTGTTTACAAGTGGCGGAGCGCTTGCCTCTGGCCGACGCTACTCTTTCTCGCACTCTTTGCGGTCGTGAACAGCGGTCGTAGCGACGCTCCGCAGTTCAGTCAAGCGACTTGTCAATGTATTGGGCTTTGAATGCAGGCGTGACAGCCGTGTCGGTGCGTAGACGGCGGAGTGTGACGCGTTTCTGGCGTGGAAGCTCTAGAATTAATTAGGACTAATTATGTAATTAGGCGGAATGCAAAAAAAAAATAAT
The DNA here is from genome assembly GCF_013339745.2 of Dermacentor silvarum. Taxonomy (NCBI): domain Eukaryota; kingdom Metazoa; phylum Arthropoda; class Arachnida; order Ixodida; family Ixodidae; genus Dermacentor; species Dermacentor silvarum. The sequence goes on from NC_051159.1 coordinate 169,867,215, forward strand.
TTGAGTATCTCCGAGCGACGGCAAACATTACCTTGGTTCTGTCCAGCTACGTGGCATATGCATATTTTTAAATCTTGGTCGGGATACCTTGCAGATTATTTTTTTCTATTCGGCCGCCGTTTTTCTTCTTTAAGGCAGAACATTTTAGAAATAAGGTTTAGACAACTTGGGTTAAATTTTTCCAATCTAAATATTCTTTCTCTGGGAGCCTCCTCTCTTCAAAACTACCACAGTGGTGTTTACTCACCCGTGGAGGAATTTATAGTCGTTTCAGGGAGACTTAAGTCCTTATACGTAAACTTTTATTCATTTCTCTGACAATTTGACAAAATTTAGTAGTAACGGCAATTTCCTAATACCATCCCAAATCTTGGCCAATCCTCCGCAGTGGGTATGCGCCGTCAAGAAAAGGAAGACCAAACAAAACCAAAGGAAAGGGTGGGCGAACGTTGCGTGATGTATCTGTGAGCCGTGGCACAGGAAAGAAAACAAATTGGCCTTGGAACCTCAGAGGAAAAGCTTCAAATGCGATGATTAGCCGCTTCGCTATACCGTTTGAAGCCTTCAGGGGGTTTGCTGTCCGCAGGGTGCCCAATGACTCCGCTTAACAGCCATGCCAAAGGAAAGGGTGCGCCACGCGTGCTAGGCTGCTGTACTTTCTTTTGCATTCCCGTCTTGTGCTACAAAAGAACAGACTTAAAAGGCAGTCAGTCACTTGTACATCCTGCCGCTACTGCTGTTTCTCGCATTGCACAGCGACCGGAGCTTCATCGAGCTGCATCGTCTTCGAGAACCACAAAGAAATACTGGTGTTATAGAAATGAAGTCAGTTGCCTGCATCCTCGCATCTTTGGCCACCCTCTGTTCGCTGCACGAAATTTCGTCACTCAACACGCCGATCGTCCGCACAGCTTCGGGATGCGTGGCCGGACAACGCTTGCCGGTCGAGTATGGTGAAGTTGAAGCCTTCTACGGAATACCATACGCGACACCACCGATTGGACAGCTGAGATTTCGCAAACCTCTGCCCGTGAAGCCGTGGAATGGCGTCTTGAACGCCACTAGGAAAACCATGGCATGTTGGCAGACCGACTTCACACCGCTTCGAAACGTGAGTCTAACTTACCCTGTGGCCACCGAGGACTGCCTTCACGTGAACGTGTGGAGGCCATCCCACATCTGCGACGATGAATTTTGTTGCAGCGGGAGAAACCTTTCCGTGGTGGTATTCATATACGGCGGCGCGTTTCAGTGGGGAGACGCTGGGCTCTTCATTTACGATCCGGCAAACTTCGTTGCGCTTTCCGATGTCGTGTACGTCACGTTCAACCACCGACTGGGCATCATGGGTTTCTACCCCTCGTCAGCCGACAGCGGACCGGGTAATATCGGCTTCTACGACCAGCTCTCAGCGCTGCTGTGGGTCAAAGAGAATATCGCATGTTTCGGAGGCAATCCAGACGACGTCACACTTATAGGGCACAGCGCGGGAGCCATGAGCGTGGGACTGCACAGCACGTCGGCCCTCAGCCGTGGCCTTTTCAAAAGGGCCATCCTTCAAAGTGGCACGCCGATCACACTAATCATCGGCGTGGCCTTTTCGGGTTCACTACTGTTTCGTGAGCATGCAGAAAAGTTGGGCTGTTATGATTCTGAAGCCGAAGCTCGAAAGGCGGTACCTGAAATCTTGAAGTGCCTTCGTCAGCTAGACGCTAAGACAATTTACAGTGCGATCGGCTCTAAATCCATACAAAGCCAACTATTCATACCGGAGTCGGGAGATGACTTCCTTCCAGCAAACATTCTCTCTGAGGAAAATTGGAAAAAAATACATGTTGACGAGATGTTAGTTGGCACTACCTCTGAGGAAGGGGCCCTATTCATAGACATCATTCGTAACGCCGCCCCGGACTTGGACTCCGCACTGACTGAAAATTACAGAAAGGGAATCGCATTTGCCCTTTACCTCGTCTTTGAGATTCCTATGGACAGAGCTAACGTCATTACGGAACATTACTTTGGTGGTCCTGAAGTACAACATGACTCAGAAAGTGTGATAAGAACAATTGGTACTCTATTCGCAGACGTTTTATTCAACTGCCCTGCCCATTTCTTCGCCACAACAGCGGCGAAAAACGGCGTTGCCACATACATGTATAAGTTCGACCATCGGCCGTCGTATAGTATGTGGCCCAAGCACTACGGCCCCACGCACGTCGAGGAACTACCATTCACATTTGGTGTCCTACCATTTTTCTCAGATGAAAGCAGGTTTACGCCACCTTTGACTGAAGAAACAAAGGAATTTGTGAAATCAATTCAATTCTCGCCTGAAGAGCATTCATTCATGCGACAAACTGTTGGTGTTTGGTCTTCGTTCATCAAGAAAGGGTGAGTACTTGAGTGGTGAAATAGTTGAAAGGTTGAGTGGTGAAATAGTTCGCCTATCGTACTTTCTTGTAACAACTTTTTTTTTCTGACAGCATTCGTGTGTTATTTTCTTAAACAGTGGGAGTATTCTTATGTTCCTAAAACAGCTACTTCCTGTACGTCGAATTTTTTTTTTTCTTTTGCTAAGGCAGTCATCCACGTTGCACAGTCTCACTAACATACGTGGCTCGAAGGTTTTCCAGTGAAGGTCGCACCACAACCTTCAATGTTACTCTTAAGGTTCCAAAAATTTAGGAATTCCCACTACAACCCCAACAATGACCTATATGCCTCCGTACAACTGATCACTAAAATTAATAACCAACGCGACGGGAGAAAATCATTACACAGATCCACCGTCCGTGTTGGAATCCTTGTGAAGCGGTTAATAGGAGCTATAAAACTAAATTCATTTGTAGAATCTTCTTTATTGTTATCCTAGGCAACGTGTAATCTCATGTAATGTTTTTTGCACTGCAAAAGACACAGCTTCAACGTCATACAATATTTATTTTTGTATAGTATACCTGTTCACAAGCTATGGCGAAATGCACATTGCGAGGCGTCGACGAAGCGTATGTTCACGAGGAGGAAGGCGGCGTCTGATGTTTGTCGAGGAAAGAATGATGAGGAGAGGTGTATGGTGCGACGCGAGAGACAGTGGTAACGTTGACTATTATTCGCCCGTTTCCTTTCTGCGTCTGGAGGCTAATAGAAACTGGCACGTGCACGTGCGGTTTGGCGCGCACGTCCTCTCGCGTGCATGCGTGCTACGCGATGCCAATTGTCTCGAACAGTTAGTCCGCGTTGGCACGAGAGAAGTGTGTGTGCGATTGTGGCCTAATAATTAGATCGTCGCGCTGTTGTGCTGGGAGAACGAGGATCGACCCCACCATCGGACACACGTACATCCGTGAAAGCAAGGCCAACCGACCACTGCGCCAGCAGGCTTCCCTTGGCACGGACAGGTTTATATCTACACATTTCTGCTAGCTTTTGTGACAGCGTTGGAAGCTGCAGTTCCTGAAACACATGCGCCTTTTCGAGATGTGCTGCTTGCTGAAAACTAATACCAAGCCCTTAAACTATGTATGGCCAATTCATAATTTCACTTGACACGGTACTTTCTGCGCAAATTGTGTCCTTCATTTCCCGAGTAAATTTTGTTGATTTTCTTAGGGCCCCCTTGTTTTAACTTCGTGAGTGTTTAGGCAAAACGCTTGGCGGAAAGATACCTGTACTAACACGTGTGTCACGAGCAAATGGGCGAAATAATGAATTTTTGCTCCTGTTTCCTGTTTTTTTTTGTTGTTGTTGTTGTTGTTGCTTATTCAAAAAAGCAGCGTTTCAACGGGTGCTTTGTGCTCCCGGCTGCTTAAGACGCTGGTTGTTCCTGTCCAGAATTTCTCACCTCTCAAAAAGAAAGACAAAGAGAAAACTGAGTGCGTTAGTTTAATGCAACATCCCAAAGCGTAGTCTGCATGGCAGGGGCAAGGCTTTTCTTTCTTACATGAAGTTTAGCCTGAAGCAAACGACCACAACATAGACATGGGAACAACACTGTGCCTATGCGTCTGTGTTGTTATTGTTTCATTCGCACTGAACATTATATAAAAGATGCTCCAACTAACATACGTGCATGTTCTACCTAAGGACGAGGTTGTACGTTCTTCCCCTACACTTCTTTCTATAATAATCCTATTCACACTGCAGATGCTCGAACACAGGGCAATGAAATCTAAGGTGGCAACAATAACAATGGAAAAAAAAACATCATTCTGCCTTCAAATTTGGTTTCATAAGGAACCAACATTTCCATCTGCCGGCTTTTTACTTTCAGGATAATTGCTATACCAGACAGTCAACTAATGTCTTAGCCTCTGAGCACCATTTATTCTCAACGAATAATTAGCAGTGTCATCTAACAAATCAATAATCATTTTCTTGCTTACCTTCCTTTCCAAGTGCTTAACTTGACAAACCGAACTCATACACTGTCCCCTTTGTCAAGTTTTTTTTTCTCTTTTTCTTCAGAAAAATTCCGCTCCCAGCCTCAAATGAAACATGGCCCAAGTACTCAGCGGAACACCCCGAGTTCATCTCCATGAAGCCTAACAGTTTCAAGCGAACGAAGCTCAGCGAACCCTGCAACCTCTTCAAGCCTTTCCTCGTGAAGGAGTGAACGGAATGTGTGCTCATTCTAGCCAACGCATATGATGTATTTCTCGAAAATTGCCAAGAAGGGTTTGTTTTCTTTATTTACGTTTTCCTAGTACTACACAAAGAGGTGATGTAGGTTCCTAAAATACCAGGAAATTGCGACGTTACTGTGCTCTATTACAGTGCCTAATAAAATGGCGATCTTGTACCAATCTGTTTATATTATTCGCAACGCAGGTCGGAAAGAGCGGATGTTCCTCAAAAACGAGCGCGTTACAGAAAAACTTTGGGGGAAATCAATGCCGAGACTAGCTTTTATTCCACCCAAAGTTAAAAAGACGAAATATTTTTGAGGGACGGCCGCTATTTGTGGCCTGCCTTGCCGATCCATTTTCCATTTGAGAAGCTGATCAAAGGGCCTTACATCACATGATCGCTTCTGCCGGGCCCACGATGGCAAGAAGCCTTTTAAACGACTGCTCGGCTAATCGGAGTCGAGCATGGGATAAATGATACCCGCCTTCCTTTGGATTGTGAATGTCGGATAAGACGTGGCCCTTGAGCAAGAACCCAGCCGTCCTCGGCTGCTTGTACAGTTAAGTGTTCGAGGGATTCGATAGAAAACAGCAGTATGCGTTTCACTTATACCCCAATTTGACAGTGTCCTTTGAAGAAGACACATATACAAATTTTACTAAAGCTTACGCAGACGGCTCTGTTCACGAAAGCAGCAAAAATTCGGTGTTTTATTGCGTAAAGCCTCCAAAACAACGTTATATCCGAAGCAGATTATACGGCATCTCCAACATCTGCAGAACTATTAGTCATTACTATGGCGCTCAAGTACATTATATAAAATCCGAAATTGACAAAAGCTGGTATTTTAGGCGACTCCCGTGGAGCTCTCAGTCGGTTGTCTAGCGCCAACGCTGACACCTCTTTTACACGAAGTATGCTTAACATGATCCATTAAATCACACCTCAGGGAAGAACAGTCATATATCAGTGGATATCATCCCACACTGGTATCTCAGGAAACAAGGCAGCTAACGCTCTGGCGGCGTCAGCGCACAACCTTGACCACTGATGAAAGTTTACGTAAATGCGACGACGCTATACTGCTTATACGCCAGCAACTACAGAGCTCAGATACGGAAGAACGTGTCGCCAAGAGTCGTATCCTACACCAATCTCTGGCCACGCTTTAACTCGCCGCAGTAGCTCTCTGCTGCTCAAGTTACGCATTGTATGTGTTGCACATCGCCTTCACCGACAAGGACGTGCATGCGCCGAGTCCCTTTGTTCCTTGCTTGTGGAGACGACAGCCAAACGCTTGAACACTTGCTGATACAATGTCCGACACTCAGTACTAGTCACGATATGCTGCTGCGTGAGTTCCAACAACCTTCATCATAATCACCATCATCATCATCATCATCAGCCTATATTTTATGTCCACTGCAGGATGAAGGCCTCTCCCTGCGATCTCCCATTACCCCTGTCTTGCGCTAGCGTATTCCAACTTGCGCCTGCAAATTTCCTAACTTCATCATCCCATCTGGTTTTCTGCCGACCTCGACTGCGCTTCCCTTCTCTTGGTATCCATTCTGTAACCCTAATGGTCCACCGGTTATCCATCCTACGCATTACATGGCCTGCCCAGCTCCATTTCTTCCGCTTAATGTCAACTAGAATATCGGCTATCCCTGTTTGTTCTCTGACCAGAGAGCTGGAAGAACGCCAACATTATACTAATCCATAAGAAGGGAGACGTTAAAGAACTGAAGAATTATAGACTCATTAGCTTGCTTTCAGTATTGTATAAAATATTCACCAAGATAATTTCCAATAGATTCAGGGCAACACTTGACTTCAGCCAACCAAAAGAACAGGCTGGCTTCAGGAAGGGATTTTCTACGATGGATCATATCCATGTCATAAATCAGGTAATTGAGAAATCTGCGGAGTACAATAAACCTCTCTACATGGCTTTCATATAGCAGCAGTCATAGAGGCATTGCGTAATCAAGGAGTACAGGAGGCATACGTGAATATCCTAGCAAACATCTACAAGGATTCCACAGCTACCTTGGTTCTCCACAAGAAAAGTAGAAAGTTACCTATCAAGAAAGGGGTCAGGCAAGGAGACACAATCTCTCCAATGCTATTCACTGCATGCTTAGAAGAAGTATTCAAGCTCTTAGACTGGGAAGGCTTGGGAGTGAGGATCAACGGCGAATATCTCAGCAACCTTCGGTTTGCAGATGACATTGTCCTATTCAGCAACAATGGAGACGAATTACAACAAATGATTGAGGACCTTAATCGAGAAAGTAAGAATTGGGTTGAAGATGAATATGCAGAAGACAAAGATAATGTTCAATAGCCTGGCAAGGGAACAAGAATTCAGGATCGCCAGTCAGCTTCTAGAGTCTGTAAAGGAGTACGTTTATCTAGGTCAATTACTCACAGGGGACGCTGATCACGAGAAAAAAATTTACAGAAGAATAAAATTGGGTTGGAGTGCATACGGCAGGCATTACCAAATCCTCACTGGGAGCTTACCACTGTCGTTGAAAAGAAAAGTGTACAATCATTGCATTCTACCGGTGCTAACATATGGGGCAGAAACTTGGAGGTTAACAAAGAAGCTCGAGAACAAGTTAAGGACCGCACAAAGAGCGATGGAACGAAAAATCTTAGGACTAACGTTAAGAGACAGGAAGAGAGCGGTGTGGATCAGAGAACAAACGGGGATAGCCAACAACCTTATTTAGCTCGAACTGCGCGTAACGAAAACTTGTTTTCAATAGGACGTGCTTTAACTCGATATGAGTCTCATAATACTGTGCTGGAATTAATGTCCGCTAGGCGACTAGACACTCGTCTGTAATGATCGTACTCTGTGTATGACTGTGTGATGTGTTGCCATGTTCTTTTTTTTTCTCTTTCTCTCTCTTTCTCTTTCCTCCACAAGCGAGTGGAGATGCTGTTTCTTTTAGGAGAGAATTGCGAGCCGACCTTTCTTTCTCTTTGTGATGTTTGTAGATGTTTGCATGATTATTAATAATAATTGGAGCATCACAAGTAAATAAAGAATAATAAAAATACCATGTTACAGTGGCCATGAGCGTCTATCGTTTTCAGATAAACTAATGAAAACTGCTGATAGGACAGGACTGCCATTTGCTGGGAATTTTCGTGCTGCTCCATGGCGCTTTCTGGGGCGTATAAATAAGTCCCATCTAGCTCAAATGAGCAAAATACTGCCTATTACAAGGTTTTCAGAGGTAAAGTTATCACGTTGTAGTCCACTTGAGTCTGTCGCTAACTCGGGTAGCGTTTTCCAAAAAGCAAATGACGCGCCGCCACAAGGACAGAAAGGAAATAAACAAGTTCTAAGGAGTTCTTTTTTTCCCCTTTTTCGTGGAAATGGATTACTACGCTAGAAAGGTAGAGCTTCGCTGCTCGTGATTTTTTTAATAGCTATTCAGATCGCGGCTGAAATTTGTGGTCTGTTCGAAAAATAATATTTCATTTGGTGGCCGTCGCATCTCGGTGCATTGCTGGCATAGCGTGGGCATTCACACGAACCGTTACTAAAACTGACTGAGTTTCCCTGTCCATTGCAATAGCGAACAACGTAACGGTCAAGTGAACTTCGTCGGTATATAGTGTAGCTTGATTATCGAGCACATACTGGTTTCGTCGTTTTAACGCGATAGCGTTAAGGGCTCCGTGTCGCATAAAATGCGGCGTCGGCGTCGCGGTCGACTTCGGCATTGGCGTTAAGCATCGGCGTCTGGCGGAAATAATCATGCCGAACCACATCATCCCGAACCACCCCGAGAACATAGGCCCTCCGCGTGGTGCAAGGCGTTAGTGAACAAAAATTGAACTTCTCAAAGTAAAATCCATCCAAAAAATCGTAAAGTATGACTTAATCACAACCTGTCGGTGTGATAGCGTCGCATTGTAATTTGAATATACTAGAAAAAAGCCTGATAAGTGGCCAGGGATCTTTGAATGCTATCGCGTTCCACTCTTATATGATGATGATGATTTATTGGCATCCCCTTTGAAACGGGGTGGCGACCGATAGTCACCTAGCCTGCTTGATTTAATCAGGTATACTACACATGTTCTTTATCTAGCATTTTTGTATACCCCCCTCTCATTATCTTTCTTTTTCAAAAATTAGCTTGTACCGCTGCCTATGATTTTAAGTATCAGGTCGTAAAGGCGAAGCTTAAGCGCCCTCCAATTCTGATGATGTTTGGCTGTACTTTGGTTCTAGGCAACATTGAGGGGAATGTTGAAAACCGAGCCTTTATAAATTTTGAACACGCGCGCGCCTCGGGGCAACAGCAAACAATTAATAAAATAACAAAAAGGTCCTAGAACCTTCACATTTTGATACAAGACGGCTTAAATTGCTCCTGTAAAAATTTCTTCCCAGCGATGCATTTGTGTTTAAAAGTGAAGCCGACTTTAAGGGGATCAATCTAAGCTTGGTTTTAGATGCGAAGCATCTTATGGTCGCGGCTATGTCACTCTCTCCTTCCCTCCCTCCATCCATCCATCCGCCGTGCGGCGTCCACAACCCTACTGCGCATGCGCATCCTCCTCCCCCTCCTCTCCTCTCCTTGTCTCCTCTCCTTCCTCCTCCCCCTCCTCTCTTTTCCGACGCTCCTCTCCGGATTGCGCAACGAATGGCAACACCTGCGGCTCCGCGCGCGATAATGCGAAGCAGCTTAGGTTAGAGGCGCGACGGTAGGCGCCCCAGAAGCACCGCCAACAGTCACCAACGCCGCGCGCGTTCGGTGCGAACGCGGGCAAAACGCCGACGGCGTCGACAACAGTTCTGCGCGTTGCTGGTGCTGCTGCATGTCCAAGTTTATACAGCTGATAAAACTACCTTGAGTCGACCCCATGGCTGCTTCACATACTACTCAGGGTTCCCCTACGGGAAGATGGTGTAATTTTTTGTAAGCTGGCTTTCCCACGTTGTACGTTGAAGTGAAGCCTACTTATAAAGAAAATTGTGATGCGAGCGGAGCTCGATAACTCTATCGCGTTCCACTCAGGCGATGCTTAAGCGTCCTCCAATTTTTAATGTCCCACCAGCATACAAACTTTGTGATCGAAACTTAGCTGTCACATATAAAAATTATGTCTATTATAACCAGTATGCTGTTATAAATCTCGCTTTCTAAGAGCCAATGTTCCTTGCTACTCGTTTCGTAAGCAATTCAGACTTTTGGAGCAATCCCTTTTACTGCCCTGAATACGGACAGCAGATGTTACTGTATAGTTCGGCTAATTTGTTGAACACTTCAGAAGTAGTGGAATATTACTGGAAACTCGCACCATGCGAGATATTAAATACAATTTTTTTACACTAGCTTCCTTTTGAAAATAGTTCAAAGCCAATGCTATAGCTTGTTTACAGAAAACAAATGTGCGGAAATGCTAACTTGACACCGAATGCTTTCCTATACTCTTCCATGAATCATCAACGATTGAGTGATTTCAAATTAGAAACTACAACTTTTTGCCTTGTGAATTCAGATATATGTACATTACTCTTTTATTCCATGTATGTAATATGCTTGTATGTTTATGTTGTATGCGTTCTACACTGGGCTTGGGCTTTCTTCAAGCAAATTGTTTGGCTTTTCACCCAAGCTTTTCAACTTCCGCACAACAATAATAAACTGAATTGAATAGTATCGTACTTATTGATGTGTAATGCGTAGACAGAGGTAGTCGAATTAAGCCGCATCATGGTAATTGGCTCGATCGCTCCTCTCATCTGAAACTCCAGCTTCCTCCCAATCCTATCACCGTCTTTTAGGCCGAGTCCTTGAACAAACCTCCGACAGGACTCATTACCCTAAACCTCAACCTCCACAAAGTGTCTGCTTCCTTCCCCGTCTGTCTATTTTCATCTATTCTATCCTTGTATCATATTGTATTCCCTCTACCACTTTTCCCAGCATAAGGTAGCCAAAGTAATTCGCTCGTGGGCTAGTTCGTAATTTTTTTTCAGTAGTACGATTGTGCAGTGCAAAATAAACAAAACGACGTAGACAGCCCCTTTCTACGTCGTTTTACGTTCCTTCATGTCCTGTTTATAATGCGCTGCACAAACTTAACGCTGAAACAAGGTAGCCAGCCGGTATTTACACATAGCGAATCTTCCTGTCGTTCCCACTCTCTTTCTGCTTCTCGGCTTGCACTTCAGTTCACTTACAAATGTACAGTTAGAACTACACTTCATGTAAATACAGAAGCTGTGGTGAAAGTGACGATGCCTCCATCTGTTGTGATTTTGTTTGTTTGTGTGTACCATTTGTACAAGTGCATGCAGAAAAACTAAGCTTCTATTTAGGAGCATGCCGGTGGATCAAACGCAATAGCGTCAGTAAACCAGATAAAGATGACGTGACTCCTGCATCAACAATGTTGTTCGAAGACAAAAATAGGAGACAAAAAAGTATGTCAACATTTCATTTTTTTGTGCTTTAGATCCGTACATAGTAGGATCTCAGCTGCAAAGGTGACAGTGCTCAAATCTTCGCTATCGGCACGAGACAAAGAGGAAGTACCACCATGAGCATGTTTTGAATACGTATGCGACTATGTACAAAGGCGTGGGAAAGAAAATCAGGTCGACGGCGGCTTTCCTAACTCATGTCTTAAGATCGATACATATTTGATGTCGAGCTGTAAATTTTCTTCGACGACTACCGAAGCACTGAAACGATAAAACGCCGCACGAGACGGGGCAGAGCCAGTCCATTTCTGCCGCTCGCGTAGCACTGAACAACAATGAATCCTCTGTCTCAGGGTTTCAGGTAACTTTTCCAAAAATTGCAGCTCTTCTCGTTAGGTCCTCGCCCGTAAGTATATCTCTTGGGGTTGAGTTCCATATAGACTTGGTTCTTTGCGGTGAACTCTGGCCACGGCTTGCTGGCGACATCAGGAACTTTCCTGCATACAAACGAAGGAACGGAATTAGGGTACATGAAAAATGGCAGTACGATACACAGGCAAGCTTCATCCTGTGGAGAGAGAGAGAACATTTATTTAAGAAAGGCAGAGATCAGCCTGACATAGCGGCCTCTAGCCTGCTACTCTGCACAGGGGGAGGGGAACGGGGACGTAAAGCCTTGATGAGGGATGATACTGACACAAGCTCCTTCGTTGCGCGTTTTTGTGGAATTTTAATTGTATTGGCGACCACAGCTGAGCTCTAGAAACCGGCTGACATTTCTAAAGGACGTTTTTAAATTTTGTTGATAATCGTGAGAATGCTGATCTTGCCTTCACAGTTGTGCATCCTTCATACTGTGCATTGAGCAATAAACACATGGATTAAAAGGGAAGGCATGAACGACACGACCACTAGTGTCGCTTGCACTCGTGTCGTCCATGCCTTGCCTTCTCGGCCCTGTACGTTTATTGCGGAACCCACCGTATGAACGGGCACCAACTCGCCCTGCTTTCAGTTCGCCTAAAGCCAAGCTTCCCGAGCGCTATTCCAATGTCCAGCCAGGTTGTCGCCATGAACCGTCTTCCTCTGAGCTCTTCCCTCTTGCTACACACACGTATGGCCAGACTAGTGTCTCATCATAGGCCATCATGCTCCCATCATACCGAGGAAACTTGCAACACTCTGAATTCAGAACGTCCAATATACCGCACGTATTTTAGCTCCAACAGTCAAATACAGAGTAAAGGAGCGACTTTGTACGACGTGTACAGCGTTTCAGAAATTTTACACTACGTGAAAGAGACGATATTAAATGGTTTACATTCGGGTATTCGCATGGTCAATTTTTATACCTCAGCTATGTAGTTTGGTTTCTGAGAAACTCGTACGGGTTGTGTGGGTCTCGAGAAACTTGTATACTGCACAGACAGTGACTTCAGTTTTCCTTTCGAACAATGCAGAACCATAAAACAAAATCCACCTAGAAAAAGAGATTAATGGAAGACAGAATCTAGCTCAGCCCGAATCAAAAAGGCTATCCGTATTTTTTATGCGCACAGTGTAAATCAAATTACGCTTGTCAGGTTATTTTATGTAATGGGTGCTTTACACGAAGAAATACTCTTAGCTAAGGTGTAACTTACAATATTACTCCCTTGGAAATGACAGTTTCTCACGGGTGTAATTACAAAATTACGCCCTTCAAGCAGAATAATATGCAATTTAACAAAGTGGCCGTTAACACTGACTCAGGGAATAAATATTCAGATACAGTACCTCATTGCCTTTTCTGTAACTAAATTATCTATTATCATATTTAATATTCACTAGAGAAACCAAATCAACGGCAATGTCGTTTTTCGACGAAATTTGCACTCTAGCTGAACATAATAACTCTAGCCGAATAATAACAATCAATCTAAGCAATCAACAAATTATGATCAGACAACAATGTTAACAGCGCACACCTAAATATCGCTTTGTTATCTTTCATGTCCTTCTATGGCGTGTAACATTTGTTTTGTGTAAGAAATGTGTGTGTTGTGATTTACAGGCGCAGGAGTCTTTGTGAGGCCCATAGAACGCCGTTTGCTTAGGACCCTTTTTTCTTTTGTATATGTATGCAAGAAAGAAATAAGGATACTACGACTACTACTAGATCATGTATTACAACTAGCAGCATGTGGATAACAAGTGCACCAATTTCAACCCACTTCTCGAAACGCCGTTCAGCCAATCGGTATCATAGGCATACATTGGAGGGCACCGATCATAACTGTAAGAACCAGTCGGTTTCGCGTAAATACTTGATCATCTGTGGACATTTGCGAAATTTATCGTACATGCGTTCGAGTGCTATTGAACAACGTACAATTGTTAATTCAGCATAATCTCATGGCAGAGATTGGCAGAAATAATTCTGTGATGCCGTCATCGATGTTAATGCATTTCTTAAGTTAAACATCCCTGCATTCTTACACCCTTAAAGGAGTAACCTGCAAAATATTCCCTTCGTGCATCTTCAAACGCTTTAAAAATTCAGCATGGGCGTTTTTGCCAAAGTGACACCCTAGTTTTGAAAACGTCAAAGAAAACTGTGGGTCAACGTCGCTTTGTACGGCATTCTACTCTTAAGGGTGTATACAAATCAGTAACGGCTTCCGTTGCTCCGAAGTTTGCAACTAATGAAGCTTTACTTTCAGTTCCCGATAAATAATTGTGGAGATCTGAAGCTCCGTACTCTGCCATGCAGGAACAACTGGCCACATTTAACGTGCAAATATTCATGAAAAGCTAATATCCCCCAACTCATCGTTGAGCTGACAAGTATGGCAATAGGCCATATTGGACTTTGACGACACATGTTAAACACGGACGAACACCTGCAGCAGCATCTTAGTGGCTATTACGTTGCGCTGCTGAACTCGAGGTCGTGGGTTCAATACCCACCCCAGCTGCCGGATTTTGATACCCGCCCGAGCTGCCAGAAATATAGAAAAGATCGTGTACTTATAGATTTACGTGCACGTTGAAGAACCTTCAGGTGGTCCAAATTAATCCGGCGTCCCCCATTACGCCGTGCCTCATAATCAGAACGTAGTGGCACGTAAGACCCCAGAATTTATTTTAATTTTACCACGGACGAACAACAGTGTCAATAATTGTAGCAGAAACATATCTACATAAGAAAAGGCATTTCCATCCTCAAGCTGCACAAAATGTCGTCTTAGACGAATGCATTAAGATTGTAATTATTCAGCACTTGAACGCACTCTGTTGCCGTTCCAGTTTATACAAAATATAATTCGACTGAATTCGTCCCAATATGCACCGAACTCTCGGCGTGTAAACCACTCATGTGCGAACCTTTTGGATCAGAAACAATATTCTGCTGCACGTCCTCATCAACACATAAATGATGAAATGAGAAATTAATTATATGCCCTCAAGATTTACACTGCACAGACTCCTGCAATCTGCGTGCGTGTATGAGTGCGGGCGTCAATGTCATTATTCGTGCTGCTCGGCTTATTAGTGGGCTAGCTGTCGTGTATTTATGACGACGCCCTTGTACACCAGCACGTTCTTATATAATTCCCCCTCAGGAAAATAATGATGGGAAATACCGCACCCTTATGCCGATGGGTATTGCATTAACCTTAAGCTGTCGTTATTGTCTCGTGTAAAAGGGAGGAGGACAAAGAGGAGGAGGAGGAAGGGATATCTAGCCTTGCAGAGACATGCTGGTAATTTCTCCACCCAAGCAACTCCTCTTACTGGCTGGGGAGTACATAAGCGAGGCACATTTTGTGGCTTATGTCCTTCAAATAGAAACGTTCTTTTCATTTTTATTCTTAAATGCAAATACGTACTACGCTGCGCCTTACGCAGACTAAACCTCTGCTTTGTTTCTTGCCTGCTTTTTTATAAACACAATGCGGGAAATGTAAATGTCTTACCGTTACTAAATAAAGCAGCAACGTTTCCTTACTTCAAGCCAGAAAAGGAACGCCGGCGCTTACCCGGAATGCTTAGAATAGACTGAGCTTCGGTGTACGGAAGCACCGAGCGCGTTACGGAAAACGGCACTGTTTTGTCGGTGCTGAGGTGCGGCGCTCACTTTCCTATTGCTTTCCTTAAAGGGACACTAAGTAGAAAATTTTTTTCTTCTGTTTCAGTAAACTGCCCTTCTAGAATAACCAATACACCACTCTCGCCACGATAAGATGCTTGGTAAGCCAGAAAAAGCGCAATAGCAAAAGACTAGTGGCGACGCCTCCCTGAAGTTCCCGCACCAGTTCGCTGTGACGTCATGGATTTTGACAGCGTCTTCCAGGGCCTAGTTAATTCCTTAGCGGTAAAGAAAGACTACATTGTGTTCTAAAGGAGTCAATATTGAACATGGCGAAAGTTTCGGGAAGTTTTGCTGAGCCAACGCGGCCTAAATACGAAAAAAAAAAATACTTTGAAATCCATAACGTCACAGTGGTGTTAATGTGTTAGGCATTCTGCGCGAAATTCAATAACTGAAACTTTGACCTTCATTTTCTCTGCTATTAATCAACCTATGATTTCGAAATTAACGACAACAGAGTTTCCAAAATACACTTTATCCGTCTAAACTGGTTTAGTGCGTTGCTTTAGTGTCCCTTTAAAGCTGATAAAGAAATTTTCGATACTCGTTATTCGGTAGTCGGTACTGCGACTAAGCTGAATTCCATGTTCAACAATTTCCTTATACTGGAGCACCCACACAAAGTGCCTAACATGTGGATAGGAACCGACAACCTATAAAAGCCGCCTCAGAGTTGCTGCTGTGAGGATAACGAGGAAGACAAGCTTGTGCCGATTCGTGTCTACCGCGGTGTTTGTCGCCTTTGGGCTAACATTCTAATATACCTTGCAAATAGATTTCGGCCCGTGTTTCCCGTAGCATTCCTGGTGAAGATGCGCGTTCTGTGCACCTGCCATGGAGCTTCGCGGGTGTGGCTGTATATACCACATGATGGGACTAGTGACTGACCTCGAGTATTAAATCGTTCCTGCCAGTTCCTCTGCACCATCGTCAGCATCCCCCCAGTGACCTTGTGCCAGTATACACTATACATCATCAGTATCCAGTGACGTTGTTCATGTAGCGTGGCCACACCTCACTTCACTCACTTTACCTTACTTTCACTTTTTTATGTCAGAGTATTCACATCGTGTTTGGATTGGCGGCTGCGTAGTAAGAATTATTTGTGCAATTAGAAACTGTATTTCTTCCGACCTAGCATTACAATTATAAGTGCATCTCGTATTATAGTTTCTCGCCTACGTCCCTCTCCGTCAGACTGCTCTAACTCATACTGGATGCATACCAACACTTTGAAATCTCAATATCGCTGCCGCTGCCGGTATATACGTGAGGCCTGCAAGGTAAGGAAGAAACAAAGGAAAAGTAACTACGGTTGGTGTTCCTAATGCTCACAGATTTTTACAGCAGCAGTGAACACTATCAATACACCGTTTTCATCTTGGCTACGTTGCTGCTTTGTCCACTACAAGATGCAGGTCAAGAGGGCCTGACTGTCGAAGATGATCCGTATATAGTGACAGCTTACCCAGTTTTTGCGAAGGTAGTCCAAGTTTCAATCATAAGCTTGGACAACTCTCTCTCCTGGTCAGTGGCAATCGTAGGACTGCTGAAGGGAAGTCCCATCACGAAGAACACCTCGTCTCCGTGTGTCGGCCCCACCCAACCGGGCCACGTGCTGAATGACGGCCGGTGCGTGAAGTAGTAGTAGTGGACCTTGTTGCCCATGGATGCGAAGCTCTCAGCAAAATACTTGGTCGGGCAAATGATGGCGAAGTCGCCTACCGCCTCCGCAGCCTTCTGCAGTGCTTTGATGTTCTCGCGCTCACCAATGTGGCTGAGGTAATAGTGGCGGATGGGAGAGACGTTCTTTCGCAGAAGCATCTGTAGACTGTAGGAAACATACAGGTCCACCTCGTATTTGGTGATCTTGTGGGCCTGCTCGAGGTCTAATGATCTGCCGAAGAGATAGAAGACGAAGTAGCTGCCTTCGTCAAGATTGTTGCCGATAAGCAGGTCCGCCTTGTGGAACTTCTTCTGCTCCATCATCAAATACGGATCGTCTGGAATTATGTCATCGCCGAAAACGGGGAAAAACGTCAGTGCGTGCACTCCGAATATCGTGTTCGACATAATGAGAAGTTCCTTGCCGTCGATCTTGCGCAAGCACTCGACCATTTCAGCCATGTGCGACTCGATGGTCATGTCATTGCTGGCGCAGGACAACGCTCGGGCCAGCTTCTCCACTTTGTGCGGGCCTTCTCTCGTGTTATCTGCAATACGGAAGTAAGGGCTACCGCTCTCCATGATGATCCTCTTGAACAGGCCCTTGCTGAGGGGTGAAACGAGGTGCAGGCCGATGGAGATGGCGCCCGCGCTCTGGCCCACCAGCGTCACGTCGTCGGGATCACCGCCAAAGTTGCGAATGTTCTGCTTGACCCACTTCATGGCCAAGAGCTGGTCGTGAAGACCAGCGTTTCCGGAGGAGTGCAGCGTGCCGCTGTGGAAAAAGCCCATGGGACCGACGCGGTAGTTCATACTGACCATGACAACGTCGCCGCGTGCGACGAACTCCTTACCATCGTACCAGTCCCAGCCGCTGCTTCCGAAGCTGAACGTTCCTCCGTAAATATATACGATCACCGTCTTTGGGACGCAGCTGCTAGGCCTTCCTAGGACGCACTCCCGCGAAGGCGTCCATACGTTCAGGTAGAGGCAGTCTTCAGTCGAATTAGCCGTCGCGATCGTCACGTTGCTATTTATATAAAAGTCCGTTTGCAAACAAGGAAACGGCTTCTTCGTTGCCTGGTAAACGCTGGTCCAGGGCTTGACAGGAACGGGGTTGCGAAACCTGAGCGGACCCAGAGGTGGTTCGGCGAAAGGTATGCCAACGAACTGGTAGAGACTCTTGTTGGCAGCGTACACCCTTTGACCCTGCACTGGGCCGGAATTGGTCTCAACGATGGGGCTTTCCTCCGTCGAGATAGGCTGTGAAGTCGTCGTCGACACGGGCTGCATATCGTCGGGTGGCACGACCAGTGACAGCTGATCCTTACCCGTGGACGCCGGTTGTGCTGTGGTTGGTGCGCCGCCTTCAAGAGGACTAGTTACGTTGAATGGCTGCGGGAGGTAGATTTTCTCGTCGGTGTCCTGTATGGGGTCACCTGGCTGGAATATGTAGCATCTCCCTTGAGCAGTTCGAAGCGCATACCCGTATAGGAGCAGAACTACGACTCTTGAATACATTATTGCTTCTTTATTTAGATCAGCTTCTGCAAGAGAAAAATACAAATGCACATTGACATAAGCATCTGGCTAGCGGAGTAATTACGAGATTAATTGTGGCCGGGATGAACGTTGGTTCACTTTATTCGGCTTTCCACAACATAAAAAAGCACGGAATAACCGAGTAGCTTGGAGGGTCAATAACAAAACCAGGAAGTAAGTGAAATATTCTTTTTTTTTTCGGTGATGTCACTATATATAGAGCCAGTTACGCGCCGCTTTTTTGGGTAACCGTTGATTGCATGATAAGTTTTCTGATTTCCTATATATATAGTGTCCTGCTATCCACACTGACCAAATGATTCACTTTTGGCTTCTTTAAAGGACTTCAGTAACTGAAAACGTCTATAGCTTATTTGTATCCTACACAAAAGCATTGGACACGAAGAATTTCATAGCTTATTCTTGGTGGCGGTGTTAAATTAAGTGTACATGGTACCTTTTACGGCGTTGAAATGAACCAATCAGGTTTGAGACATAAATCAGTTTTAGCATCTGGTTAAGTTGAAGAGCAAAACAAGGCATTGATTGAACCCAGTTATATCATTTGCGGTATTGCAAAGAACTAAAAAGAAGCCTTGACCACGTTCAGTGTGGTGTGAAGGTTGCAAGGTGAACGAGGACGTTCGTGACTGCCGCCGCAGAAGGGGGAAAGTCTGCACGGGTATCGCGTTTTACGAGCAGGATAAAAAAGGGCACTACGTGCAGTATTCCTGGCGTTCTCTGCGTGCTATCCTTTAGTACTACGGCAATAGCAAAAAAAAATGCATGCAACTCTTCATACGCCAACAGTGCATGGAATTCCGCATAGCACGATAAGTGCGGCAGTGTATGCTGCATTATACGGCTTATACCTTGGCATCATGCACGGTGCAGCAACTGTGTTACTAACTGGTGCGTAAAAAAATCTTTCCGGGTTTAAGTAACATGACATTCGCCATATACGTATACTCAGTAGACGCCGTAATCTACCCAGTAATGAATTGCCAGCTGAGGTTTTAGTCACACCAGTTTTCCCATATTGTAGGTACACCTACTACTATGCATATAACAGAACTAAGTAACTGCTTGTATTCGGGAAGAGCAGAAACGGACGTTGCCTCAGGACGCAAACTTCCACTCTACAGATATAAATCAAGAAGCATCGAACATTATCACGCGACATTGTACAATTTTTTGATGGTGACTTTTTTTCAGCGAATCATCACTGATATTGATTAGTCGTTCGGCGGAAGGAGGGCCCACTGGATCCAAAAATTATTTAATGCTATCGCGGAATCTCTCTGGCCTAATCAGATTGCGCGCGCGCTGCGAATGCTGTTGTAGAATGTAAGTGAGCTCGTGTGATTATACTGAATTTTACGGCGATTCCCGTATATATTGCGACCAAAAATGAATTAGATTCGTGACTCGTAGCTTCGGCACGGTCTGATTCTTTACCGTCATTACAACGTGATAATATTATCACCAGGTATAAACTGCTGCGCTCCAGCAGGTCTATTCTGAAACACGGCCACTAAAATCCTTTGAAATCAAAGCTGGTTAAAATTGACGTGCTTTCTTGTTGCCTAATTGTCTGCAAGTTATTCTTGCACTATAACATTCTCAGTTTCCTCATCAGCACGTGTTTACCAACAGGAAAAGCTTCGAACGAATCGCAACCATGAAGTCACGCGTGCTCTAGACGCAATACGTTATACGTGTCCCCAGTGAGCCGAACGGCGTTTACAACTCGTCCATGTGAGCGTCTATCCGCATTAATAAGTTCCAGCGCTCAGGATGTACTGCACAAGTTCGAAGCACAGAACACGCGAAGGACGGTACCTATACTGGAGCCACATCGCAGCGATCCCTCACCTTCGGTTCAGCTGAGTTGTGCGCACGTCATGCGCAGTATCGTGTTCCTCGTGCGGCCACCAGCGCTTGTTAACCGCGCGCCCGGCGTGCAGCTGCTCAGACCTCTAGGTGGGACGACGATGTTGTGTCGCACTGTGGTCACCGGACTCGGAGGGCGCCGCGCCGACGTCTGGCGAATTGACTTTCGCCCGGGCGTCGGCGATTTAGGTCGCGCACTATTTAGAGTCCATCGGCGCTCGCCCGCCGGCCCAGCAGCGGTCTTCCTGGTGGGAGGAGGTGAAGAGGCTGCTCAGCCGGGCAATGATCCCTCGCCACACACTCCGTCGCCTGGTCCATGCAGCGTGCAATGCGAACAGCCACCGCCTTCTTTGACTTAGACGCACTCCGAGGAAGGCCGGCTAGCCTTTTCCCAGCTCACAACATATACCCCCTTCGACCTTCTCCTGCGGCCCTCAAGCGTACTGGAAGCACCTGAACTACAGCAGCAGCTGACCCCCAGTGGGGGAAACGCGATGCACCGCCTCGCTGGCATTCGTGTTCGCTGTTTGCATTGCGCGTTTGTGTACGAGCGCGTGTTTGTGTGTATGCGTGCGGGTACACGTTCCCGTACTTGTCCAATGATCATCACGATAAAAACTAAAAAGAAGCTAACATCCCTAGGGAACGAAGTGCGCCATTGCAACCAAAGCTTAGCGGTGTACTACAGCGAATGACATATGAGATACGACAGGTTTTGAAGTTCTGCATTTTATTGCTCGCTCTCTGAAAACCACTGGCGCGTGGCGCTGCGCTTTGGCCTGTTACGGTAGATGCTCTTCTGTACCCAAGGACCCAGAGCGTTTGCATGTCATACCAAGTCAAACGCCCGGCGTGCATTAATGTCGATCCAGTAGAAAGCACACGCGCGCGCATTCAGTTAAGTCTGTAAAGGAGATTCGTGTTTCTCGACATATCATTTCAAGTTTCGCTCGTTCTCCTTACACGAACTGAACTGATGGAAGCGGTATTACCGTTGACACTCCGCGGCACCGCGTGCCTCGCCGAGATTACGCGTTCACATATGCGGCTGATGTTTTATTCATTCTTATAGGTATGCATATTTCACTGGGCATGTCTTTCGATGTTGATTTCTTTTCTTTTCTGAAATTGATCTATGTTTCGATTTGTCGCCGAATAAAGTGTCAAGAAGCTGTGATTATCAGTGGAAAAGAATATTAAACTTATGCAGAGTAATCCCAAAGTGAATTATACAGTTAGCTTGAACCCCCTCTTCTTGTTCGAAGTAAACTTTGTCAAGCACGCACTTCAGCTCTCCCTTTATATGGTTCAATTAAATGAGGAAGCGTGCTGCTGCACAGCTACCTTTACGTTTTTAGGTGCACGCCCGACACTCACTGCTCGCTGTGCTCACGTCAATTCGCCTTCTAACTGATTGAGGCGTAAGAACCAATTTATTCATGTCTCCGTTCCTATGCATGCTGAAACACATGCCGTGATTCCACTGGTTGTTCGTGTTCAAGACTGCACGGGGACTCTGTCGTGCACATTTAGCGTGCGACATAAAGCAGCACAAGCTCAAGAGCATTCCACGAACAGTGGAATGAACACGAACAGTAGACGAACAGTGGAATTCCACGAGCAGTGTGGCAAAAGCTACAAGCGGGATGGCGATATTTTATTTCAAGATACGTGCGTTCCGTTAACTCAGTTTGAAAATTCAGTCCAACTAATAACGTAATAAAGGCAATCATTTCTCTATATAAATATTCTAAGTTTTATAGTATATATTTATCATTTGTACATATATATTTCCCATTTCGACTAACTCTATAGAGCAACACTACAGACTGGCAGTGTTCCTGGTTCAAGGTTGGTGCTTTTAAAGTTAATTAACTGATTGGAGAGATTAGTTAGCAACTTCGGACGTTTTAGGCACATGTTTCTGTAACAACCACACACTTAATTTATAAGACCAACGCATTTCTGCCATTGTTCACAGGAGCTAGCAGGTGAAATTTCACCGATTACAAAAATTTCGCACAAATGTCGCAAAAGTCTCGGCAAGAATCATACGATCTTAAGCAGCCTCAAGGCAACGGGCTAGTAGGTATCATCACTATTGAACATCGTGTGGCCTATATATAGCTCGAACCTCTCGGAACGAAAGGGCAGGAGCAGGAAGGTGTCTACACAGCCCTTGCACCTCCGCAGCTGCTGTTTCACACCGGCTCCGGCACCACATATTTTCCCCTCATTCACTTTCGTTTCCGCATGGGAGTTGCAATCTCCGCCACTTCTTCCTCGAGAGTGGTCTTGACACTCGGCCACGCGCCATGTGCCAGTAGAGGTAGTTTAGGCAACACTGGGGCACCGACAGTTGTGAGGCTATGTTTGACCCCGTCCCACACGGAAAGCGGTGTGCATGGCCGATGGAGATCGGCCGCGTGGGCGCAAGACAACACAGAGGCAGCCAGCCATCGTTAGGGAACCGCACGCAGTGCTTCCAGCCTCAGAGAGAGGAAGACCGTCAGTGCCGCTTCGCTCCGGAGACGATAGCGGGGCCGGAACGAAGCCCGCTCAATGGCGCCGACCGCGTCCGATGGCTAACCGCCGTTTTTACGGTTCGTGACGTGTTCCCGTTATTTCCTTCTTCTACAGTGCCTGCAAAGATTTTTTGTTGCTTTCCGTCGAGAGTAGGGCACGTCCGCGGCATCTTCTTGACTGACCCAAAAGCAGTTTATTGCGGGACGTGGTGGGTCTGGGACGGGACCGGCCTCGCAGTCATGCCATCGTTACGGCCATAGGTCAGTGTCCGAACTGATGGTCGTTAGGCTCACCGAACCGATGCTTCCACCAGATGACCGACAATATGGAAAGTGAGCGGCGCGCGCATAGATGCGACGCCGGTTCCTTCAGACGTCCGTGCCAACCGCACTTTCGAAGGGCTGCGCTGTCGTTGAGGGCTGCGGTGTCGCTGAAATGTCCTCCTACAGACTGTGTATGTCTTTACCACACGGCGCTTATTTTTTTACTTTTGCGCTTAACAGCTACACTGTCTTAGCAAACCAGATCTTCCACTCTGGTTAGCCTCTTTGCCTTTCACCTTTCTTCTGTTTCCTAAGCAAGCGATCACCAATTCAAGATCGATGCGCTTATTGTAGCAAGTTGGAGTGTTGGCAATAAAAAAACAAATCATGCTCGTTATTTCCGAAATTCTCGACGCTATGAAGTCATATCCTGCGCACTTCTTCCTTTGAGTTTGGCACGCCCAAGGGCGTGGCTATTTATTGTGTTATAAATATGTTCAATTTAGGAAAACAGAGCCAGCTAGCGTCTGACAAAATCTCCCAGCTCTAACTACCAAGGTAGTAGTTGCGGCCTTCTTCAGTGGCGCTTGATTGTAAATATTCGTCAAATTAACTTTTACAGTTTACGTTTTACAGCTTGGGTGTGCTCTACAGGCGCTCTTTGATTATACCTGGCTCCACTAAACACATCATCGTCATCAGTTTGGGTCCCCTCCCGGTGTCGGTGCCTCGTTGTCAGAGTGATTTTTTGACTGTGTAATTAATGTTTATTTACAGCGCACAAAAAAAAGAATCTGTCATCTAGTTATCAGTTCTTTCTAATGTCAGTGAGAGTATCACTGTCCTGCGTAATAAAACAATATGCAGTAGAACCTGGATATATCGAATCTCAAAGGGATCCCCAAAAAGTTCGATAATAAAAATTTCATGGAAATATTTTCAAGGGGATTTTACTGCTGTTCGTTATACACAATAATTCAATATATGTGGGTTCGGTATATCCGGGATCGACTGCATCACGACATAGAACATGTATACATAAAATTGGTTTATAAGTATATCTGACACACATTGACCTGTCAGCAAAAGCGCGCCCGGTTATCACCAGTTTCTTTTATTATTTCTTTATTTTTTTAACATTGGGCTTCCCCTTTCTTGGGCCTCTAAGCTTGCGCCATTGTGACGCAAGGAGTATAGAATTCTAAAATATATTTAGATATGTGTAATATTTCTCTGTGCACAACATCACATACCGCCGTATACAGCGTGACGTCGCTGCGACAGCGTCTGACACAGTGAATCAGCCTGAATCGGTGTGTGGATTTCAGCATAGCTTGTGAACTGCATACACATAAACATTTCATGAGATTAAAGTTGTGTTCTCTGTGGCAGAACACCGTTACTTTTGCAGAAGAGTTCGCATTTGGGCCGACTGGTTCATGATTACGAGCAGAAAACAGCACTAAACGACACGAAGAAGTGATCTGTGTCCTTCTCTTCGTCCTGTCGTTTAGCGCTGTTTAATGCTCGTAACCATTACTCTTACATAACCAGTACAGAGTACGACAAATGAGTCGTCCTACTATCACCGTCAACGTGGTCGTCGCTTTGCCGCTGTCGTTACACAAACACTCGCGCCCCACACTTGTTAATTGTTCGCCTTACAAAAACATGTTCATTCGTCCGGTAACGCTTTGCAGAGCCGCAAACAATGTTGAATAGCCAGCTACCTGCAAACTCTCGGCATAAAATTGATTTCCACAATGCGTGAGATCTGCATTTTTTTTTTTTTTTGAACGTGTGTGTGTCTTGACTTGCTGCAATTCTGAAATGTGGCCTGAGTAGGCCTTGTATCAATAACGCTACGCCGCGCAGCTATGTGAACCAAATCCAAACCACAGGCTCTATCAGGCTGACCGACTTGCGTTTACACGATCCCGTCAAGAGAACTTCGATCTGATAGGCGCGTTGTTGTCGAAATGCCCTTAGCTTTTCGATGAGTCATTCAGACTGACCTGTACCTTCAGCGATGTTGTTCTTTTTTTTTTTTTTTTTTGCATAGCCATGGCAATGTTTCAAGCTCTTTCGGCTCCACGGCTGCCGCATTTCTTATACATCTACCATGAGGTTTTCAAATACGCCTTCGGACTTTTCCTCATTAATGTGTACGCAGGGGGAAAAAATACGGAATCTGTGCTCGACAAAAAAAAAAAAAAAACATGTTTCTCCTTACGTGTGACTCTTCTAAAAGAAAGCTCATTCGACTCAATAAAGGGATACAGTACATGATCGAGTGTCGCCTTTTTTCCGTTTGCAGGGGGTAAAAAATTAATCGAAGCTGCACCCTTTCAGACTGTGGATTGCTCCTCGTTGCCTAAAAACAAACTGCGTGGGGATTTACCTCGTCAAGAGGGAAAACATTCGAAGGTGTTTACGTGCTGCGAAAGTATGCTGCTTTACCCAACACACCAGAAACATGTGCGCAGCAGCCCCTGAATGAGTCGTTGTACATTAATGGTGCAATAATGCTTTCATGATGTGCCAGTTCTTTATTGGCGAGTTGATATTGCTTATGAGGCTGTATAGGCATCGATCTGAATGCTAACGAACACCGGTTTCTCTCGAAAGAGACTGAAAACTTAGCTGACAGGAAGATGGAAAACTTGAACGCTAAATCTTGTGTAAGTGGAGGAAAACTCTTGCGAATGTTTGTGTAGGAAATATAGTTTTTGCCCCTCAGCAAGCCCCCTCAACTGTTTAAGAAACACTTGCAACGACTGAAACTGCCCCTTCATAACATAAATGCGATCCCGATCATTTCTCACAAAAGAACATAAGAACACAAAAGCCTTTAGAAAGATCACATGGTCTATACCTGTTTACGGATTTCTGTTGCATGTATTACGAGGGCGCTCACTAGATGAGACCTACGAAATAGAAAATGTCAGCCAGTAAGTCCTTTCTTGCATTGCTTTATAGCAACTTATAATCATGACAAGACAGTGCTACACAGGAATATGTAGGCTTGAAGTGATCAACAGGCGTCGAACAAGGAGTGTCTCTAGAGAACAACTTTCGATGAGGGGACTTGTTTTCATCCGGTCCCCTTAACATGTACCCGGCAGGTACCCTTGGGACTTGCCTTCATGTGACGAAGACGAGTCTTCGACGATTTTCTGGAGAAACTTGTTCTCTAGAAACATCCCTTGTTCGACCAGTCCTATTCACTTTATAATTAAGAGGAATGCCAGAGCTTAATTAGTCGCTTTTTCGTGATCATTCCGGTAGCGTTGTCAAGGTTCTTTGATTCACTGCGCGGCGAGGACAAAATTCAACACAAAATAAGCTTCCTATGTTCATATATATATATTCTCAGCATTCTGAAAGCTAGAGCCAACGTGAGCCAATTACTTACGCAAAAGCTGTCGGCGCATAAGCACGACCCACCAATGGCCAGCGCCCTTTGGCTGTCCAATCGTGATATCTAACGATTCAGCACCAAAACCACGGGAACATCACGTGCCGCTTTTACATTCGTGTTGATAAACTGCGCTAAGTGCCCCCGAAGCAACATTAAGAGAGGACCGGGAACAAAAAAGTCCAAATTGCTTTGGATTAGTGTGTCCTCACTTAGTGCACTTCACCACTATCAAGCACAACCCTTCTGTTTTCTTACTGGCCAATTTATACTCACACCGCTGACTATAGCCTTTGCCCTAAAGCCAGACGGCTTTCAGTAAAGCAAAGCGCCGCAGAGCGTAGCAGCGACAAGCCTGCCGTATACCTTCTTTAATGTCCCGCATGACAAGCGAACAGCTGGTATTGAATTGAACAGAAGAACGCATTAGACGTTATAAATTTTAACTTCTTGTTTTCTTTCTTGCAAAGACACTCCCTCGTCTCCCTCGATCCCCCGCAGCGACAAAAGGTCCCGATTCCAAAGCCAAGGTCGGTGGTATGTCTTGAATCCCCTGAGGCCTCGATGAGATATTGACATGGAAAGGCTTGCTCGCCACGACGTGGTTATTTTTTTCTTCGCGCTTCCTTCTTGTCCCGCGTTATATCAGACGCTCTGATCGTGGCTGATTTTCCGCGTGGAGACGCGAAAGGAAAGTTCGGCCACGCGAAGGGCGAGGAGGTATTAAGGCCGGCGTCTCTCCGAAGGCGCGATCAATGGCAGCAGCTGGTCCAGA
This sequence comes from Dermacentor silvarum, assembly GCF_013339745.2. NCBI lineage: Eukaryota > Metazoa > Arthropoda > Arachnida > Ixodida > Ixodidae > Dermacentor > Dermacentor silvarum. The sequence goes on from NC_051159.1 coordinate 169,894,521, forward strand.
AAGGGAGCTGTAGCGTCGTTAGCACGCAGCCACGATGCAAGCCAGCTTAAAGAGAAATATTGCGGAGGAAAGAAACACATGTAGTGAATGGCGGCTATCACGCCGAGGTCAGTGCTCTGAAATCTTTCGTGAAAAAAAAATTATACACCTCATCCAACACCCTGTTCTCATTTCACAAATGACAGGTACTTGTCGAACTATACCAAAAAAATTGTTTATAAAAAATAATATAACGCGCCCTGAGCAGTAAGAGCGCGCGGACAAACATTATTCACATTTGCGCGCACTATTGCAATTTGACCGGGTCAAACAACCTTTAAAGGTACTTTATACTCTACATTCAGAAGAAAATAAAGAGAAAAACATGTTACCTTGGCCAACAATTGCAATGCGTAAAGGGAATAAGTGGCGAACGTTTGTAATCAAAAGCAAATGTTGGTGTCAGTGAGAAGCGCGGCTTTGTTGAAGCGGCTAAATAAATGCTGTACAGCTAACGGTCATGCGTACGACTGCGTTTACTTTTAAGCTATGCAACGTGTAATCTCATGCAACGATTATAGGTTTATGCATTGCAAAGGTCATAACTTCTGCATTTCTTGCGTCGGATTCGCACATACATATAAGTACATTTCAGCCTTCTATCTGAATCTCTCTCAATCTCTCTGATCACCCTTACTACAATGTTGTTCGAAGACTAACGGGGCCCGTCTCTCCAGGCGTAACGTTATCTTTGTGGCCCCTCAGCCGTTCCCTGCAAGTCACAACGCACATCAACGCGGTGGCAATGGCGTTCTGCTCCCGAGCACGAGGTCATGGGTACAATTTCCGGCCACCGAGACCGCAATGCAATTGTAGTGCAATGTGAAACCTCATTCCATTCCATCAGGTAATGTATTCCATGGGGTTGAAAATGATCTGAAGCCCCCTATTATGACGTCTCACATAGCCCACACGTTGCTTTGGAGACGAATATCTCTGAACTCATGGTATACAGTCATGTAGTCTCGTAATGTCGCAAGGTTTGTACTAAATTAACTTGCCTTGAGCCCCGACTAAAACACTGAAACAATCAGTGAAAATTCACTGGGGTATCACAGTTTATTTAAACGAATTATTGATTATCAAAGAATTTATACTGCCCATCTTTGCGAATAATATACCGCAGGCATAATACCGTCGTTGTGCCTACTGAGCTGGTTGTAAGAATCACAACCAGTCTGGCATAGTATTTCAATTTCAGTGAATTCACATCCTGTTGGTGTGGGCAGGCTCGGGCGAAAAAATGAAACGCATCGCTGGAAGAAAGCACCAAAGCCGCACCAAAACTCCCCTCCCCCCCCCTCCCCCCTGCACAAGGAGGAGGAGGAGGAGGAGGAGGAGGAAAAAAGAAGGAAAGGCAGGGAGGTTAACCAGAAGCACGTCCGGTTTGCTACCCTACACGGGGGAGCAAACCGGACGTGCTTCTGGTTAACCTCCCTGCCTTTCCTTCTTTTTTCCTCCTCCTCCTCCTCCTCCTTGTGCAGGGGGGAGGGGGGGGGAGGGGAGCTACCCTACACGGGGGAGGTCTTTCATAGAACGCTTGTACCCTTGTCTCGTTTTGTTTCTCTGCAAAATCGGGGAGCTGCCGCTCCCTTGTTGCGGTAATGGATGAAGAAGCCGTCGAGGACCTTCCTGGCGCCCAACCATCACGTCGGGTCACGTCCAGGAAACGTGGAAACGCGTCAAGTGACACGGACAGCGAGGCAACCGAGTTGTACTCGTACTCGGACAGCGTCGACTCGTCGGACGACGATTTCACGCTTGTCATGAGCAGAACTACTAAAAGAAGACTGCTACGGAGGTCATCATCGGCAAGTGTCTCCACCGTGAAGACAACACCACAGCGCTGGCCGTACACGATGCTCTTCATGCCCGTGGACCCTGTGTCCAATCTGCGACTCCTGAACAGGCAAGTCCTTTCTGCGTTTCTTGAGGGAATCGCACCAAATGAGATCAAAGACGTGAGAATAAACGCACGGAAGAATGTACTCGCAGTAGACGTTCTACACCGTAGTGCGCTGCAAAGCCTGCGGCACGTAACGGAGATTGACAAAGTGAAAGTGCGATCCATGATTCCTACAGGCTGCAATAGCACTGTCGGCGTCATTTATGATGTCGATATTTCTATACCAACGGACGACTTGCCAATATTAATAAAGCCAACTACAGAAGGCACTCTTATCACGCACATCGCAAGACTTGGCAACACACGTTGCCTGAAGCTTGAGTTTGAGGGAGACAGCCTTCCCTCACACGTCAAAGTTGGCCACGTCCGCCATCCAGTCCGGCCCTACGTACCGAAGCCCCTGCAATGCTACAAATGCTGCAAGATGGGGCACGTAAAAGGTGTCTGTAGGAACAATCTCGTGTGCCCACGGTGCGCTGAATCTCATTCGGAAGAAGCCTGCCGCGCAACTGTGTTAAAGTGCCCTAACTGCCATGGTAACCATGAGGCCTCATCCAAGGATTGCCCGCGGGTGAGGAACGAGCGAGCAGTACTCAAACGTATGGTACGGGACCATTCTACACACAGAGAGGCTGCCGCTACTCTCAGGCGGCGACGACGACATCGCCACCGAAGAGCATCACGAAGAGTTGCATCTACCGATAGAGATACACCATCTTCCAGCAAAGCGGCTACCATACCAACGCCGACTTCCACAAAGACGGACACTGCGACAACGAAGAAAGGGGCAACACTCGCTCCTCCTGAAGAGTGGCCTACACTTCCACGAGCACAACCTGCCTCGAAGTCACATCAAATCGCGCCGCCCTCGATGACTTCACAAACCGCTGATGCGACGACAACTGAGGATCGCCAAGTCATAGCGATGTTGAAGTCACTTATGGACGCCATGCGCATTCTACTGAGCAGCATGAAAACGCCGTCGGCGCAAAGCGCACTGCAGGTGCTGGACACCTTGAGTCCGGTACTTGCGGCTCTAGGGTAAAACCACAGCCCGAGAGATGGCGTCGTTTCAAGAGGAGGTCAAGAATGCATCTGTCTTTTAGTGGAACGCAAGAGGGCTTAAGTCACGCATGGCCGACTTTAGACAGTTTGTCTTTACGCACCAATTCCCCATTATCGTGATATGCGAGCCAAACTTTTCAGCTCCCATCAGACTGTCCGGGTATGAGTGCTTTATGTCCTCTACCCACGGAGAGTGCAGCAAGATTGTTGTGTTTATACGCCGTGACTTGACTTATGTGCATCACCCAGTGCCTCCTGACGAAGTGAATCAATATGTTTGCTTGACAGTGAAGAAGAAAAAGCTCACGTTTACAATTCTTGGTGCCTACTTATCTCCAACAAGTCGCCTGGATTGTGAGCGCTTACAGGGAATTTTGACATCGACTCCACAGCCGTGGGTGATCATTGGCGACTTTAATGCCCACCATTACCTATGGGGAAGCTCCAAAGTGAACTCTAGAGGCAGAGCATTGGTGTCCTTTGCCTCTGAACGCGAACTTTGCCTGTCAAATGATGGAAGCCCCACTTATCTGCGTGGATCAGTGTATAGTAGCTGCTTGGACCTTACCTTCGTTTCACGTTCGTTTTCGAGAAGAGTGCACTGGTTTTCGGATTTAGAAACGCGAGGTAGCGACCACATCCCAACTTATTTGAAGATTGAAGGTCTGACTAGCTCCAGGTCCCCCAGAGCCGTCCATTGCACCGATTGGTCTAAATACAAAATAATCATGGAAGACTGCTGTCGTGACGGTACCTCCTGCAACCTAGAGGGCGCGATAAAGGATGCCATAGAAACAACCACGCATTCGTCTTTGAAGAGTTCTGCCCGCACCAATTTCGACATCGAACTCGAGAAACTTCGAGCAATTCGCCGTCGTGCGGAACGAAGATATAGACGCACGAAGTCCATCCATGACTTGAGATTGGCTAGACGAACACAAAAGAAAATACAGCGTCACATGAACAAGCTGGCTTCCCGACAATGGGTATCCTTTTGCGAGTCCCTGGATCCGCGAAAACCTTTATCGCTTATATGGAGGACTGTTCGTGGCCTTCGCACAACCTTTGGTCAGCGCCACCCGTTTAAATCTCTGGCACTACATCTACAATGTAGGGAGATTGATGTCGCTGAATCTTTCTGCAGAAAGATTGCTGGCGAGGCAAATTCCGATGGAACGGGAACGGGGACGCTCGACCACCCACTGTTCTCACGCGATCCCCGCATGGAGTGCCCGTTTTCTATGGAAGAACTAGAAGCTGCGCTGGCTTTGTGCAGGCGTTCTTCAGCCCCAGGACCTGATGGCATTACGTACCGTGCCCTGTGTAACCTAGGAGACCAAGCTCGGAAAGCACTCTTGCTCCTATACAACGACTCCTGGCAGACGGGTACGGTTCCGCAGGAATGGAAGTCAAGTCGCCTCATTCCACTTCTCAAAGCTGGCAAGTCGCCTTTGGACATTTCCTCATACCGTCCTATCGCACTTGCAAGTTGCGTTGGAAAAACAATGGAAAGAATGATTTTAACACGTCTGGAATGGTACTTAGAGTACTATGAAATCTACCCAGACGCTATGACCGGATTCAGGCGTGGCCGTTCGTCTACAGACAACGTTGTTGACTTGGTAACATTTGCGCAACACCAGAAGGCCTGTAAACGACTATCTGCTGCTCTGTTTCTAGACGTTAAAGGGGCTTACGATAATGTCACCCATGAAGCCATCCTTGGCGCGTTAGAAGCAGTAGGACTTGGTGGTAAGATATATATGTGGGTGCGCAGCTACTTACAGAGAAGATCATTCTACGTGCACACTGAAAATGGCCCTACATCCGAGCATTACGGTAGCCGAGGAGTGCCTCAAGGCGGAGTGCTTAGCCCGACGCTTTTCAATCTAACCCTTATTGGATTAGTTGACAACCTGCCAAGCACCGTACAACTTTCCATCTATGCGGACGACATCTGCATTTGGGCATCAGGTGTAACACGACTTCAGCTTCGCGCTCGGCTTCAGAAGGCAGCCACAATGACATCTTGCTACCTTCGTCAACGAGGACTTGAAATTTCATGTGGAAAGTGCGCAATGGTGGCATTCACCAGGAAGCCAATGTCTGCTTACGGAATATCAATTAACAGACAACTTATACCATACAGCAGAAGTCACAGGTTCCTGGGAGTCGTAATTGACAGAGACCTGTCTTGGACTCCGCACGTGAATTACGTGAAAAAGCGGCTGTCTGCTATCTGTCACCTGTTCAGGTTCCTTGCAGGAAAAAGTTGGGGAGTATCCATACACGGTATGTTACAGCTGTACATGGTGCTGTTCGTTGGATTCCTTCGGTACAGCCTGCCTGCAATATCCAACACCTGCAAGACTAACCTCCGCATGATTCAAAGCATTCAAGCCCAAGCCCTTAAGATATGTCTTGGCCTACCACGCAGTGCGTCAACGGCTGAAACCATTGCCATTGCCCAGGATTACCCAATCACGACGCACATTGCCGTTGAGACAATGCGTACGCATCTCAGACACTATGCTAGGACCCCTTCCCACCACCTGGCGAGCCTCACTGCTGAAAGGACCTGCTCGACATTTAGCGCTACTGTCAGTGCACATCGTGCATCGTTTACTTCAGGGTACGCACCTGCGGCCAAGCCAGTGCTTCCTCCGTGGTGTTTGAGCCGTCCACAAGTACATATAACGATTCCAGGACTACAGAAGAAATCAGATGTACCGGCCCCTGCTCTAAAACAACTGAGCTTACTCCTCTTGCATGAAAAGTACAGCAACCACGTGCACATCTATACCGATGGATCGACTACCTCGTCCAGTTCTGGTGGTGCGGTGGTTATACCAACGCGAGGAATAACACTGCGGTTCAAGACATCGCATGTCACGACCTCAACGGCAGCAGAACTAACGGCTCTGCGTCGTGCACTAGAATTCATTGACTCTGAAAGACCTACAAAATGGGCTGTGTTTTCAGACTCAAAACCGGCATTACAGTGCGTGCAGTCAGTTCTCCGACGCGGCTGTCATGAACAGTTGACGTACGAAACAGTGAAACTTCACCATCACGTCCAACAAAAAGGCCACGAGGTTGTATTTCAATGGGTACCTGGTCATTGTGGAATCAGTGGCAATGATTCCGCAGACAACGCTGCTCGCACATCACACCAAGAAGAGCTCCGCGTTCCAATTCCACTTTCGAGGACAGACGCCACAAGGCAGCTTCGACACCTGGCACGCAGTCTCTCACTGACCGAGTGGAACTCGCCAAACTTACGATTAACACGACTGCATCAATTAAACCCGTCACTACAACTCCGACCTCCATTCGGACTTCCTCGACGTGAAGCTTCGCTTCTCTGTCGCCTTTGGTTAGGTGTTGCCTTCACAAAGGCATACTCTACATTAATTGGAGTGACCGACAGTGCAGCATGCGAGGTCTGCGGCACCGACGAAACTATTGACCACCTGCTGTGCCACTGTCCACGATATGCCCAAGAGAGACAAGAACTCGCTAACGCGCTAAAAAAATTGGACAATCGGACGCTTTCCGTGCAGGTGTTGCTGGAACACCGCCCCCATCGCTCGTCGGCCCATAAAGCGGTGAAGGCACTTTTGTGCTTCTTGAGGACAACGGGCTTGTGTCAACGTCTGTGACTATTAGTGCACTAACACACGCGTCAGCGAACTAACCGTTCATTTCTCTTCTTTCCTTCCCTCCTCTCTCTCCCTGTCATCTTTGTGTTCCCTCTTCCCATTCCCCCGGTGTAGGGTAGCCAACCGGACGTTATCCTGGTTAACCTCCCTGCCTTCTGCCTTTCTCTTATTTCTTCCTCCTACACGGGGGAAGGGGTTTAAAGGGATGAAAAGAAAGGAGAGAGAGGGAAGAAAGCACTCGCAGTATAAACACGTGCGGTTGTCCAACACTTCACAATCGGTCACTGAGGCCAGTCGACCTCATGAACTGTAACAATGCCCGCGTCGCTTTGTAAGCCTGCGACGCGTGGGGCCACGGTCCAAGGATCTTTGTCTCTGAAAAAGGTCTGCTGTCTAATCGGTCTAACACACTCCGGAGAAGGTCACGTTCGGTCTCATAAAGATGACAAAAACACAACACGTGTTCCACCGTCTCCTCACAGTTGCACGAGTCACAGATTGGTGTGTCGGACATGCCCAGAAGTAATGAGTATGCTTTCGTAAAAGCCACTCCTAACCAGAGGCGGCAAAGTAAAGTTGCATCACGGCGGGGGAAGTTCGATGGAATTTGTAGCCTCATTGTAGGATCCAGCCGTTGGAGATGACAGTTCGTAAAAATCGGGCTGCTCCATGACGTTTCTGTCTCGGTTTGAGCGAGTAAACGAAGACCCCTCGCAGCGTCTGTCCTCGATAAGGGTATAGGAGCAGTCAGGGTTTCCTTATGGGCTGACCGGGCGGCATCATCGGCAAGGTCATTACCGACGATGCCACAGTGCCCCGGCAGCCATTGAAAGATGATGTCATGTCCGTTCATGAGGGCTTGATGGAGAACCTCTCTGGTCTCAAACACCAGTTGTTCATGTGCCCTGCACAAGGCATTCAGCAAAAGCATGCATGCGTACAATATACAACAAAAACGTGTATCAAATATACCTGAATTCCCAGTTCCCGAAGAGGTTGAAAAAAATGAACGAAGCGCGATCCTTTGATTTCTCGTAACAAACTACAATCTACGTAATTGATGCACCAAGGAGTTCATAACAGCATCCAATTTTAAGTAAATCATTGAAGCACATTTGCATTTCTGGAAACTCATTACAGGAACTGATATTGAACCCCTTCTCGGGGTAAAAAAAAACACTATTAGAATTCATATATTATATTTCGGGTGCAGGAGTTTTTCAGTAATATGCCACTACTTCACAATGCGGTTAACAAGTGAGATGAATTTAGTATACTGCAAAATCTGCCGTCCGTGTTCAGTTCGATAAGAAGAACGGACCAGAATTCTCGGTTTTCAAACACATCAGAAGATAAGAGAGATTTATAAAAACATACCGATTGTAATGGGCAGATTTTTTTAATATTTACCAGCTAAGTTCTAGTACTCAAATGAATTGCCTTGCGGCCTGCATGACATTCAAACAGCGAAGCAGTTCTGTGTGTGCGCAGTAAGCTACGTTCGCTACAACGAAGAGCCCTGTTTTGTATATCTATTTCGTGGTAATTTGTTTAATGTCAAGCATTCCTCTCCAAGTAAACCCTGCTCTTGGCGTGTACCTCGCGTGTACCTCTTAGCATTGTTGTGGGCCGATGAAGGAAATAGTGCTGTCTAAAAATGTGTGCCACTAGAGCCACTGCTTATGTGGCACTGGGTATTTGTTTTGTGTTGCATTTTCCCATACCAAAAACAGCAATTTATTTTGAGATAAGAACAGTGTATTAAAAAGTATCAGTCATATTGACATAGGTAGAAAGTGACGAAATTTTTTCAATAATACCTACACTCTTACTACGTGTGTTTATACATGTGTTTGAACGTAAACAAAGTTATCGTCCCATGCTGACGTTTTTATTAAAAAGCTCACCAAAAGTGTTTATTGTGTTAAGAAACTCTATAGCGGGAGTGCCTATAGAATTATTTAGCTTTCACGAGCAACTGAAAGTCGACGCGGAAGAAAAAGAACAGCTTTTGTTCTTACACAATTTATTAACAACGAGTTGGTTTCAGTCCAATTATTCAGTTTGTTCCGGTACTATAATAATTTAAGCTGTCAAGTAATGCTGGTTATTGCCCGTAAAACAAGCAACATTTAAACGGCGTTCTGATACGGAGCACGATTCTCGCCCACGACGGCCGCATTCAGATGAGGGTGAAATGTAAAAACGTCCGTGTGCCGTGCATGGGGTGCACGTCATGCGATCAAAATTATTTCGAAGCCTTCCACAGCATCGCCCCTCATAAGCGAGGACGACGTGGGCCAGTGTGAAGTTTTAGCACGCTAAAAACCCTTACTTGCCATTTGAACTTACGCTTATCTTTGACAACGACTAATCCCTTTATATGTCTTAAATAAAAGGTATAATAATATTCGCAAAGGTCAAACAATCCAGAAATTGGCGTGGGAGGAGCGTAATTAGTTATATTATTATGACCCTGCTGAAATGCCTGGGAATTCACAGTGGCAATTTTCCCTTACGGATACTTTCATTTTTCTTGTTTTTCTACGTCCCCAAACCTCCAACTCAGAAGCGCATAGGACTAACGGCCGTGGGCGCATTGGGCTTCGTGGTGCAACCTCACACCGCTCGCATTGCAGTTTCAACCACGCCGGTGACTGCTACAACCACCGCACTTTCGCGAGATGGCGTTATTTTCCTCTCATGTTGCCTAGCTGAGCCCTTGTGGCGTTACGCCTCTGCAGAATAATTGATGGCGCTTGCCAAGCACCGACCTTGGCTTGTAATCTTCGCGTGTCCCGGCGGACTTCAGAGCGGTCACTGCACCAGCGGGCTGTCAGCAATGAGGGACATTTCACTTGCAAAGAGACCTTCGGGTAGCTGAAATGGTGACACCGCGGAACTTTATGTCTGCCATGGGAAACACACCGTGCATGTATGCACGTATGCACACGTGTTGCCGGTGTTGTTTTTGCTTCCGTCAAAGCGCGCATTGTGTACCCGGTAGGCTCTCGCGGTCATGTCTTAAAAATATTGCTGTCAGTAACTTGTTCTAGCTTGCTAAGCCCCAAGGACGGCAGTAAAGTCAATGGTAGGTGACATAGTACGAAGCTAATGCGACGCTTTCGCGTCACTGCTACTGTAAGCACGTTTGTCAAAGAAGTTTAATGCAAATAATACAGAATGCAACAATAACGCAGTCAGCAGAAGAATCAGCGCACCTTCAGAGGCACTGAACAGCACAAGTTTGTTGCTTCTCCCGTCTCACCGATGCTGTTTGACGCCGTTCAGTTTCTTTGAAAGCGTTATAGCCAACTAAGCACAAGAATGGCACCAGACTGTGCGGTGAGATCTAACTCAGCAGGAGGGCTGATTGGGCAAGTTGGTGATTCATAATCGTAAGTGCACAGCGCGAAGGTTAAGCACATGGGCGAGACAAGCAATAAGGACAAGCGCAGACTACGAACTCATGTTTTATCAATGCGCCGAATTTATACAAGCAAGTGAAACAGCAATTTAAAAAAAAGAATATCTAGTGAAGACGAAAACAAGGAAAGGAAGTGAAAGAGCTATCTAGAAAAAAGAACTAGTGAAGACGAAAGCAAGAAAAACAAACAAGTGAGTAGCAATAAATGAACAAAGCAGAAAAACAAGAGATACACAAAGCGATGTAAAGTAACATCACAACCGCGTACCATACGTGCGCCTTCCTGAAAAAACTCTTTGTCTCATAAGGAAATGGATGGCTTGCTGATGCATGCACCCTGTTCTCGCGCCATTTGTGCCGCTTCGATTATCATGAGAGTCCGATCATCCTAGTGCTTGTAAAAAACTGAGGTTATTTCAAACCCAGCCGACAAAAAACGAAAGAAAAGAACAAAAGGTTTTGCGAATTTGTACCCAATCGGGTGGATTTGTATCCAATCGGTAAATCCAACCAAGGTACCCAGCGTAGCAATCGGAGATTTTTATTTTACCGCAACGCTAAAAAAACAGCTGAATCACAATAGTTTCTGTACTTGCAATATTTACCACTGACAGCACCTTGTTCAGCTTTCTGCCACATGAATTTTGTTGACTTCGGTGTTTCTAAAAAGCAAAAAGCAACCTTTAATCTATAATGTATTGAACACAAAGATTCACTGCATGCGTCGTTAGCCCACAGCCGCGTTGGCACTGATTGCCATCGAAAGTGGCTACTCTACTTGCATTCTCGATCCCGTTTGCGCAGAACCCCATCTCTACAGCATTCACTACTTTAAGTAGAAGCAGCATCAAAGCAGAAGTGTGCATATTTAACTGACATGGCCGAAAATTATTTTAAACGTATGCAGAACCACGATGTTGCGTTTGGGTTGAGCTCTTCTTTTCCTCTCCTCTCCCGCTAGGTCACGTGGTGTTTAGTAAACCGACAACGACGGCACAGGGTCCGCATAAACAGCTTCGCTGTAATACACGTACTGCCGGATCTGTCCGGGAGCAGGCACTTAACCAGGGACGGAGCAGGTGAGGTGGGCAAGTCACATACGAGCACAGAAATTTCGAGGGGAGGGGAGTGGTCACGTTGCCGGTGTGCACAATTTTTCTGTGCAATTATTCTGCATTTTCTGTACGGAAATTGTGCTCCACAGAGCAGAATTTATCAATAATAGCACCTCAGAAATATTGAATTCGTTTTTGTTCCGAAATTGAAATTGGTATTCAACCACCCCTAGCCTCTGTGCCTGAGGTGATTCATGCAGGTAATACCAAAAGCCGTCAAGTTCCTGCTTCTTCAATGTATTGTTAACCACACCAGAATTTGGTAATTTACAATTAGGAAGCAGCTTGCTCCTCGTAATATCAGCTGTTACGATGACATGCAAGAAGTACCGTATTTCCCGGTGTATAAGATGTGGTTCTTTCCCAAAATTTTCGTCCATGCGTTTTATACACCGGTGTGTCTTGTATATCCATAAAACCAAGTGCTCTGGTGAGACGAATGTACAGTGCTAAGCGACCGCATGGCGGCCGGTGCTCTTCGCGCCACTGTAAGCGCTGGGTGATCGCTGAGGGGCCGAATACAGCCATAACGCATCACAAGGACTCGCTTTTATGTGATACAAAATGTCATCAGATCGGTGTCTCAAGTGCCCCCACCAGTGGCGCAACACGTTCCGGCTGCCACGCGCTCCGAGAATCGCGTTTCAATCACCGAGGACTGTACGGGTATTCTTTCACGAGTGCAAGAAATCGGTGCATGCCAGCATTCCGTAAGAAATGAAATTTGTTTCAACAGTGTTAAGACCATGGCGTCATGTGCCATCTCCGAGGGCTCACCAAGTAGGCAGCGCGGCCATCGTGATATATGTGCCTTCGGGAATGGAGGTCACGCGCACTATAGTTAGCGGTTAGAAAAAGAAATTTAGCGCCCTAAAATTGGCGAGTACGACATCTCGCGATGAGCGTACAAGTGTGCGAAATCACATTTGATGGTGCCGACCGAGCTGGTGTTAGTTTTTTGTCGTCACATTTTCAAGCACCGTATTTTATGGTATACAAGTCGCACCTTTTTATAAGACACACCCCCGCCTTCCGAAGAAAAATTTGTCTAAGATGCACCTATTTTAGCTTGGACGGCTACAGGTGCTATAGGTCGGGGCTATGTCTTATACAAAGGTGCGACTTATACACCGGGAAACACGGAGCTTGGAAATGTGAAGGCAAGACACACACTCAAGCTAGCTGGAACGCGGACTGCAATGTTTGGTCGCAAATGGTTATGAACGAGTATAGTATTGCTATTAAAATGATCTTAGCAAAGCTACGGGGTTAGCCATTCCGTTATTTTCTTTAAAGGATTTAAGCAGACTGTGGGTACATGGGCGGTTAAGATCCCAGACCATGGCCCTCCGAAATCAGCGTGCCGCAAGTACGCTGAAAATCTCTGGAGGCATTTCAAATGCATCATTTTTCACAATGACTGCATTATCTACTCCGAAACTAAGACCAACATTTATTGCAGTTGGGCGGTAAAACCAGTGAGACAAGTGTCGACAAAAAGATGCACCACAAAGAAGTCACAATAGTAATTTTTACAACTGCACAATGTTCTTTTTCAAACCACAGAAGAAAATAATGGAAGAGTGGTAGTATAAAGAAACATCTTTGCTATTTTATTTAGTTCCAGTGAACATATGGTACAGTAAGTGCATGTTATAGAAATTTGCAATAAATTAATGCAAGCAGGTAAATTTACACATGTAGGAAAAACACTCAAGTAGGAAAAAAAACGAACTGCGGCGAAACAGCCTAATGAACCCGCAATATTAATGCCGTGGTTTCAGATCAATGTCCAATGTTGCTGAATGGTAATCCAGAAGCTGCCTTGCCTCGCGACACAGTGGTACGCTGCTCCACTGATAGAATAGTAATGATAGAAGACAGGTAAAAAAAATAAGCTTGGTGCCATGACCAGCACAAGATGTCAAAGGATATGTTCACACAGTAACTACCCTCACTGGCTAACGTAGACATTTTAATGCCTATAATTCACACCATGTGCTTTTTGTAAAGGTACGTTGATGCTATTTCACCTTGGCCATGATGAATCACTTGAAATAACCAAAAATATGTGGATAAGGAAATATACCGACGCAGACCCCTTCGAATGTCAAACAATGACAATAAATTGAGAGCCATAGCCAAATATACGAGTGGACACCCTTTAAGTGAGCGAAATGTCCAGCGCCGAAGTTGGAAGAGTTTTCGAAAAGATTCGCGACCATCACTGCGGAACCGACAAGAAGCTTTCTGAAGGACGTCACCGATTACACGAGACCAGGAACAAAAATTTCATGGATAAATTTGGAACACACCTAAGCGAAAATTATGCTTACTACCCGATGAAACGAGCGAAGTAGCACACGCGTACACGCATACAATAAACAGACGACATACATGAAGCAACACATGCTCGCACACGCATGTTCACACGAACACATATGCGCGCATTACATCGCAACGCGAACCAGCATCAGCATACCATTACGAGAGCACAGAATCTGATTTAATGTCAGTGAACGTACTCGAGCAAGGATCTCCAGATCAATTCAATGCTAAACCCTGAGCAGTGTACCAATTATGAACCAGAACAGCATGTCACCTGGAATTGTTTGGTACGCCCATCGTACAGCCATGGCCACTCATTGAGAGTATCGTTCAAGGGCTGTGAAACAGCTATAGAGCAGAACGAACTCCAACAGGGATGTTAGATCGGTATTCACGTCATGACTTTGTAGTTGTGTACCGTCGTAGAGGCAGCACAGAGCGCGCAACGAAGGGCTTTTCCTGTAGCTCAACCTCTTCGGGTGTAGCAATGTCATGAAGTGAGGCGAGAGCAACGCCTGCCTCACTACGGTCAGCGCGTGGGCGGGACAGACCTTGACGGGCAGTGGATGTCAAGGCAAGGGTTGCAGACTGAAAAGAGAAGTAGCCGTCATGTTATTCTCCTGTCAGCACACTGTCGCAGTACGGGTTGGAAGAACTCGATATACTTGCGTGCAGTCAACGTACTGCATGCAGGTATCTTCATTCACCAGGACACCAATAGCAGTGAGGCATGAACAGAAGCCAAGACACGATCAACCGCGGGGAGACAGGTGCTGAACGGCATCTGTCCGAGACACGGCCTGGAGCAGGAACATGCGCCAAGGGCCACTTGTTAAATGACGAAAGTAACTAGAAAGCACGTGCTCACCATGACAAGCGTCATCGCACCGCCGTGGTCGATGGACTCGTCCAAGATGGTTGGCTTGTCGAGCGACGAAAGCACGGCGTGACACAGAGAAGGGACCATAACACACGCAAGACAAAAAAAAATGTAGCCACCCACCACCGTCTTCATCGCAGCGCGCCGCGCTGCAGACCGAAGGCAACGTCCGTTCTTCTGTTTCGCTAGAAGAAAGCTGACACTAATTCCGGGTGCAATTTACTTCCGCGCTTCCACATTTCGCGCGCGTTGACGCGAAATTACGCGCCCGCGCTGCAGACCGAAGGCAACGTCCGTTCTTCTGTTTCGCTAGAAGAAAGCTGACACTAATTCCGGGTGCAATTTACTTCCGCGCTTCCACATTTCGCGCGCGTTGACGCGAAATTATGGCGGGAAGCAATAGCACTCGGAATGGGCCGATGTCCTTGTCGTAAACGAGAGGGGGCCACTGCCAGCCGAACGTAACTAGTGGGTGCTTGCCTTTTTTTTTTTTTTTTTTTTTTCCTGCTTTGCCCAGCGGGCGCTGCGAAAATGGTGCTAAAGAGCGCCCTCTGCCCTGATCAGTACCAATTAAGCTCGGGCGTCTGCTTCGGAAAGCACGTTTACAATATGGACCCGCCACTTTCGCTTGTGTTATGCCACGGCGTGCAGCGAATATCGCGCGCCGAAGATTTTTTCCGGGGTGGCACGCTGCGTAAAGGCAAGAAATTATGCAACGCCAAGTACGTATACGCCGTTCAAGAAATAAGCGGTGACGTTTCAACGCGGTGTCAATCGCAAGTGAAGCGAGTCGCGTACGAAGTTGAACTTCAGGTAAGGTTTGCACGCTGCTATATTCAGGCACACAAACACGACGAAATATTTCAAATAAATGAATTCACAGCAGCGATAAGCAGACATCATGTGTACGGAGCTGGTAGAGCGCACGACGGTACGCGCCGCGCCGGCAGCGGGCTTTCAGCATGCCGTGAAATGGCGCGCCTCCTGCAATATTTGTTGACTGCATGCCGCTAAACAAGTAGTCATGTTTGCGCTGTAGTAGCGACCATATTTCCTTTTACCAACTAATAAATAACTGATGCAATGCTCGCAGTAACGTACTAGTATGTGCGAATCGCGTTGCAGCGCGAGCTCGTGCGCTTCTCGCTTGATGTAGCTTTTAATGACAGCGCTCGAACATCGAGGTGCTGTAATCAATACTGCCTTGCTGCGCTGCCTCAACGTGCTGACTTGAGGTCAAGGGTGAGCACAGTTAACTCTCAAACCCGTGCTGCTCGTAGTGGGATAGTGAAGTTATCCAGCGCGCCCGACGCTCCGCTGCGTAAGGCCTTGAAGGAAAACGGTAAAATCTGATGTCGCGATTCAGGCCTTCTTGCTCGTGGACGCCCACTACGCAGCAGTAACGACAGTGACGTTTTTTCGAGGCTGAGCTAGGTCTTTCAGTCGGATCGGCGTCACCAATTCCTTCTGATTCCAGCATTACTTCCCATGGCATACGGAGCGTCCGTTTTCGTAAAACTAGGCTACGCCAGCTCGCAGCGTGGTCTGTGACAAGCGACGAGCCTTTTCGCACTCACAACAGGGCTGAAAAAAATGCGAATCGACGCAACACTCAGACTAGAAACGTGCTTCGCTCCATCCAGGGCTCATGACTACCCAACCTGGTACTACCCAGCCAACGTTTGTTGCCGCCACCAGGCGCCGCTACTATACCTCAAACTCCAGCGCAATGGTCTGCTCAAGGACACAAAATTCTACAAGCCATGAATCTCCGCCCCGTTGCCGGCATAATGGATAGAATTCGTATTCCCAACAGCATTAGGAATAAAATTATCATCCCCCCCCCCCTCCCCTACCCAAAAGCATGGGAACAAACAATGTAGGCAGGCGGAAGGCTCGGGCCGAGGCACTCGGCCGCCGCCTTAGCAGCAAGCCAGCTATATACGTGGACGCTGCACAGGAGAGCGCTCACACGTTCACAATTGCAGCAGTCAACAACGAAAGCCAGACAGTGAGCTCACGTAAAATAAGCGCAGGCTCCATTCACGAAGCCGAGGAAGCCTCAATTGCGCTTGGTATAGCAGCATCGCGATACAGCTTCATAATATCCGACTCCATGTCAGCTATTAGAAGTTACATGCAAGGGTCGGTAGGCCCACGAGCCTCCGAAATACTGAGCGAACCGGCTGGCAAGGTTGCGCTTATCTGGATGCCGGCCCACTCTGGGGAACGAAATGGCCCACCGTGCTGCCCGAGAATTAATTAACCGGGCGGTGGAGGCATGTCCGGGACCGCTACCAGGTGGAACGATACCCAGTCACAGCTACAATGAAATTGTCACCGCGTACAGAGAGGACCGGCGGATATATCCACCACCGGATTCTTCCCTTAGTAGAAAGCAAGCCACGGATCTATTCACAGGCGACTATAATTCGAAATGTAAATATTGCGACACAGATCCAGCTGATCAGCATCATATTCTATGCGGTTGCAGGAATAATCCTCCCCCAAGAAATCTGCTGCGGCAAGCTCCCTCACAGGAGGTGTGGGACTCCGTACTAAAATCTACTAACCCTCAAACCCAAGCCGGGCTGGCGGACTGGGTGGCGAAGGTCGCTGCCAGCTGGACGCCACTCTAGCCCCCTCTGCCTGACCTCGGCTCCCCCCTCCCCCTCCCCTTGTCTTCAATAAAGTTTATTTCCTCCTCCAAGAGGCCTATAGTGTGAGCTAAGCCAGAAATAGAAGGACTCTGGCTAATCCTAAAGCTACAATCGCCCCACCCAGTCCTCTCCGCTTCCGTCACGGCGACGACCCGATGTGGCTGCGGCCTTCTCTTGCCAACTAGTTTAAGACAATTTATATTGCAAATTAGTTAATTTAATAGCCGCGCCACCCTCGGCAGCTATAATTGCACCTGGTGAATATAACTTCCGAAGAACGTAGCGACGCCAGTTGCTCCGTTGTCCCTCGTAGTAGTGCCACAGTCACTTGTTTGCACAGGCGTCACCTACGGTTGGGAAGACAGCAGAAAAGAAAAGTAATTAAGCCAGCGGAAAGCACGGGCGTTTTAAAACGTACCGTATTTTTGCAAGTAAATAATGTGACCTCGAATATAACGCGAAGGGAAGGGGCTTTCAGGCTCAGAAAACGAAATGTATATTACGAATATAACCCGAATTGATGCCGAAAAAGAAAACCGACGCATAAAAGCGGATTCACACAGGGCTTTATTCATGGTTACTGTGAAATTACATCGCAAAATAAACTAAATGGACGGGCTGTGGCGTCTGTCACTGTCGAAGGGAACGGCGTCATGCGTTGCTACACCCATTAAGGTTACTGGACAAACGGCGCTTAAGAAATGGCCGCGATACAATCGAAAGATAAAGCGTTTCGCGAATTGCGCGGTGATCCACCGCGCGACTTCGAAGACCGGCCGCTTGACGTGCCTCCGCAACAGCGTCCAATGTCTTGATCAAAGCTGCGATAGTTACACCGTAACGACATTCATGCGGCACTAACAGCGTTGTCCATCCGCAAAAGAAAAAAACGGCACGAAATGCTCAGTGGCAGCGGGCACGGAGAGCAGTGCGAGCAGGCGAAAATAAAAGAACAAAAGAAGTATTATATTCGCGTCACGAACCCGAAGATAACGCCAAGATAACCGAGACACAGCGCGCGGGTGGCTCGGTTATATTTCCGCTCGGTTATATCGCCGTTCCTTTGATGCGTCCCCAAATTCCTATTGTTTCGATTTCATATCGCGCGCTTATATCGTGATACCTACATCGTGGAGAAGCTAACATCGCGCTAAATGGCGGTTAACGATTAAAAAAAATGTAAACAATGGCTGTTCCTTGCAATGCTGGCGCGAATGAGGCCGACTGTCGAGGCAAGATGTGTGTTTCGACGACGGTGACTATGGCGTTGCAAGAAACGTTTAACCCCAACGACGCCAAAAACGCGAACGCCTGTTTTTAGAGCGTGTTTTGCGGGACAGTGAACTCAGTGTGCTTTAGCTAGCCGCTTACCCTCAGTATGCGTTTATCCTCAAGCTGCCCGCCGCAGCAGTGCAGCGGCATTCTACTTCCGAACACGAGGTCGCTGGTTCGATACCCGGTTTTGGCGGCCGCTACATTCCCAGGAAGTAAAACAATGCTCGTGTACTTAAATGTATACGCCGACAAGGAATGCGCATGCGCACCGGCGCTCGAGCGTCACTCTCGACAGCCGGCACCACTTGGGAAGGTAGCGCGTCGATGCAGTTTGGCACGCGCTCCCGTAGTCCGTATACGTTTGCTCACATATGTAGTTCATATGCGAGACGGGCAGATAACCCCTTGTCAGCCGACCATTCAGGGATATTTCGTGGTTTGTTGGAGAGCTATGAGAAGCAACACCTTGCCGTTGTACGCGACTATACTCAAGTGCAGTTGATTCTTCTAAGAGTGAGAAGGCATACATCATGTTCCCACTTCTGTTTATTTTTGTAAGTCGATAGAAAAAGATTTCAGCATAAAACACTTCGTGATACGTGCAGCTGGAGAAACGTGCAGACGTGCCCCAACCGGAGATGCGAAGACGTCGGAGGCTGCACAGTCAAATCAGGAGATGCAAATCTCGGGTCCAGTGCCACGTTAGCGTTACCTTCGTCGAAAGTGGCACCACAACAGAGAAGAGCTTTGGTGTACATGTGCGAGCGAGCACACGTTGTTGATGCTACAGCCATAGAGTTCCCTACAATGTGGCTACAACGCCCGTGGTGCATGGACCAAGATTTCTTCCAGCCACCAGTTAACACTTCAACTGAGCCGCATGCGCAGTGGACAACTCTCTCTCGTGCTCATTTCACTTCCGGGACAATCGATCCTTCACTGACAAAAGGAAAAAGAGCTCAAGAACTGGGCTGTGCCGATGTGTGTTCAACCTTGCGTGCGTCGTTCAGGAGGCGTGATAATCGCACGCAACAAAAGACGCGGAAGATACAGGACCGCAACCGATTGGCAATATTATGCGCGACTGACACCGATATGTAACTCCATGAGTCACGCAGCAGGCAAGTTGCTCGTCGCCGTTGGGCCGGCAGCCGGCTTAATGATCGTCACGAAGAGGGAAGAACGCGTTATTTTGCTTCCTCCTGTGCCTAATCGACGTAATCACGGCGATCGTGATGCCACTGAGCGCCCACATACGCGATCGCCGCTTTCTCCGACGCCGACTTCTCGCAGCAGTTTTCCCGCTTCGCGGGCTGCGTGTTGTCCCAGTCACGCGCGCAGAGGCAGACAGAGCTCGCTGTCGTCGCACGAGCGCCAGCTTCATGGGACCGTTTTCGTTCTTTCGTCATTCTCGTCACTCTACCCGTCCACCCTTCTATAACCTGTTTGATGAGTGCCGCAATCTCACGCGCACAGCATGCGCACAGTGGCAGCAACAGAAGCAGTCGATGTCGTTGTGCCACCAGTGCCACCTCTTCAAATGACGGCGGCTGCAGCGCCATCGCTCGGTCCTTCAGATAGACGTCTGGGAACGCGCGAATTGCCTGTTGCTCGACAGGTGGCGCGACTCGGCATAGCGGGGGAAAAAATTGTTTTGCGTGCGCACAAGAATCTGCACGAGGGCATGTACTGTGCTAGCATAACGACGTGAGATGCCGCCTTAACATTGGTTACAGCCTAATGCCTGCTATACAATCTGATACCTGCATGCTGTCGCACAAACACGACACAAGTAAACCATAGCACACAGCTTCTGCGAAATACCTCTCGTCGCATTGCTACCAGTGTTGCCAATTTAGCTATTTGTAGCTAGATCTATCTATCTTAGAACTCAACTAGCTACTAAAAATTTTGTTTAGCTGCGAGTAGTTGTTTTAGCTCCTTTTCTCAAAATCTAGCTCCTGATCCAGCTATTTTAGCTAATTCTAGCTTTAGTTAGCGACACTTCGGGATCACTATTCTGGTGTGATAAAATTCTACATATATGCTACACGTGATAGAACTGATGAATATAATAATGATTTAATGGCATCCCCTTTGAAACGGGACGGTGACAAATAACCATCTAGCCTACTTGATTTCATTTTGTATGCTATATATGTTTTTATCTAGCATTTTGTATACATCTCATTAATCTTTTTCCCCTCAAATATACCTTGTACCGCTACCTATGACTGTAAGAGGTCTGGTCGTTCGGCTTTTTTTCCCGCCAATACTCTTAACTTGCTTATCTCGACTGCTGACCGGTTGATGCTTCCGTCGACTTTAAACCCAAACGCTTCTGGAAGGTGTACGTTACCTACGGTTCTCACTGTGTGAATCCCTTCGCATTCTATTAGGATGTGACGAGTGGCCTCCGGACCTTTGCTGCAGCATACACATGCCTCATCTAGTTCCAAATATTTGCCCCGGTATGTTTTTGTCGTTAGGCAACCGGCTCGAGCCTCAAATAGCAAGGCACTGCCCTTTGTGTTATCGTACAGATTTTCCCTCCTGCTTTCTTTCTTCTCATTCTTGCAAATCTCCATGGTCCTTTTTATTTCCATTCTTTTCATCCAATCTGTCTCTGTTTCTATCACTTTCTTTCTGGTGACTCCTGGTTGTCTATTTACACTTTCAATTACCCTGTACATGGTTGCCCACTTTCTTGACCTCTTCCTATCCACGCTTTTCACGTACATATACTTGTGCACTTTCGCCGCCCATTTATATACATCCATGTTCCTGAGTCTTTCTTCAAAACTAATTTTGCTCAGTGCTACTCTGACTTCAAAAGAGGCCCAACCCATGTCACCCTGCACTGCCTCATTTGTGGTTTTACCTAGGGCTCCCAAAGCGAACCAGCCTACTGATCTTTGGTTAGGCATACAGCACCATCTAGCGGATTTTCAAGAAGACGCAAAGCAGACCAAGATATATCGCGTCTCGAGAGAAAGAAGGAAACAGTTGAAGAGAGGAAGAGGCAATACAAAGCAGACGGCGTTCATGACTTTCACATGTCTGCACGTGTATAGATTCATCAAAAGGTTTTTTTTGTTTTTTAATAAAATTCACATCCAGAAAGCTTTCAAGTATTTTTGTGAGAACTTTTTAACAGTGTAAAGTTGACGTTAGTTTACTAATGTCAGCCTTTTGGTGTCAGGTGTCTTTTAGCTGTGTAATTTTTGTATCAAATGGAACAACCAGACCACTGGCCATCCTCCATGCCACTGCGTAGTAATTAAATACAGTTTGCAAACTTCGCAACAAAATACAATACAGAAATGCCTGGCGTAGGACAATAGAATAGGCACCGAAAATCCTACATTTTGTTCA
This sequence comes from Dermacentor silvarum, assembly GCF_013339745.2. Lineage (NCBI taxonomy): Eukaryota > Metazoa > Arthropoda > Arachnida > Ixodida > Ixodidae > Dermacentor > Dermacentor silvarum. The sequence goes on from NC_051159.1 coordinate 169,916,253, forward strand.
AGAAGTCCTCAGTGTCAACGAGGCAATTCGTTGCTTCTTTTAATGTTTTGCAGTTGTACATTTTGCTAAGAATTTCAGTTTCGATTTCATAGGCCTTTGGGTACGCCCATAAATTATATGTAGTTCATTTTTACATGTTTGCAGAGCAGTGATGCATTAGCAGCTCGTCTTTTGTTAGTGCGCAAGCCTTGACGCCTTTGAGAAAACTACGCTTGCCCTAAATTAGTGGAATCAAAACGGGAGCACGTTCATTATTCGCTCATAGATGTTCTGGGTAGTTACCTGCAAGAAAACATGACTTGAGAGGTGTGTTTAACTTTTTAAGATAACACAGCTTCCAATAAATGAGTTATATATACCCAAATTATCTGAAAATGCGCTTGAAAAAGACACTTTAGCTACTTTTAGTTCCTTGCTGGATTTTGTAGCTACTTCAAGCTACTATCACGCTGTCATCTGGCTACTTTTGCATGCCGACATTTTGCAACACTGGTTGTTACGAGGCTTTCAACGAGATCAGAACGGGAAACTCGTCGAGCAGCGTCGGAAGTCTTTACCACCTTCCGCCTCACAACGTTTTTATATAAATACGCATTTGGTGGCGCAACTAAACGTCGCCTCACCTCCCTCCCGTCCCCCCGCGGCCTTTCGCGCGACGGAATAAGTCTCGTTTGCTCTATTTATATGGTGATTGTAAAGGAGGAAAGAGACGCTTAATTCTGCAGCATAGAGTTTCACACTATAAAACCTAGAGGGAAATGTGGCGCTGCTGCGCTGTGGTATGCAAGGGTAATGCCGACAGTGTACTAGAATAGGGGCAGTGTGCTCACTGCCGTATCCGTGCGCCGCGGCGCCGCGGCGCACTCAGCGTCGACTGCTCCGGCGCCCGCCAGAGGCGTTGCCGCCAGTTTCTCCTGAAAACTTCCCTCGCTTGGTATGGAGTGCGTTCTGTTGGATCGCGACGTTGACCGTTCTCCCTCAAGGGCTGCAGAAGATAGCGCCAACCTTTCCTAACTGAAAACAAACCACTTAATATCGACGTTGTCGGCTCTCGACTGCAAGCCCCGCCGGCGTTTTCAGCAGTATCCTCTGTGCTTGCTCTGTGCTTGACGCTTTACTCAATGTGCACTCTGAGGGAGTGAGAATGGCTAGCCGCAGTCGAAATTACTGTTTTGCACCCGAGTGCAGAACTGGCTACAGTCGCGTGAAAGATGCACCAAAGGCGTCTTTGCTCAGCGTTCCACGTGATGAAGAATGGCGAAAGGAATGGGAGAGGAACCTCAACCCTGCAGATAAGACACTGGAGGAATCTTGCGCGGTCTGTGAGTTACACTTCGAACCGCGATTCATAATTAGGGACTTGTGCACCTTATAGAATGCAAAGAGGTGTGCATTCCTCGTGACAATTGCCACTGCTATCAGAAACCGCTGTTCCTAAGATTCTTCCGAATTTACCACAGTACCTGATGAAGACGACACCTAAGCCCAGCAACAAAAGGAAAAGGTGTGAAAGGGACGAAGCACCCGCGAAGAAAAGCCGAAGCGCTCAAGACAGTAGCTATTCGGAGTTTTCACCGGCTGTTCCCGGCGCTTCCGGTATCATTCTTTATTTTGTTGTAAATAAACATTGGTATTCCATAAGTGTACACCCGTGAGCAAAAGTATACGGACCAGGTATTGCGCGATAAAGCCGTTGGTTTCAACTACCTGCGAATGCAACTTGAAATTTAGGACTGCAGTCCAATCTTGGCATTGCGAGCTTTCCAGTGTACTCGTCAATTTCAATTTATGCATGTTAATTACGAAGAAATTGAGTTGTTTTAGCGACCATGTGGTCCTTATACTTTTGCTCACGAGTGTACCTGGTATTTTCATCCTTTCGATTTCATGTCGCATTAACGTTACGAAAAATGTAATACATAAATAACCAGCTAACCAGCATAAATTGTGCAGCAGTGATACTTAAATATTTCGTGAATAGATTGGGCAACGTGAAAATGTCTAAGGCGCTGCACGCCTTACCTGCGAAAAAAAAAAAACGAAGTGGTGGTTTAATTCGGCGCGGTGGTGCTGGAAACGCCGATGTGCGGTCGTTGTGGCGAAACCACACTAACCATTTTATTGATCAGCTGCAGAAAAAACTCGAGTGCTCCTTGCTACCGCGACTGCAGCGGCCGTATCAAGCCTTTAGCAGAACAGCATGAATAGCAAGGCTAGTTCATCCGTGCCTCCGGCTCAAAACAACGCCAACCCTCTGTAGATCAGCCGCAACAATAGTAATTTATTTCACTGCAAACTGCGAAGGTGCACCAAAAGAACTTTCGTGCACTGCACGTCGTGCATTTTACTTTTATACGGTGAAAACAGCAACACCCGATAGCTGTTCTACCGCGACGCGTAGGAAAGTTTCAGGTGACGCTGCGAACTGCGCCACCTGTCGGCCGCGACACGAAGTGCGTCAAGCTCTGCCGCGTTGTGAGCGCACTACAACTCTTCTATTGCACTGTAGGAATGCCGGTATATTGTGGATTCGGATTGGCATCGTTCTTGGAGAGCCATAACGCCTTGAAGACGCGCCTAGCTAGCACCGTTCCGTCTGTCACAATGATTCATTTCCTGCTAAAACAGGACGTAAAAAACTGCTTTAGCTTTATTATTACACAAAAACATGTTTTGTTTAAGTTTGAGGACTTACTATTGGGTGCAGAATTATATGAAACGTAACAAGTATCAGCTTGCCGCTAAAGTTGGAGGGCAGACGACAAGATTCTCGCTCGCTTTGGAACAACTTGTCGTCTGTTCTTACTTTTCTTCGCTTGATGCTGCATTGTAGGTGAGTAAACTTTATTGAGACATGTAACATGGGTGAATGAAAGCCTTTTATGTGGATTTTATTTTAAGAACGCGTTATTTGTGTAGCCATATCCACGTTTTAGACGAAGCCTCGTACAACACCAGCCAACACAAGCCTCGCAGACACATATCCCGTCATTCCCATGAGGGCACGGCAGCCCTTTAAGAAACTCGCATAGACGGTGGCGCCAGTTTACCCTCTAGGTGTTATAGTGAGAAACTCTATGCTCTGCAGCCCTTCAGGGAGCACGGCGCAGAACGCGCGTTTGTTCTCCGCCGCGCGTTCGCTCGCCGTGAAAGCGCGCGTCCCTCGTGCCCTTTCACTCGCACGTACAGCGTCAGGCGCGCGGCGACGATTTCATCGCCATTGACGTGATACGGAACCTCACGGCGACGGCGACGACGACGCCGACGGCAGAAATCCTCTTTGAGTGTCCATATAATTACTATCGCAATAAAATATCTGTCGCTTTATTACTACTCCCCAAAATCCTTTCATAGCATCTAGCGGTGAACCAGAATGGAAAGTATTAGACGGTTCGATAGTGGCTAGTTGCGGGCTACCTGAGAACGATGGGTAAGGGCATCACAGTTTTACGAAAGCGAAACAGAAGCTCACATGTGAGGTTCAGGTTGGGGTTTAATTCAGTTAATCAGACAACAAGCAAGGGTGCCTAGAGGACGGGCGAAAAAAAAAAGACAAGGCTGACAGGGAACCTGCAGTCCTAAATCCAATTCACCCCCAAAATGGCGCATTGTACTGAAGGAATGTTGCTGAAGCTAACGTTTCGATGAGGGGAGTTGCCTTCGTCAGGGCGCAACTGATTTTGCATTTGCTGCCCTGACGAAGACAGGTGTCCTTATCGAAACATTTATCCCAGCGACACGACTTGTTCGACCACTGTGCGCCACTCATCCCACGTAGCTTTTTTTTTTTTTTTTGCAAGACATATTAAGGCTATATTACTTAGCGTTAGTCCTATGTCCTATATAATAAACAGCAATGAAGATGAAATGAACTATTCTGTAATATAATTGCTCTTTTAACCATTGTGGAAACAGGTTTCGTTATTTTTCCAAATAAGACCAGTAGAACTCGAAATCCTGGAGCGGATTTAGTTAGGTACACGCATGGACCAACCTAAATTTTCTTGAAAAAAAAATGTCACAAGAAATGTATACGCGGCGTCGTGTTTAACTGTTTGCCCGTCAAAAATGATGCTAGCTTCTGTTGCAATAGTCTTATTGCGTGGGCGAAATAAAACATGTTTCGTTTGCCGAGTCCTTAATTCAAGTCTAATAAATGTAAATCAAGCAGATTGGTGTCTCAATCACACATTTGCTTGTTGTTCAAGAAGACTAAGCTTGTTACCCGAGAAGAACAGATTGGTGTCATCAGGGTACACAACTATGTTTAGTGTGATTGGCATCTTTGAACTGTCATAAACCTAAATAAAAATTTGCCGCGTATCTGCGTGCTTCGCTGCAAATGTCGTCGAAAGACGATAGTCTTCTGCAGGCTGTACTAGATGAGTGCTGGTCTGATCCGCGGCCACCCGTGATGCTGTTCTCGTACCATTTCCGTCCTGGCATGAAGGTTTGTTTGAACAGATTTCATTTTACCGCATTATTTCATCAAGCGGCCATTTATGTTTTGCCCTGCCTCCGACAACGCTTCCTTTATGTTGAATCGGCCGCATCTGGCTGGCATTGATAAAATTGAGGAGGCGCTGCGTGAGACATGGACGCCATCTGGCAATACATCGGGAAACATGAGCTTGTGCAGAGGGTTTCCTTCCTCCATGGCAGAGGGCGCTCGTCGGCGCGCAGTCGGGGAACGTCGTTCGTCGGCGCGCATAGCATGGCATTTTCAGCGCAGCTTAAGAAACTAGGGTCTTTAGAGTTACGTATCTATGTATTTTCTATTAAAGGAACACACCTCCTAATACTTACCTAGTGATGTTGCGCCTCAGATATGCGTAATATTTACTTTGTGATTGATAACGTTCACAAGTATGAACAGCCGTACCAGTTTAAGCAGTGTGGGCGGTAAGCAAGTGGTCCAACTTTGTCCGGGTGGCTGAATCGGGTGACAGACAAACAGACAGACAGACAGACCAAATTTTCAGCGTTTAAGTTCCCCAAGAAAGACTATCGTCTTTAATAAGAGCCTAGCATAAGAGCCTAGGACTCCTGTGGAACGCCGCTTTAATTTGACCCATATTAGCTTGAGCATTGTATAGGCTAAGTCTAATAGGCGTCAGATGGGCATTGTGTAGTCAAGAAGTACAGGAAGCTTACATGAATATTTTAAAGTCTTAAGGCTCATTCACACCGGCGACTTGAGGAGGTCGCGCGACCATTTGCGACTCGCGAACAAAAAGCGACCGAAGGCGACTGATGTTCACACCGGCAAGCCCGGCTGAGCGCGACCTGCAAGTCGCAATCCCGGACATTCTCGTTCTTCAGCGAGAATTCTAGGGATCTACGCAGTTAGCGCGCACTTCGCTGGCACTGTGTAAATTGGTTTCGCGTTCCGGCAACAGCCATGGATTTTGATTCGAGCGATGGCTGGATTTTGATTCGAGCGAACAGGAAGACGTCGTCCCTGTGCTGATGTGCTCCGCCGGGGTGTCAGCTGTGGCAGCGCGGAAGCCTCCGAAGAAAACGCGACGCTCGTGGGTGCGCCCGTGCCTCCGCTCGCGTGAAGTGACCGGCCACGCAAGCCGCGTCCTGCCCGAACTTTGTGCGCATGACAACGAGTATTATCGAGAGCAAGTTGTAATTTCTAGTTCGCATTGTGTGTTATTCGGTGCATAATATTAAACCAAAGCTGTTCACCCGCTGTTCACCTTTGGGTGGCGTGCTCATCCAACGAACGGCAGCTGGAAAAAGGGTTTGTGTTGTGCTTTCTTTTCCTGCTGTTTAGCTTCCAGCGAATGCGACCGCGTACATTCGACACGTTGCTGCAACTGCTGCGTCCCAGAATCGCAAAACAAGACACCAATTACCGGCCTGTAGCCTGCATATCGTGACGCGGACATTGCATTTGGCGTGGACGACGACACACATCACTTTCGGCGCGGCGCTGATTGGTTGAGCAGCTTTGCGACCACGGTCGCGCGACTGAAAAATCGCGCAGTGAGCGACTCGCCCAAAATGGTCGCTTTTCGAGAAAAGCGACCATTTGCGACCATTTGCGACTGGTCGCTTTGCGACCAACTTGGTCGCGCGACCACTGTCAGTCGCCGGTGTGAATGAGCCTTTAAGTATCTATCTATACAGATTCCACAGCTGCTTTAAATCTTCAACAGAAAAGTGGCAACATACCGATCAAGAAAGGATGTCGGGAAGGTTATTAAACTGAGAAATACTAGAAGTGAGGGTAAACGGGCAGCATCTCAGCAACCTGTGATCTGCCGATGACATTGTGTTATTCAGTTGTGATGGAGTTCACTTGCATCAAATGATTGATGACCTTAGCCGACAAATTGTAAGAGTACTTTCAAGTTTATTATGCCGAAGGGGGGGGGGGGTGGACTATGGTAATCTTTATTCAACAGCTTGGCAAGACACTGGGAAATTGTGATAGACACTCAGCTCCTAGAATGCTCCTAGACACTCAGCTCCTAGCAATTTCACGAGTATTTATAGGCCTAGTTTGACGGAGCACATGTGGCACCGGTGAGCACCTATGTATTTGATTAAATAATCATTGCTTCGTGAAAAAATGTCTAAAGCCTACTGACTGTACATATGTGTGCTACGACGTCGCATATAACTGTTAATCCAACATATTTAACAACACTACAGTTTATCTTAATTTCACATAAGACTGTTACCATCACAGCATAATAGGCCAAGGCCAGACGAGTTAGTAGTTGCTTAGTAGTTACCTAGTAAAAACTACTAAGAAGCATTGCTGGTTAGTAAAGGCAGCACTGACTAGCTTTACTAACCGTTGGCTAGTACAGAACTAGTCATAAGGTAGTAAAATACACAGTAACTTAGTAAAAACGTGCATTTACTAGCTATTTACTACGTTTATTTTTAAGAGTGTACACCTGAACAGTTCCAATGAAAACAGTGTCGCGCATATACTGTGGGCGCATAGACGCGATGCAAAGCAACCTCAGTATAAATGTTGTCACTAGAACAATTCGTCAGTCTCCCGAGATATCTTGCTACCGTTGATGGTTCGGTTCGATTCTTCAAGAGTGACTCTGGTCTTACCAATGACGCTATCGGCCACGCGGCTCGCGCTTCCTGCTGCTGTCTCGCTCTCTATTTCTATTTGTCCTGTTTATTGTGTGCGTGTGCGTGTGTGTGTGTGCGTGTGCGTGTGCGTGTGTGTGTGCGTGTGCGTGTGTGTGTGCGTGTGCGTGTGCGTGTGTGTGTGCGTGTGCGTGTGCGTGTGCGTGTGCGTGTGCGTGTGTGTGTGCGTGTGCGTGTGCGTGTGTGCGTGTGCGTGTGCGTGTGTGCGTGTGCGTGTGCGTGTGCGTGTGTGCGTGTGCGTGTGCGTGTGCGTGTGCGTGTGTGCGTGTGCGCGTGTGCGTGCGTGTGTGTGCGTGCGTGTGCGTGTGTGCGTGCGTGTGCGTGTGCGTTTCTTTTCTTTTATTGCTGCCGCCATATACTGCATACCATAGAATAATGAAGTAAATAAAGCCCCTCCATACGCGTTGTCGCCGAGCAAAAGCGGCGTTGGCGCGTGGATGGAGGGGCTTTGAAGCAGCTCGCTGCCAGTACGAGTCGTTGGTGCCGCTGCTGCCATCGGGTGTGCTTCGCGGTCACTATAAGCATAGTGTTGGCGCATTCGCCACGGCGTGGCGCAGTCAGAAAACACGTTGCGAAACGTCTTTTCAAGTGGCCTACATCCCTTTGGACTTGCGTTCACGGGAATTTCTTGATTTATGTCATTTCTTAACAGCCCAAAGCGCTTCAATATTGCCTTGCTTCAGAACTTTAGAATGCGGAAGATGTGGGTTCGGCTCCCACCGGCGGCAAGTTGTTTTTGGTACACTTTCATCTCCCCTTTCACTTATCATTTCTGCACTTCAATTAAAACAACAAATAATTTCGCCTATGCTTTTCATGGATTCGTTGTCTGTCTGCTTCATATTTTTGTGACCAACAAAAATCGGGCCCCTTGGTTCCCCTTCTTCCCGTTCACCTCATATCATTGTATCACAGCATGATATACGCAAACACAGTGCAGCTGCGCGTCCAACGCGCATAGCACTCGCATGGTAGTCAGGGAAGAGAAATCGACGCTAGTGAGATTGACGGTGGCCCCGAGTGATTCGCAAATTCATGACTAGTGTATTTCAATACACTAGTCATGAAACATAAGCACGGTTAGACGCATGAGTTAGGTAAGTGGCACGGGTCTTACGCATGGACTTGTGGTGGGACGACAACAGAGCCAGCAGCACGGCCTCACTTTTTTACCTCCCGGCCCAGACCTGCTGAACCTGTGTATTTCACCAACCCTAGCCAGGCCCAGTCAAAGGCTGCTCTGACAAGTCCTGGCCCCTGTGTCCTACCTGGGTCTAAAAGCCGGGCCTGGGCTGAGCGACTGCATATGACGGGGAACTGGGAACTTGGTTCGATAAGTTCACCAGTTCCTTAAGAAAGGCAAGGATCAAATGAAAATGTTCAATAGCACTAATTTAAAACGTTTTAGATATAGGAATGGAGTGCAAGAAAATAGCAAACCGAATTTACAATAGATCAACAATGTTAAATAATGCATGTGGGTTGAGCTCAAAGCACGTTTTGCGCATGTTCATCTGAGGCACATGTGCAGGAGGAAAGGCCACGCAACGCACTTGTTCGGCGTTTTATTATCGGAGACGCATGTGGCCGATAGAAGGCAGCAAGCGTCGTCTTGCATGTCCTTACATCAACGCGATAGCGCTAACGTTACAAAGTCGTTAATAAATACACCCGTCACAGCAGTGGGCTTTCATTTCAGTATTAGTGCTTCGCCTTTACCTAATTGCTGGAGTTTGCTTATAGCATGTGCCTTGGTCGGGAGCGCTTTTCGCCCCCCAAATGGTAAGAGGCAAAGTGCCAATATCCATAAAGACAAGCCCGGACTCGGCCCGAAGAAAATGTGCGCTGTCCAGCCCAGGTCCCAGCTTTATTGTAGACCCGGGTCCGCTGAGTGATCTAGACGACCGGTACGAGGTTTGCACATCGTTTATAACGAACCCGCTCCGACTTAATGCCGAACTTGCTATCATTCGACAGGTATACGAGGTTTCGTGCGCAACTTGCGCCTCTTCTGCGCTAAATGTATTTAGCTGAGTATTACGAACTATCCCGAACGAATACGAAGTTATGTAGCAGTCAGGTTAAAGTATTTAGTGGCCTCCGTTATTTTATTTCCACTTTGCACTATGGTGCTGTGTTCATCGCACTGCTCTGCTTGATGAACGAGTAGAAAATCATGTAATGAAAGCAACCACAAGATGCATGGAAGCTATCAGCCTTATTTCAATCTTGCTGATCACTTTAATGCTAATTCACACCTAAAACACCTAAACCGAACAATTATTTATTTATAAATTATGGAGTTTTACGTGCCAACACCATGATCTCTTTTGAGCCACCTCGTATATTAGCTGATTTCAGTTTAATTTTGATCAGCTGGGGATCTTTAACGTGCACCTGAATATCCGCACACACGCGTTTTTGCATTTCGCTTCCATCAAAATGCGGCCACCGTGACCGGAATAGAACCCGCGTCCCCAGCAGCGCAATGCCATCCACTAATCTACCGCAGTGAGTGGTTGCTGCTTTAGCTGCATGTTTAGCAAAGACACGAACCTAACAGAAATGCCGAATGTTGTTTACAAACGATCACTTTTACTTGGACAAGTTATGTCAGCTAAAACACGACGAGCAAATAAAAATAAGAGCTTTGTTGGCATTTCGACACCGAAAAATCCCCGTGAGGAAATTCAGGCGCAGTCACTTGAATTTCTGCATAGTCACATTGCCGTATGGCAGCAATCATACAGTGCATGCCAACGTCAACAAAATTATTAAACCAGAAAATGCCTGGGGAAAGTTTATCTGAAATATAACCACCGTATTTTTTGTACATTTGGCGCACGTTAAAGAACCCTAGATGAGGTCAAAATGCCTCATAATCAGCTCGTGGTTTTGGCACGTAAAACCGAAATTTTAATTTGTATTGCAATAGCACTTTATGGACACTTGAAGTGAATGTGTGCCGGAATCGTCGTCTTCTGCGTAGGTAAATGTATGCTATATGCTTATCCATGCAGTATATGCGGGTTGTATTGCTATACACTATTCAATCGCTAAAGTTGCTCATGCAAGGTCTTATGTTCTTGACTAAGTTATTACTCAGAATTTTGAGAATGGCAGCCCACAAATGAAAGTCATAAAAGTTTTGATTCATAGCGCATGCCTTTTATTTAAAGTTTTCCCAGATTATTAAAAAGTTCAAAACAATCTCAGTGCTCGCACCTGAAAATGGTGCAACTTTACTTACGCGGCTCTCTACCGGTAGCGTAGTGGCGCCTGTGCGATGCGCTATCCGGCGTGTGAAAGCTTTTAAGTGTGTCAAGAAATTTTGGAGTACCCCCGTATGTTGCGTCCGTGTTAGTCGGACCCGCTTATAGTGAGAATACCGTCCGATAAGATTGACAGCTTCGAGCGAAGCTGCCATGTTTTTTTTTTTTTTTTTTTTTTTTTTCGACAAGGCGGTGGCGAATTTTTGGGCGAAAATAGCGGCCGTAAATATACGTCAAATTTTCAGAACATAAAAATAGAAAACGCTGAACGCTAATTATATAACATGTTTTAGTTCATGATTTACTGTGTCATTACGCAGAAGATCATTGCACAAAGTAGCGTTCGCTGACCCTACTCTGTGGGTCGAAATTAAGGGCATGTCTATTTAACAAGGAGCGCTATATTTAGGAACTTACGTGTACCAAAACCCGGAAAGTAAGGCAAGAAATATTTCGTTTAAAAAAGAAAAACAGGCACACGCATCCTTTGAATCGCAAATGAATTGAATAAATGCGCGAAGGAATTGCACACACTGTATTGCGCATGCTAGATCACGAAACAAGAAAAAGGAAACAAACATAACCGGCACATGTTTGTGCCTGCCTTTATATTTGCTCCACATTTGTTTTTCACAATGATAACATTTGTTTTTCACAAACATTACATCGGAAATAATTTCGTATCAGCGTTACGATATATGGCCCAGTGCAGCAATTGACATCAATTCTTCGCGTGCATGTAAAATAGACGTGAATTTCGGCAGTTCTATTTCCGTTGTTATTTGGTCGGCGTTTGGGCAAATGTGTTTATGCACTCTGGTAGCTTTCTTACCTAGTGCGCCCGTCTTTTCTAAATAAATTTGCCCTATTTCCTATTCGGTCGTTTCTTCACATCATTTCGCCTATATTTCCACCATCAAAACTACCCCTGACCACGGCGTGTCCATGATGCCCACTATAGCTTAACTAAACTAACATGGAGTCAAAAGGTAGCATGGCGAGCCCAAAAGTATCCGAATGATGGCGTCGTGTGCTTATCAGATTTCTCGCATGGTCCAATTATGGTCACTTAACAAAACAGTGGTGTCATCAAACAACGGTTCGAACTGCCGCAATTTACAAAATGATGCGAGGTGTGACAGTGGCAGGACGACAGCCAGTCGCCTGTCATACCTGCCTGCACAGCTATGTCCATAGAAAATAGGCATTCCGCAAGTGCACTCAAAAACAGACCGTAAGCTTCTCCTGGTGGAACTGACGGTATAGTTCCCATCGCTGCCAAAGGCGCCCTGTACTTCTTTCTTCAAGGTCGAACAAATGCGGCTTAATGTACAAAACACACAAATCGACACGTGAATTACCTACTCTATGCCTGCGTCTTTAAGCACATGCATGTATCGTCATGCAATACAAAGCAGGGAAAGTAGAAATTCCGTGAAATGCACTTGCGTTCTTAGGTTCACTTGACCTTGCAACAAATTTGGCGTCGTTCAAGCTTTGACATAGTTCTTGGACTTCATCGTTATGTATATACCTGCTGCACAACGCTTGCATATCATTGTATGTCAGTGTAACGTGCTATTTAAAGTAAACCCTTGTGTGGCCGTACATCTTGGAGGCACGTATGACACACAGGACGCTGCAAACAAAAAGCATCTCGAACCAGGGTAAGCGGCTAAGTAAAATATGCCGCCCAAAGTAAAATAAAATACCTCAGCATGTGCCACTTGCACTCACCATTCTTCAACCAATCACGAACTTAATCAACTAGGTAATGAACCGAAATAGCATATTCTGATAAAAAGTAAAGGACGTTCGAGTGTGCAGCCGATCTGCGGGTCCGAAACAAGGCGGCGTCGTCACTGATAGTTTAGCAAGGCTGGCACCTGAATGCCCCATGGCGTCCTGCTATATTCGCCTTCAGTGCGTCTGTCTTGCACCAGGTATGGTATGCGACGGTGCAAACGCTGACTTTCATGACTGCAGAATATAGAAGATTCATACTCCTCGGGCAAGTAAACGCTCACGGGAAGACTAAACAGTATCAAGAGCAGGCAAGTGATGAAGCAAATCCTTCAGTACGTCGTGTCATTTTCAAGCGAACCTTGTATTGGCTCACAAGTTTCGGTGACGTTGTAGCCCCGCAAAAAAAAAAAATATAAGCTCAAAAGCCGCACAATCTTTCCTGTACAAAAATAATGCGCTTGTGTAGTTCACACCCTGCTTAAATCCTGCGCCTAATATAGCTCTAATCCTGCTCAAATTCCGTGCTTGTGTAGTTCAAATCCAGCGCTAATGCAGCTCCACTAACGTGAAATCTGGAGAAGTGCGAAGCAGTGATGCGCCGGTGTTTCCCTTATATTAACTCATCGTTGGTTTGAACTACACAAGCGTAGGATTTCAGCAGAATTGGAGCTACATTAAGCGCTCGATTCAAATTCTGCGTTTGTGTAGTTCAAATCTAGCGCTAATGCAGCTCCACTAACGTGAAACCTGGGTAAGCGCGAATCAGTGATGCACCGGTGTTTCCCGTATGTTATTCTTGTGCTATTTTTGCAGAAGTGAGGAGGAATCGAGCGCTTATGGGTTGGTGGCGCCCTCTCTAGCACTCCGCTGGTACCAGAATGGCGTTTCGGTAGCGATTTTCATGAGTTTCTGCTAATTCCCGCATATCCCTGGCTCATACCTGCATATCCAATGCAGGTATGCGCCACACGTGATTTTATTAGCGTTAATCGTGACGTAACTGACGAGCATGCGGTGTTATTGATGTCATGACCTATCAGTCATGTTAGTCATACATTCGTACCCTTCCATGCCAATATTTGTATATACCAAGTGAACGAGACGCGAGTTTTCGGCATACCTTCTTTTTGCTCATGACCACGACGACATGACATCACATTAGACGCCGACAGCCCGGGCCCCTAAAGTGCTTCGCACTTGATGATGATTAATGGGGTTTTATGGCGCAAGGGCCTAGGGAAGGCCAAAGAGCGCCAGACAGTGGTATGATGTAGTCGATGTTGTGATTAATATCAGGTGGCTATATGCGACACGGCTGTATAGAGGTTTAAAAACTTTCGCTGTAGAGTGCGTAAAATGTATACTTAAGTAAAATTATGACAGTGGTACTTAGAATGTACAGTGACATGTTGGGCGAAAATCAAAGGTGTGCTACGAAGAGGTGATATACTAAAATACGTGACTGTCAGAAGCACAACTGCCTCATCAGGGCCCTTCGAGATTAAGGGCCTGGAGGCGTGCGCTGTACAAAACGCTACCGTCGCAACAGCGACTTCTCAAAAGACGCCGCGTTACGAAATTTTGGGGCTGATAACATGCAATAAGTGGACTTCATAGAAAAAATCTAGTACTGATTTCATGTTAAGTAGCGGTTCATTACCAAAAAACATTGCTGGATGAAGAAGAATAGATTGTCTGTACGCAAGAGGAAAGTGTTTTTTTCCTTTCAGCGTCTGCTTCCCGACACTCCAGTAGTACATGAATGACGGTCAACCTCTAACTACATTTCCCACAGATTAGAGGTTCATCGCCGGTCAACAAGTGGTTGTGTGTGCCGTACGTGTGTCCGATTCTCAACCTAGTTAAGAGGACATCGACTGCCCGTGATTTCGTTGTTGATGGCCAAAACCCTAATTGAGGTTTAATTAGGTGAAGCTTATTAGACGTTTCAGCATCCCAGATGTGTTGCCAATAGCTTCTTAGTTTTCTCCGCAGAAAAGGCTTCAAATCTATAGCTGTGACAGCCATAGGAGCGTTGCGAGGTTTCGTTGCTGTACATGTAGCGAGTTCATCAGCCTGCACATTCCCCTCAATGCCTCTGTGGCCAGGAACCCAGCATATTATGATACGCTGTTCAGCAGCATAACTAGTGCACAGAAGCGAATAGAGTTCATTTACTACGTGATTTCTGTGCTTTTGTAGCGACATTAAAGCCTTGACTACGCTTAATGAATCTGTAAATATAATTGCCTTCTCTAAATTTATATGCATGATATGTTTTACAGCCGACAATAATGCATAGGCCTCAGCCGTAAAAATGCTCGTTAGTGGGTGCAGAACATCTGATTCCGAAAATGATGGCCCAACTGCTGCATAGGACACGCCCGCATGCGACTTTGATGCATCGGCGTAAAATTCCATGCAGGAGTATTTCGCTTGCAGTTATAGAAAGTGCATTTGAATGTGTTCTTGTGGAGCGTGCTTTGAGACTTGCACAAATGACGTGTCACAATTCTATGATTTCCCAGTGCCACGGCGGTAAGGACCTTGCTGGGGTCCTTAGACTATGTTCTAGAAGCGAGACACCCATTTCTTCACTAAGCCTTCTAACACGCAGCGAGAAGGGTTCTCTGACCGTTGGGCTATTATGAAACAGTGTAGCACACGTCATGTCATTTACAGTTGCATAACAAGGATGTTCCGGATTTGAAAGCACTTTGAGGAAGTACGTGAAACTAGTGTATGACCTTTGTACGTAGAATCAAATGAATGGTCACTTAACCTGCAGACTGGGTACAGGACTTGTCCTGAAGGCACCTGTGGCCAGGCGGAGGCCCAAGTGGTGAACGGCATCCAGTATCTTTAACGCACTGGGTGTGGCAGAGTGATAGACTACAGCGCCATAATCCAAACGGGATAGTATGAGGCTCTTATACAGGTTTATTAGACAATTCCTATCACTACCCCATGTGGTATGTGACAAAACATTAAGAATATTCATTGTTTTTAAGCATTTATTCTTAATATATTTAATGTGGGCTATGAAGGATAGCTTGGAGTCAAGCATGACACCCAGAAATTTGTACTCCGTGTGCAGAGGTATGCGGTGTCCATCGAGTTCAATATCAATATCTGGGACCAGGCCTCTCCTCGTAAAAAGTATGCAGGAGCTTTTCTGGGGATTTAGCTTAAACCCATTTTCATTAGCCCATTTTGAGACCCTGTTCAGGCCAAGCTGAACCTGTCGCTCACAAATTGAGAGATTACACGATTTGTAACCTATTTTCACATCATCAACGTATACTGAATAAAACATGGTAGGCGGAATTGATGAGCGTAAAGAATTCATTTTTACTATAAAAAGAGTACAGCTTAGTGCACCACCTTGTGGCACCCCAGTTTCCTGGAGAAATGGCCTGGAGAGAGCATTTCCAATTTTGACACGGAATATGCGGTTTGACAAATAGCTTGCTATAACATTAAGCATGTTTCCGCGAATACCCATCTCCGACAAATCTCGCAATATCCCGTAGCGCCACGTCGTGTCGTACGCCTTTTCCATGTCGATAAATATGGACAAGAAGTACTGCTTATGAATGAAGGCATCACGTATGTGAGACTCTATGCGTACTAGATGGTCAGTTGTAGAGCGACGTTCCCTGAAACCACATTGATAAGGGTCAGGTATTTTGTTGGATTCGAGGAAATGTAACAAACGCCGATTTATCATCTTCTCAAATAGCTTGCAAAGACAACTTGTAAGCGCTATCGGACGGTAACTATTAACTGAAGATGGATCCTTACCTTGTTTCAATATCGGAATTACAATAGCCTCTCTCCATGTTAAAGGAACATATCCAGAAGCCCAAATAGTGTTAAAAAGTGCAAGAAGTGTTATTTGTGTGTCTTGGTGCAAGTTTTTTATCCTGTCATATACGATCCTGTCAGCTCCGGGTGCAGAGCTCTGAGATGCGTTTAATGAGGCTTTCAGCTCAGAAATGCTGAAAGGACGGTTGTATAGATTCATTCGGTCGGCATTTCCAATCTAGTGTTTTACGTTCAGCTATTTCTTTATATTTAAGGAACGATTTAGAATAATTATTGGAGCTAGATACGCTCTCAAAGTGCTCCCCAAGGGCGTCTGCCTGCTCTTCCAAGGTATTCCTTTGATCATCGACCAAGGGTAACGGATAGGTCTGCTGCCCGTTCAGTCTCCTAAGCCTATTCCAAGCTTTCGCCTCCTGTGTGTAGGAATTTATGCCTGAGAGGAATCTCTCTCAGCTCGTTCTCCTTGCCTGTCGCCTTGTTCGCCTTCCCTGCGATTTGATGCGTTTAAATTCTACGATATTTTCTGCAGTTGGTGATCGACGCAGTGTGTTCCATGCCTTATTTTGCTTCTTTCGTGCCTGTCGGCACTCCTCATTCCACCATGGAACACCTCGTGTACATGAACGGCCATTTGTTTGAGGTATGCACGTTTCTGCTACATTGATAATAAAAGCTGTAAAATACCGTACCGCATCGTCAATACTAAAATCGTTGCTAAATTCTTGTGTTAAATGAGTTGATTCATTAAACTGCTTCCAATCTGCCGTTGCAAGCTTCCATCGAGGCGTATGTGGTGAACGGTCATGTTGTTCTACTAGTTTAAGTATTATATGGAAATGGTCACTCCCTAGTGGATTTTTGATTACCTCCCATTTCAGGTCAGGAATTAGTGAAGCAGAGCCAATGGCGAGATCAATGGATGAGTATGAATTATGCGTGAAGTTAAAATATGTGGGTTCCTTTTTATTAAAAAGGCATGCACCAGAGCTTAAAAGAAAATTTTCGACGAGTCGCCCTCTAGTGTCACACCGTTCAATGTCCACAGACTGTTGTGGGCATTGAAATCACCTACGATCATGTAGGGTTCAGGAAGCTGATCCACTAGGCAATAGAAATCAGTTTTTTTTTTTTTTTTTTGAGCTGTCGATTAAGTGGCAAGTATAACGAGCAGATTGTA
This sequence comes from Dermacentor silvarum, assembly GCF_013339745.2. Classification (NCBI taxonomy): domain Eukaryota; kingdom Metazoa; phylum Arthropoda; class Arachnida; order Ixodida; family Ixodidae; genus Dermacentor; species Dermacentor silvarum. Next base: position 169,933,404 of record NC_051159.1, read on the forward strand.
ACTAACTTGTTAAATAAGATTGCTTGTGCGGCGACTGCCTCAAGAGGCGTCCGAAGTTCAAAAGAACGACATGCTACACACTTATCAACTATGATGGCTACACCACCCGACGAAGCAGTAGCATCGTCACGATCTTCGCGAAAAATGGTGTATTCTCGGATAAAGTTTGTATGTGTGGGCTTCAAATGCGTCTCTTGAACACAAAGCACCTTTGGATTGTATCTATGGAGGAGTTCTCTGATAACCTCTAGGTTGTGGAGAAGTCCTCTAACGTTCCATTGGAGTATTTGTGTTTGGATAATGAGAGACGTGTTAATTGTGCTGTGTGTTGGAGAAACGAAGATTAGCTCATGGGGCCTTTCGCAGGCGCCATCACACGAAGTTCGTCCTAAGGAGCGGCGCATCCAGCGCCGCTCCTTAGGCGCTGGATGCGCCGTCACGGTCGGTGTTACGTCCATCGCCTCTTGCGAGCCGCTGGACGCACGCTCTTGCGAGCGCTGTGTTTGACGAGAGGGCTTCGTCTCAAGAGACGATACCCTTGAGGCCACCAGGCCCGGAGGTCGATGGCCCCTTCTTCTGGGGCGGTGGAGCAGCGCTGGCTACAGCCGCCAAGAGGGCAGGTGGCGTCACCGCCGGCTCACTCTGCGTGGGCCGGACGGCCGACGGGAGCCGTTGTGGCGCTGCCCCCTGACGCGCCACTTCGGCAAAGCTGTTCTTTGGCAGGTAGGATACCCGCCTGCGTGCTTCTTTAAATGAAATACTCTCTTTCACTTTGATGGTTACGATTTGTTTTTCTTTTTTCCATGATGGGCACGACCGCGAGTACGCGGCGGGATCCCCATCACAGTTCACACAGTGGAGGGCGTTTTCACATGATTCAGCGAGGTGTTCATTAGCACTGCATTTCGCACAAGTTTGCCGGCCTCGGCAGTTCTGTGAACTGTGCCCGAATCGCTGGCACTTAAAGCATCGCAGGGGGTTCGGCATGTACGGTCTGACCCGGGTCTTGACATATCCTGCCTCGATTGTCTCAGGGAGCACGCTTAAGCCGAAGGTGAGAATAAGGTGCTTTGCTTGAATTTCTTTCCCGTCGCGCCTCATCGTAATCCGTTTCACATTGATCACATTTTGCTCTTTCCATCCTTCCAAAAGTTCAGCCTCGGTTAGTTCCATCATATCTTCATCTGAAATAACGCCGCGGATAGTGTTCATAGCTCGGTGTGGGGTCACGGTCACTGGAATGTTCCCAAAAGAGACAAGGTTCTGTAACTTCTCATATTGCTTCTTATCATGAACTTACAAAAGGAGGTCACCACTAGCTAGCTTCGTAGCTTTGTAACCAGGGCCTATAGAATCACACAGACATTTCGCAACAAGAAAAGGTGAGATGACTCTCACGCTCTTCTCTGGTCTTTCAGAATGTATTACATGATACGTTGGAAAGTTTTCACGTTGAAGGCCATAAAACTGAAATACTTCGGTGCGCCCTCGCTTATGAGGGCGATCAGGGAGTTTGGGGAAACAATTCTCCATAGAAAATCGTCAGTTTTCGGCAGCAACGCCAGTCGCCCACCGTCGAGCCCAACAAGGGGACGCCTCAGGTATTTTTAAAAGCCCAGCGGTCGCCAACTGTGCGTTTCCGCTATAACCAAATATGTACAGCCGAAGTTGGTTGTACCACACAAGGTTAACCCTCGCTTCCAAGAATACCGGAAGTAAAAGAAGTGAGGAGATGACAGGAAAAATTGAAAGTGATAGGGAAAGACGAAGATTGCAGAGAGAGAGAGGGAGACAGGAAAAGGCAACTACCGTTTTCCACCGGGTGGGTCAGTCCGGGGGTGCCGTCTACGCGAAGCAGAGGCCAAAGAGGTGTGTTGCCTCTGCCGGAGGGCCTTAAAGGTCCAAGCACCCGGCTTCGGCTCAACCCCCAGGATCCCCCTTTCCCCGGACACGGCTAAGCCGCGCAGCTACACGCGGGAGGGTCCAACCCTTATGTGCTCGGGTACGTGGTGTCGCAACACACCAAACGCCTGCTGAAGCAGACGCCCCTGCGGGGGCTTCGCACTTAAAACTCACGTGTGGGGCATACCCGCATTGCATAATCGGGTATACGATCCAGTGATCTGCGGGTATGAGCCAGGGACCATAAAGAAAGAAGGAAAGAAGGAAAGAAATAAGGAAAGAAGGAAGGAAGGAAGGAAATAAAGAGCAGGTGCGGCTAAAGTTGCGCCGCCGCCGGATCACGTGGCGCGCTCAACCAATCAGGGCCATTTGGTGTGTCGCGGGGAGGGAAAGGGAAGGAAATGGGGATGGCGTGCTTTCCGCCGGGCTTCCCTCGCATCAGTTCAGTTTCGGCGTCCGGAGGGGAAGGACGCGCGTGGTGCGTTTCGCCGAGGAGCAGGCTGCGTATGAGCAACGGCTCCATGAACTCGCTCTGGAAAGGGCTCGTATTCGACGTGCCGATTCTAGCGTGAGGGCTTCCGAAGCCCAGGCGAAACGTCAGCGAAGAGCCTAGGAGCCTGAGCTGCGGGAGCGCGATGTTTAGGCCAAATGCCAGCGAAGAGCCGCCGACCCCGAGTTGCGGGAGTGCGATGTTGAGGCCAAACGTCAGCGTCGTCTTGCCCTCCAGGAACCCGACAACGGTGGCGCACGCCTCGGCAACGCTAGCGCAAACTTCCCCGGTGCGACGGCCAGGTTTCGACGCGAGTTTCTCAACCGGAACTTTGGAGCCAGCTGCAGCGCCTGGGACCGGTTGTGGTTCGAGCGCAACGTGGTACTCGTCAGTGTAATAGACCGATCCCCCCGGCCAGTTTCACCACGCCACCGCTGCCGCGGTACATGCTGGTACTTGTAGTTACTGAACTCCAGCCGCCCGGAGTGCCTGTACGTCCTGTTTCCGAACGATCTTTGGCAATTTTTATGGTTCGTGAAGAGCCATCGTGCGATGGGAGGATTCATATTCTGCGTTTGTGGGTACTACAACAACCACACAAGGGACAAAAGCTTCGGATTATATGTTTCCTAAAGAGCGAAAGCTTCGAGAGACGTGGATACAGCGGATTAATAGGTGGTACTCGTAATACACAGCGCGAGAAGAAACACGGGGACGAATAGCGACTGCATTTCGATAGGGGCGAAGTGCGAAAATACCCGTGTACTTATATTTGGGTGCACGTTAAACAACCCCGGGGGGTACAAATTATTCCGGAGTCTCCCACTTCAGCGTGCCTCATAATGAAATCGTGGTTTTGGCACGTAAAACCCCATAATTTAATTTTAATTTACCTTTTTTCATTTGTGAGCCTCTTTTATATTTGGCATAATATCTATATTTACTGCTGTTTATGTTCAATTTTTTTTTCTAATCAATACCAACTTCCCTCGGTAATGCCCTCGGGCCCTGAGGGTACTTGTAAGTAAATAAATAAATAAATAAATAAATTAAATAAATGTAGTGTTATAAGACTGAAACACGTGGCTTACTTTTTTTATTTTCACCTGCCAGCCTCAAGTTCCCGGGAGCTCAACTGTGCCACCCTAACACGAGCAAGAGGTCTCTGCCATCGCTAGCAGTGACCGCGATGATATTGTCTTAAACGGCTTAATCGACCAGTACGAATCACTGATGAAAGTATATCGCGGCTGCTCATAATGGAGAGCGGCGCGTATTCACGTGCGCAAAAGATGGGACGCTCGCCTCAGGCCAAGCAGTAGGAGTTTTCGAAGCAGCAAGCGTACCATTCGCTTGAATGCAAATAAAAAATAAGCGTAGCTTGCACTGGAGGCGCAATGCTAAAGAGACAGCGGAGCTGATGGGCACCTAGCTCGTCCTGGCTTTTGGGCTAGGCTAAGCACTGCCAAGTCATCCCCAGCATTTCCCGGAATTTGGTGATTAGTCATCGATTATCAATTAGCTATTGATTGGCTATCGCAAGGTATTGGCCACGTATTTGGGCTAGGCTAAGCACTACCAAGTCATTCCCAGCATTTTTCGGAATTTATTGATTATTGATCGATTATCGATTAGCTATTGATTGGCTATCGATGACTGACTAAGCTTAAGTAGTCCCAACCATGCTTATCTAGACTTAGGCTCAGCTTCGCTAGTTCACAGGGGTATGTGCCATTGCGCTTGGACCCTTTCTGCACAACCGCCAGGATCGGCCCACATTTTTTGTCCGCGACGGACAGACTAACGGCCGGCTTAAACAGCTCCGCAGTCAAAAACGCCGCCTAGCTTACCTAAGAACTTCTAGATATCGCTGTTACCGAAGTCTGCAAGTAGTGCGCGAAACCCATGTAGATAAGCATCATTATAGGGCACGAAAGTTTCGGCGCCGCATTTCAACCTTGTCACAGGTATGCGTATACAAATCCTATTATGTTCGTCGCTAAGCAAACATAACGTTGCAGTTACCGAGATGCACGTGTCCAAAAAAAGTTGTCGCAGTTTCACCTGAAAGGCGAAGCATCAATTGCGATAGCAAATTTGTAGAGAGCTATACGGAGTAATGATAGTAGCTTTATCAGCTGTATAAACTTGGACATGCAGCAGCACCGGCAACACGCAGAACTGTTGTCGACGCCGTCGGCGTTTTGCCCGCGTTCGCACAAAATGCGTGCGGCGTTGGTGACTGTTGCCGGAGCCTCTGATATAAATAGGCACTTGGTGCCGCAGCTAAACGTCGCCTCCCTTCCCTCGTCCTCCCCCCTCGGCCTTTCGCGCGTCGGAAGAAGGCGCATTTGCTCTACATATATGGTGATTGTAAAGGAGGAAAGAGACGCCTACTTCTGCAGCCCTTAAAGGAGCACGGCGCAGAACGCGCGTTTGTTCTCCGCCGTGCGTTCACTCCCCGTGAAAGCGCGCGTCCCTCGCGCCCTTTCACTCGCACACACAGCGTTCGGCGGCGCGCGGCGACGATTTCATCTCCATTGACGTCATACGGAACTTCATGGCGACGGCGACGGCGACGGCAACGGCGACGGCGACGCCGACGGCAGAAATCTGCTTTGGAGTGTCCATATAATTGCTATCGCAATAATAGTAACGCAAAACGACCGCGTACATCTGCACGTACTACATACAAAGCTCGAACAAATACGATACTCAACGCGTAATCAGCGGGTAACAACCGGAATGAAAGAGCAGCAGGCACTTTTCAACGTTCGCCTCGCATGCTGTAATGAACAGCCGATGTAATTTCTTAAAATACATGACGAATGTTTCTTGGTGGTAGAGTCTCAGAGATGTCTGGGAAGCTCGTACGCAGTACTCAACGAGCGCGGACTGCGGTGGTGTGGTTGACCAGTCGACTACAACCAAGATGGTGGTAGTGCTACTTCCGGAAAACCGGCGCATGCTCAGATCGGTCGGTGGGATCGGTCTATTCGTTCCGAGGATCACCGAAGAAACACACGACAAGCTTCGCTTACCCCCATTTCCTCGAGAGGGGAGGGGCTACTGATATTTGGTTGACGCGCGTGCGACAGCTTGCACAGTGGGCGAATCACTGCGCCACTCACCAGCGAAAGCACCCAGTGATATTAAAGCGAAACGTTTATCGGCGGGTAATTGTTTAGGTGTTTATTAAAGCTTTAGAGCGTGAGAGGCAACACTGGGTGCTATTTCGATCAACAGCTTCATTGAGAAAATTACATGATAGGTTCTAAGGAAACACGTGAAAATCAGTTATTTCTCAGGTTTAACAACGCGTTTAATAGGTTTTTGCTATCAGTAGTAGCCGCGGTGCACAATTGCGTGAATGCTTCGCTACACCGCGTTTCGCACCACGGTAGGTTGCCTCATTAAGTCCTGCGTCTCTTCGTTGAGAAGCGTTGTCAGGGCGCCCTTGCACGAATGCAATTACGTAAATGGCTGCCTGCTGTATCGCTAATCCCGTGTTTCCACCTCCCATGTTTTCCCAGTTCATATTTACCAGGCAAATGCGTTCACCGTGTTTGTTTCCTTGCCGTGTTTGTTTTGCTTGCTTGCTGCTCAAGCGAAGCGACCGGTTTTGCTGACTACCGAACTGTGTCCTGAAAGCCTTTCAAGACTGCTATTTGGTTGCACGCTATGTGTCCCCGCTTGCGAACGCTTCCCTCTCGCTTCCTCCTCCCCCATTTCCCTTGTGCGCATTCCTGTTGCGCTGTACTGGAACAAACATCACCGGGCGCGCAGCGGTGTTTCGGACGCGCCTCTTCGTCCTTGTGTAGCATACCTGTACGCCGTTTCGCACCACCCGACTCGCGCCCACCAACGCAAGAGTCACTTGACTTATCCAAACCAGACTGTTCCATGTTCTATGCGACTGCTGCCGCTACTTGTCTGAGAGACAGTCTCTGAAGGCGGCACGACACTTGCAACGAGACCCGAGCTTGGAGCTTCGGCCTATGGCAAAAAAAAAAAAAAACTACCTGCGCGTTACGCGTCACGAAAGCGCGGCTGATGTTCTTGCGGGCCACAAGCTTTAACAAAACAAGCTTTAACGAAGCTTTCTAAATATCAATTGTTAATTTGCGTATGTGACTGTATGTGAGCTGTTTATGTGTTTATGTGACCATTGTGCATATGATGGCTGTGTTCCAATACTCGCCTAAGACGGCAAAGTAGACGGCTTAGGCGAGTATCTGAAATGCTCCCGCTGTACATGGGCCGTGTTCCAATACTCGCCGTAGACGGCAAAGTAGACGGCTAAGCGGAAAGCGGCCATGTTAAGTCGCGTTCCAATTCTCACGAAGGCGTCAAAGTATAGACAGCTTCCCGAAGACAGCATTCGAAGTCAGAAACGCTCCAGGCTACTTTCCTATACAAATAATATGGCGGCTGAGCGGCTGAATAGGATGCTTGGAAAGCCGACAGGAAGGTCATCTGCGTACAAGAAAACGTAGACGTGCTTTCCCTACGCCCTTAATGTAAGTCACATCGTGTTTTGCATAGGTTCGCAGGCGCAAGGACTTAAAATACAGAAATAATGCGTGCATTTCTCTACTGTTTCTTATCGCCGCGAGGTGGTGTCTCGTCGCAGACGCGTCTTTCATGCGTCATCCAGATGGTTCGAATCGCGTTCCATTACATGGCCACGAAGCTGTCTTGGCTGTCTCCTTAGCTGTCTACGTAGACAGTCTCCGATGCTGGCCAGAATTGGAACACACCTCATAATTATCACCCAGCAGCTGGCATGCTCAGCACCCAGCATGCCAGGCAATAAGTCAGTCCTTCACTGCCCGCATATCATTAAAGCTTGTATATATATATATATATATATATATATATATATATATATATATATATATATATATATATATATATATATATACAGGGTGTCCCAGCTATCACGCATCACTATTTAAAAAAGAGGAACGGCGTTACGCGAAGCAAACCTAGTGCGTATTGTTTCCAGTACAGTGTAGTAGCCGCCAGTATTTTTTTCGTTACTGAGAGTTAATTAGCTAACTGTAATTAATTATTTAACTCGAGAAGTACTCTCCCAATTATCAAAGTGTCAATGAGAAAGTTGTAGAGAAACATGCAAAACGCCCGATACAGCTTTCTGTTGCTCAATACGTGCTACATAAAAGTGTTTTTCCGAGCATGAAAGAAGCCCGCGAATACACGCAGAATTGCCGCACGACTGGCCGCTCGAGTCACTTTGCGTATATTCGCGGGCTTCTTTCATGCTCGGAAAAACACTTTTATGTAGCACGTATTGAGCAACAGAAAGCTGTATCGAGAATTTTGCATGTTGCTCTACAACTTTCTCATTGACACTTTGATAATTAGGACAGTACTTCTCGAGTTAGATAATTAATTACAATTACATAATTAACTCTCAGTAACGAAAAAATACTGGCGGCTACTCCAGTGCACTGGAAACAATACGCACTAGGTTTGCTTCGCCTGACGCCGTTCCTCTTATTTTAAATCGTGGTGCGTGATAGCTGGGACACCCTGTATATATATATATATATATATATATATATATATATACACGACCATTCCTTTTTACAAGCATTACTTTCACTTTTATACATGGGCTCAGCTCAAGCGGTGGCCACGGTCTCGTTAGCGTATATACGGCGACGCTGCGTCTCCAGATTTCACGGATAAGCAATAAAAACATACGTGACACAACAGATGAAACCAAACGAATTCATATTAGCTCGATTTAAGGGCCCCGTGTCGCAGAAAATCCGGTGTCGGCGTCGGTGGCGTTGTTCGTCAGAGAAAGATCATCCCGAACCCCGCAGGCCCTCCACGTGGCGCATAAGCGTTAGTGAACTAATTGAATTTCTCTAAGTAAAATGTGTCTGAAAATTTGTAAAGTACGACTTACACACAACCTACAGCCATGATAGCGTCGGATTCTAATTTGAATATACGAGGAAACATAATTCTATAACGCGGAAACTCAAATAAAAAACCCTTTTCCAGCTGGCGTTTGAGCTCTTAGTGGGAGCGGCGCGCCCCGCTCGGTTCCTTGCAGCTCCATCCAGATGGCGCTCGCCTCCGCGCATCCGCGGCAGCCGCGTATCCGGCCGTGCGGGGTAAACAAAAAAAAATAACCAGAAAGCTCGCCTTCGTGCATAGTGTTCGCCGCCAGCGTTTGCAGCTAAACATTACGGTTACATAAGCTGCAGTTGCCGAGAGGTGTGAGAAGCAGTCAGGGATCTTTGAATCTAGGACCTCAATAGAGTTCGCACTAACTCACTCACTGGTATTTACGCGTTTTTTTTTAAACAGCAGAGCGCGAGATATTGACGACATACAGATCGAACTGGCGAAGTTTGTGCTCGGCGTTATTGGTCCCTTGCTTACTCACATATACAACCTTGCGTTATCGACGATCTGTACTCCGAAAATGATGCAGATTTCTAAAGTTAGTGTGCTGTACAAAACGGGCGACAAGAATGAGTTGTAGAATTATAGACCAATTTCTATATTGCCGATATTTTCAAAAGGCCTAGAGAAAATTATTTACAGACGGCTAATCAAATTTTGTCTAGCCAATCTCAGTATGGCTTTCTCCACGGTAGATCAACTGAATTCGCCCTTCTGACCAGAAGGAAATCATTCTTAGGGCTTTTGAAATAAAGCAGATATGTATAGGCAGTTATATTGACCTTTAAAAGCCTTTTGACCAACTTAATCATGAAACCTTGCTAGAAAAACTTCAACTATATGGTACTCGTGGCACGGCACTACTTTTGATTAAATCTTACTTAAGATACAGATTCCAGCGTATAAGCTTAGGGACAGTAGTCTCATCTTTACAACAAGTAGCCACTGGCGCCCCGCAAGGAAGCATCTTGGGTTGTCTAATTTTCATCCTTTACATGAACGACATAACCACTATCAACAATAAACCCACCTATGTCATATACACTGACGATACCAGCCTGTTTTTTACGGGCAGAAACCTGCAGTGCTTAACACCTGAAATAAATAAAGCACTGGAAGATACGCAAAACTGGAGTGAAGCAAACTCGTTGTTCATTAATTCTGACAAAACAAATGCTGTTGTTCTTCATCCGCGTGAACTTCCAGTCGCTATGGACGATCAGTTATTTCTAGGCACCGCGGCTATAGAGTTTGCTAACACAATAAAAATTTTAGCTAGGGTTTTTCATAAAAACGTCCTGGGATGATCCCTTTGACTACGTTCAATCCCACCTGTCTAGGAATGCAGGTGTTATTGCAAAATGTCGACACATTCTACCTGTATCGATAAAACTAATGCTGTTTTTATCTCGCATAAATTACTGCTTTTTAGTGGGGGGAAATAACCACAAAACATAACCACAGAATACTTAAGTTACATAAGAGGGCTTTTCGGTCTATAACGAATGTTGATTATCGCGCGCATACTGAGGAATTGTTTCGTCGTTTTAATGTCATCATCATCATCATCATCATCATCAGCCTATATTTATGTCCACTGCAGAACGAAGGCCTCTCCCTGTGATCTCCAATTACCCCCGTCTTGCGCTAGCCGATTCCAACTTGCGCCTGCAACTTTCCTAACTTCATCACCCCACCTAGTTTTCTGCCGTCCTCGACTGCGCTTCCCTTCTCTTCCCTTCACTTCTTTATATATATATAGCTTCTCAGAAACTGTAAATTGAGACAAGTACATTACCCATCTTTCATGTATGAAATACCCTTGTATGCTGCTGTTGTGGGCCTTGTATAAGGGGGCTTGGGCTTTCTTCAAGCGAATTGTTTCGCTTTTCGCGCAAGCTTGCCCACATCTACACGATGTAAATAAACTCGATGATTATTTATTTATTTATTTATTTATTTATTTATTTATTTATTTATTTATTTATTTATTTATTTATTTATTTATTTATTTATTTATTTATTTATTATTTATTTATTTATTTATTTATTTATTTATTTATTTATTTATTTATTTATTTATTTATTGTTATCGCGCTCCACTCTTAAAGGCGAAGCTCAAGCGTCCTCCAATTTTTTTCCTAGATAAGTGAAATAGAGTAGCCAGAGGAGTACTGCTTCCGACCTCTCCCGTTGGGCCTCATTTAAATATACGTCCTCATTTGCTTATTACCGACTTATGTTCAGAGAACATAAGTCGATAATAAACAGACTGAATAACAAGATGCTTCACACACACAAGCGCAATTGACATTTTGTTCCCGAGGGAACACCGGATATTTAGGAGAGATGCGCTTCGGCTCCTCCCAAAATCCCTCTGTAGCACCACTGCCGTGGTAGTACAGAACGTGAGTACGAATGGTGAATCGTGTGGGTCGACGTCGATGACGGCCAGCATACTGCGGCCCGGTTCGACTCTATCCTCATCATAAATATTCCCTTGTGTTACTTAGATGCCCTTAATTGTGTTTCAATATTATATGACAGGCTTCAAGCCCTACCGCATTTGATAGGTACCACTAGGGCAGAGCAATTTCTGGCAACATTTCCAAGGCTGGGCTTACCTGGATCAAGCAACGATCCACCTCCTCCCCACTTTATGTGGCTCCTTGGCGGTGGTTTATCAGAACTTTGACGGCGTTTCTATCGAGCTTATGAGCGCAAACTGTAGCTTACATGTTCGGTCTGCGAAAAGGCGTGCGTACTTAACCGAGACTGCATCTTGATTTGTCGTGTGCCGGCGCCTATCAGTGGCTCGATCTTCTACTAAGTCCATTTACGGCCGTTCTTTGGTGTTTTATGGCAAATCATTCATAAAAGACATTACACGTAAGCAACGCTGCAGCAGCGACGCTCCCCTAGGGAGCCGACAAGGCAGCAGAGCTACGAGGTTCACAATGCTTGGCTATACGTACAGTGCTGGAGAATAAAAGTAAATTAGTATCTGAAGTGGTGGTTCGCAAACATGCATGCCACCAGAAACGCTTTTGCTGCACGAGCCAGTACGTTAAGAAGCAGTGTATATGGCGCAGACCTCCTGGCGCAAGCTAAAGCTGTTAATTTGCTCCTACATCAGAGTCTGGATCTCATGAACGAGAAGCAAGTTCTAGAAAAGTGAACAGGCTAACACACACACACACGCATCGTGATATTCTTGGCAAAAAGTATTTTATTAGAATTTCATTTATTTCATAGTCACGAACACACAGATACGTGCCTTTCAAACGACTAAAATCAATGAAAAATTATGCACCTATTTTTCTAAGGACGCTCAAATATTACAATGCATCAGTCCTTTTTTTTAACACAAAAATAGACACACATTCAGGTATCCGCATAACACGATAAACAAAAGCTCGGGATGAAACACAATATGGGTATTTACAAGTGTACACTGGTGAGAAAAACATTGATATATGATAAAACATTTGGCGCTTTGGCTGATCGCACACTACATTTCCAGATAACGCTGATAGCGGGCTGCAACTCTCCAAACAGCTGACGTAATCTAGGTTAATAAGCGTTAGGCTGATCAACCTATGTTACTCTGTTGCGGCAGCTGTTGCACACGAGTATTCGATGTAAAACCCGCTGACCGATATCTGAATATAACAAAAGCCAAAGAAAGTGAGCTACTATGGCAATAAGTTTGCTTGGCTACAACTTCGTTAATGAACATTCCACGTTTCTTCACCAGTTGTAAGCTCTTGATTATGCCACATGAAAAGAGTTCACAGTTAGTGACTTTTGCTAGTGAGCTTTCGCTCTCGATGATTTTTCAGACATGCCGGCAGCTTTCCAGTGTTGTATGGTAAACTGACTAACGCAACAGTTTTCTACCTATCACGTGAACGCCAGAAAAAAGTTATCCGCCATCTACACTCAAATACGACGCTTAATTTGTGCTGGTGCATCAGTAATAATGAATGCCGCATATGTAAACGACAGACACTAAATTTATATGTCTACATTCACAACATGTTGTAGCCAGATGAACAGTTCAATTAGAAAGACAGAGAGTTCAACAGACATGTAAGGCTTGCGCAATGGTCGTCTTTTGCTGCGATATTTAGGTGACGCGAACCAGTTAACGCTAACAAAATAGCAAAAAAAAATAGTAAACCCCGAGTTATCTAGTACACAACTAATCTAACACTAACGGTGTCAGTACTGCAAGATGATGCTTGTAACAATAACTTTGAAAATGCATGCCCCACGCCGGCAAAGCTTTACCAAGTTGATTGTGCTCCAGAGAGAACACATCGCTCGACTTCGCGATAATGAAATAAAAGTCCTTCCGCTCGAAGAAAGTGCCTCTGTAATTTCGACACTATAGAAACAATATAGAAAAGAAAAACTACTTGAATATCACTGCCCTAGTCGTGTCCCACAATACAAAACTTACTCATAACTATATCAAGCATTCATGTCTCAGTACTAGCAAGCACACAGAGGAGTGCACGGCCATTCACCTTACATCTTTTATGAGCTGGACGGTCACTGACTGGTTCAGAGCGCCTCACAAAAGAGCCGCATGCTGCCCCTCATCCTCTTGTTCTTTCTTTCGACTTACATTTGGCACAACGTTTTCAACGCAATCAACCTGCTACTACCTTCCCGTGAACATTTTCGTCATCAATTTCCATGCCGACGCGCTGTCCGGCATGTAAAAAAAAAAATGCGTATTTTCTCATTAACTGTGCTAATATCAGCGTCAGAATATGTAGGCCCATTTTCACCATCTTGGTCTCGAGTCACCATTTTCCGCAGTGTTTCTCAAAAACAGGCGAACATGGCACTCGCCGCTGTCATAGACGACATTTCTATGGAAACAGCGCCAGGTACCTAAGCACGGCGACAGGCTACAATTAATCCTGACCAGCATAAAATGGCCTTGCAGCGTTGGTGGAAAGAACGCGCACTTCCGTAAGCGCCAGGCAATTAAAACTCTACGAAGCGAGATAACACCAGTTGACGCTTTTCAAACTACGCCCATTGTTCTTCTCATGATCGGTTGAGGGCGATGGCGAAGAGCATTGATGCCAGCGCCGTGGCTGATGACAGCGGACCGGTGGATGCCGAAGACTCGACGAAGTTGTCGAGCGGCCGCAGCGGCTTTCCAGGACGCTTCTCTGGGATGCGCTTGGGCGTAGGCTTGTGCTTGGGAGCGGGCGTCGTTGGGGACTGTTGCCTGCGTCGAAGAAGGGAAAACAAGAAAGAAATGTTGGGCTACGAGCACAGCAAGAGAGAAGCCAAATGTTCTTTCCGGTAACAGATACGCGCAGAAATGCGCAACCGAACCACACGCAAAACCGAAACAGAAAAAAGAACTAACCTGCAGCCAGTATGAGTAAAGATTTCTGAAAACCTATTTCAAATGTATACCTGAAGCGCGGTATCATATGTTGCCTCAGATAACGTTACTGCAAATCTGACAATCCTTTACATGTTCGCTTTCACGAAATAAAGCCAAAGCTTTCGTGTTATATCTCGTATGATTTCGGTTCTATTCCGGCAATTAAATATAACCCACTGCTAATGCACGGTCATGCGATTATTGGAGTTTACACGAATTTCGTGTCTTCTTTGTTATACGTAAATGAGAAAAAGCAAATACGAGTTGATTACAAATTGTAGCAACCAACCAATTTATGCCAAAAATTACCCCTGTTTTATGAGGCTGCACCTGGGCAAATCACCTTTACACGCAGGTGTCGGCCGCTATTGAAGATTAAGTGCTCACATATCCACATAGCAGCAGATGGAAAGCGCATATATTCTTATGCAAATTTTGCAATTAGCAGTTCTCATATAACGTGTAAAAAATAACGGCCGGTTCCTGGGAGAGGATAATCAAGTTCATTCGATGTTAAATATAATAATAACCACGGCACGGTAGCCTTTTCTTGCAATTTCGCGCCATCGGTGATCCGCAAAAAAAAAATGGCCTTGCAGTTTAAGCAGTTGCTTCAGAAACTGCTCCAGCCCTCCATCCGACCTTGACGAGGCGTGCGCATTTTCATGGAAAATTGCTATGCTAATCGGTAATCCTACTGAACGTACCACTTTCCGAATTTGCGTCTACCTTTATTAATGAACGCGGAAGACAATGAGGCCTAATTGTCCATGGTAGGGCACAGAAAATGTAGGCCATTCTTTTCGAACACTAAACCCGTACTTAGAAACGAATAAGGAAAAGTAACAAAGGCTACTGCGGTAAGGGCATTCAGTGTAATCTCGCTTGTTACGTCCGCAATCCTATAAACAGTATCATTTATTATAGTTGGTTCGTTCACTGCAAGGTCCAAGGTACTACCGATTGCCTGTCGAAATTCTTTGTCCTAAGAAACACTTCGCCATTACATGCCAACTTATGCACCTAAACGTCTTGCAGAAGGACGTTTCATTCTCCTGAAAGCGATCGCAAACTACAAATTTACATTGAAGCATGGCGACTGTATGCGATTGAAAACAAGGCCCTTAATGACTGGCTAATTAAGATTGCATGCTGTGGGATTTGCTTGTGCTGTCCTTTTCTTGGTCGCCAAAACGGCTTTGGTCAAGCAGGTCTGGCATTCTTCCGGAACCAAGCACACCACACGCAACCAACCTTTACATAATCTATTTCCGTGTTTAGCCAAGGTCACGAAATCGTTCTTCGAAAGAATCACCGGAGAGCACGCGCCCACTTTCTAAGAAGTTCTCGCAAACAGCCTTCATTTTAATCTGAGCTTCGAACGCTATGTGGCGTGTCGAAAGACTCACTAGGTAACCAAGGCACTGGAGCAGATGGATAGGAGCACGGCTTTGGAAAAAAAATAAGTGATTTGATTTGATTTGCTTCCAGCGAGTCATTATTCCTGGATAGCCTCCGTAGGAGGAAATTTTCAGCTAGGAATCCACTAAGAATACTACAGGCTTAAACTGCAAGCAAAGGCGCGGAAGATTCACGCTGAACATGACAATGACATAGAGGCCTGCGCCATGGTAGTAATTTTGAAATGACAGAATTCTCAGGAGCTTGCTGTAGCAAATAATGTGTCAATACCATTCGTTAATGCACGCAAATATATCATACCATAAAATCATTTTACTGCGCTGCCCCTGCTAAAATTATTTTATTTAAATATGGCAACCCCTTTACGTCATAGGTGACACAGGTGCAAACTCTGCAGGCTGGCCTTCATCATGCAACCTCGGGAGCGCCGACAGGTTAGGACTAGATCTGGCGAACGATGTCTGACGTTGTTTCACATTCGCAAATCATTTGATGGCTCGCAGAGCTAAGTAGATAATGTAGCACACGGCTCAGCTTCTCCTCCCCCGTCCATTTAGATGACAAGATTGAAAACACGCAGATACAAAGCCACTAGTTGCGATACGATACGCGTTCAGTGCTACGATTAGACTTCAGGCTTCAAGTTTAGTGATAGCCTGTGCCCGTTCTGGTCTATCATGCGAATTTCATCGGAGGAAGCTACAGGATCGCTTAGACAACCTAAATGTCTTTAGAAAATGGAACATCTTAGTCTTAGTTGGCCTGTCCTCGGTCTACGATGCAGTGAAGTGCAGCGAAATGTTCGAAAGCCTTGAAACAGTTCTTCAAGCAACTCCATCATTTTTATGTGGGACGAGCCTTGGCCGACATACGTCGGTTCCTTTAATATGAGTACTAATTCCTCATCGAAGCATGTGGCCCTATCAGAAACGAGCGGTTTCCCAATGATCGCGTAAACATTGCTACAATGACCGTCGTCCTTCGCACAAGAGGCGGGGCGCGTGTGATCATTTCAGAAAGCCCTGCGGTGCAAAAGCAAGGCTGAACCTGTCTTTTTCCTTCCCTGATGCAAAGAGCGCTCGCGCAAAGCTTTTCGCGCGAGGTCCATGATGGCCTAATACGGAGAACGCGCAGGGCCATGTCGGTGTGTGCACTCGTACTTTTGGAAAACAAAGCATATATGTGACTGAATTGGCGTGGCACACTCTCTCCTCATTTCTGACATTAGCCGGAGCCACCTCCTCATCCCACTCACGCCCATCACTCTCTCACATGGCAAGGCTAGTCGCACATTTCTGCACACTATGATCGCAAAGAAAATATGTCGGTCAGCGCACTACCCTCCTGGTCTAGTCCTGTGGCATTTCTTTCGACAATAACGGCGGGAACGCGAGCCCTGGTAAAAAAAAAAAAAGGCTCCTTTAGCCAAATCAAGGGCTTTAGTCAGTTGTGCATACACGCAACTGACTAGCTTGCGATGAAGTGTGAACGGGATTTCAATACAGAAAGAAAGAGTTACGTGGAAATCCGTAAGGTGGCGTAAGACCGAAGTGAGATAAAATTGCAAATTGTAAGTTCTTTGGTTTTACGTGCCAAAACTCTTAAGAGGCATCTGATTAAGAGGCACGCCGTAGTGGCGGACTCCGGATTAATGTGGCCACTTGGGGTTCTTTAACGTGCACATAAATATAAGTACACGAGCCTTATTGCGTTCCGCCCTCATCAAAATGCTGCCGCCGGGGCCGGGATTGACACCGGAACCTCGACTTCAGCAGCGCCATAATCACTGGGTCACCGCGGCGGGTGAGATAAATGAAAATCCCCAAAGATGTAGCACTCAGACTTAATCGTACAACTCTAGCATCACTGCTCAGATTCATCTTCCTACACTCACCTACCGATGCAAATTAGCTCGCCTTTGTTTATATACTATCACTTTTTTGTATATCCTGCCCCCCGGTAATCAAATCATCACGCCAGCACACCGCATATCTTGCCCAAATCATCCTGATGCAATATCTATTCCACGTGATCATAAAATTACCTTTCAGCGTTGTTTTTTTTTTTTCTCTTTTTTTTCTTTTTTGATGTATACATCCAGCGATTGTTACGAACTGCCTGTCCGTATCGCCTTGATCACCGACATCTCACGTTTCAAGACTACGGTGAACACTAACTCGCAAATCACGTGTCTTGTGAGGTACAATAACTAAATAAAATGAATAAATAAAGAACGACTTCTTGAAGTCGCAGTTGAGGAACTCACGTGGATATCATATTCAGCTTAGTGCAACATTAAGGTAATGCCAAATTTGCCAATTAAAGCTTCATTTAGAAAGGAAGATTTATTTGGTTGTCGCACTATCCGCAATAAGTTAAATTATACGTTTTTACCAACATAAAAACTTCTTCAATTCGTCCAATAGGTTTCATTGTTGTAGTCTTAATTCGTTATATGCTATTACGTCGACATTGGCTCTGCGACTTAGCGTGATATGCATGTATAATACCACGATTTAAAAGCGAAGTCTCACCTCTTAACCAGGTATGGCTCCCAGAGGTGGCATTTCTTGGACCTGGGTCCGTACGCGACGCTGTAGTCGTTCGGCTTGAGTATCACGTACGCCTTGTTCTCTTTGGTGTACTTGGGCCATTCCATGTCGCTCTTCGGAATCTTTGGTTTCCTGCATCATAGAGACAAAAAAAAGAAAAATTAATTTTTGAATGCGGCAGTGAGCAATATTCTGCAGCACAAAGAAATAGAATGTAGCCTAAGTTTTTTTTTTTTTTTTTTTCACCGTATACGAACGTTTTCCAGAAAAAAAAGGGAACGAAAAAGTACGCAAGGACTAGAAACCAGCGACAATAAAATAGAAAGAAATGGGGGCAAACTGTGTGTCTCGTAAGAAAGCATTCCAGCATGTCCAAAAGCAGACGCTGTGACACTATTAAAGGCCAGACAGTCTTTAAACAGACAAGCTTATATGCGCAAGTTCGCAAAATAACACCCGACTTCATCGTGTTCGCACAGCATTGGACGTTCAACCATGTTCTTCCCCGGTCATCCAATAACGTATCAAACCTTATGTTTTCGCCCAGTATCTGAGTTCACGAAGAGGAACCTTTGACGCAAGCTCGGTATCCTGAAATGTGAGCTATTTTCGTAAACAATAATAACAACTTTAGCAGCATGTTTTAGTCGTAGTATGTGTTTCGGCGTGCCGGCGGACAGCGACACCAAAGCTATTACATAGTCCGATCTCTGCTTTTTCCAGACAGTACAATTAAGGGCTCAGAATAAATCTCGCAGGCCAGTGACGCAGAGATAGCCAAAATTCGCGGGAAGCCCACGTCAACATTCCTTCATATATTTCTCACTCTCTCATCGAAGCAAGCACGGGGAATCCCATCACGGCTTAATTATAGTGCCCGTGAACACGGGCTTTGACGAAAGGCCACCATTACCCATCATTACGAGCAAGTGGATTGAAGGTTTTGCAAGATTCCACTAGGGACGTACGCTCCAACAAAGTGGGGAGCATGCAAGCTTCGGTGAGCAGCTCTCGATTTCAAATCAGTATTCTGTCACATTACGGTCATTCGGTGACGTAGCGCGTATCCCTGCAACAAAGTCAATAAACTGGGAAACCGTGTAACAATGCCAGTTCAGAGGAACCAATGAAATATTCGAAAAATGCGCACGCTCTCACTGCCGAAAAATGAAACAAGACAGGCAAGACCGGTATTTTCGTACAAGAGAACCGGACGAATGCCCCATGCGCACTGCTTTAGGGTATACAGACGAGTCGAGGTCAATGCAAGTGCGTGTGTGGCTTTCAGCGGTTATTACGAGGCGCCGTGCGCTGCGCAACGTTAAAGGACAAATTAGGGAGAGTGGCGATAGGGCGATCGCGAGCTACCCAACAGTGTCGACAAAGCAGGACGATCAGTGTATGCCCGTAGAGCTCTGAAACCGCCTGAAAGCCAATTACGAGCTTGCAAAGGCCAGGCGCCCCACAAGGTCATGAAATTGAGGTGGCGCGGGTGCCACCTTGGCGCAGCGCGGCTCAACCGCGGTGGACAGGCACGGTGATACCGCCGGAAGCGAGCGGTGGCCACTGACCGTGCGGGTCTTCGATTAACGCCGACTGGCAGTGAAGTTTGAATCACTGGCTGACAGGCTTTTGAGTTAACCTCAAGTCGAGGCCATGGTTGTGTGCCACATTAGAACTCGGATGGGGTCAAAGACTACTGGGCTTGAGCATCAAGTCCCGTCGTCTCTACACGTTGAATGAGATAAAAAAAGTACCGTTGAAACGTTGACTGCTGCCTCCCCTGCGTCACGCTTGCAGCTAACAAGTTCACCTGCAACTAACAAGTTGCTAGCAAGAAAGTGAAATTAAACATTCTTCGGCTGTTTTTCTGGCGCTTACCGAAGAATCCAAACCCCCAATTAGCTCTCGCACTTTGTTATAACTATTGTCACCACGAAAAGCAGCGAGATTGCTGATAGTGCTCAAAAGGTACACACATGAAGCTACAATTTACATTAAAGCTGGCCAACACACGGGCGAGTTAATTCTAGAGTTGGTTTTGTTTGCCACAAGACCTCAGATATCTAAGTGAAGCGCGTTCCTGAAAAGTTTCCTAATAATTCGCATTTATATTTTTAGAAGTGCTGAAATGCCGCCAACCAAAGTGTGTTTAAGCAAGTAACAATGGTGCGAAGGTAGACAACCCAAATTCCCGATGCAATACGCGGCCCCTCTACTTCGATATGACTCACCCAGTCCAAGAGAATTCGGCGAGGGCTTTGATGAGCTCATCGGAAAAACTAAGCTCCTCGGTCGTCACCGAGTATTTTTCTCGCATCAGTTCGCCGAACGAGTCATTGTGTTTCTCCAGCAACGTTTTCTTGTCGACCCTCACAGTGCCCAAAAAGAATGGCAAGTCGTCGTTGTGGGTGACAGTGACCCAGTCTCCCCAGAAGCTGTAAGATGGCCTGTGGCTGAACACATAACGAAATACAGAGACGTTGTTTTTCAGGGCTGCCTGAGCGAATAAGTCCGTGGCACAGTTGAAGCACAAGTCCGTGACTACTGAAGACAACGCTCTGAGCACCTCCACCTCGGAAATTTGCTGACTACGGCCGAAGTAAGCATTCTCGAACTGCAAACTCTTGGACAGGCTCACGTGGAAGAAGTGGCGAAGGAAAACCCTGAGTATAGTGTGGCCATCGATGGAGCCCTTCAGCCACTTCATCTTTGAGTACATCGCTGCCACAAGCACAGCGCCATCGTCCTGAGTGGTGCCCAAAAAGATGTCTTTCACATTCATCCGGGCTTTTTCCAGATCTATTGGGCTGTGCGGAAGAAACGAGTCTCCGTAGCCGGGAAGAATGGTGATGTACCGATAGACCATGCTTCTTTCAACGTCATGGACAAGTCGCTGGGCGTCCGCCTTCCGAAGGCAGCTCAAAGCGGCGTCGATCCTCTCTCTTCCGGTGAGGTAAAAATTTGTACAGTTCACAGCTGTGGAGATGGCTTGGAAGTTTTCGTGTTGGTTGATATTCTCCGCATAGGCGAGTGTGCTCGGCGTGCCACTTAGAAGCACAGCCCGCTGAAAGAGACCTCGACTGAGCTCGGATATCACGTGGTACGAGACCGAGACAGCACCAGCGCTCTGCCCAGCCAACGTAACCGCACCGGGATCCCCGCCGAAGGCGCGTGCGTTGTTCTGCACCCACCGGAGAGCCTCGACCTGATCGTACAAACCCGCGTTACCTTCAGCTCCCGGTACTGAAGCGTTGAGGAAACCGAGTGGGCCGAGCCTGTAGTTGAAACTCACGAAAATGACGTCGGCGCGCGCGGCAAATTCGAGTCCGTCGAACATGAATAGAGAGCTTGATCCCCAGCTGAAAAGACCTCCGTAGATGAATACAAACACTGGTAGGCTACTCTTGCAGGTCGGGGCGACGGTGCCGTTATCGCTGCTGCCGTCACAGTCACGCCTGGGCACCCATAGGTTTAACTTGAGACAGTCTTCGACCGAGTTGGACATGTCAATTTTGGCATTTTCAGTGACTACGAAGTCCGTCTGGACGCAGCCTGGGTTCATAGTATCCGCGCGGAACACGCCACTCCACGACGAAACGGGCAGGGGCTTCAGAAATCTTCGCTCACCGACCGGAGGCTGACCGTAAGGAATGCCCAGGTAGGCATCGACATCTCTGGCGTGGGCACGCAGTCTCTGACCGACGACATTGCCAGTTGTGGTTCGAATCACGGGCGCATCTTCCGCGGCGGCGTTTGCCGAGAATACAATGAAGAGGGCCAAGACAGAGAACGAGGCAGCCTTTAGCTCCATGACACGTCTTCTTGGCTCGACGCGCATAGATGATTCCCTGCTTACGTCCAAAAGGCACACGCGACCTTGACAGGGAGGAGCCGGTTAGCGGTACGTGTATACCTGCAAAATATGCTCGCCAACAAGCGGGAGAGCGTCAAGTAGGCACGCTCAATGTCAAATCCCGATGACTCCAGCTGTCAGGCAGCACCGATTCGCAGCGAGAACGTCACAGGGAATGAGAATAGCCAAGTCCGCGCCCACCGGACGATCAGGCTCACTTTATGCGGAGAGCAGGTTTCAGCTGCGTTCTGCTTAGAAAGATACCCGCCCACATGGCGGTATATATAAACAACTTTCTCTCGCGCCATTTCACTCCCTCTCCTCTGTCGGAGGCTCGGGAATGCTGCGATGCCCTTCGGCTCAGTCTCCGGTGCCCCTTCAGCGCAGCCTGCCAGCCGGTGGCCCCTCCGGCAACATCAAGGATGGGCGCGGGTCAGTGGCCAGGTGCGCGCCGCTAGAAGGGCAGCAGAGCGCCATCGGATACAACTGGCGGCCTTCGAAACCACTGCGCGTTTAACGAGCCGCGAGGTGCACCAAAGGTCGCGCGGCAACATTTACTTCGAATGAGGTCTCTTAATCCGTACAAAGACTATCCAGTAGTAGTGCTCTCAGCGTTTGCCACAATAAATGTCGACACTTCGGTATATGCTCTATTTGCAGAATATAAAAAAAAGTGACTTCAAGCAAAATTCTACATAACAAGGGCATCCGTGCTCTTATTTACATACATATCTCTGCCGCATGCAGGCAAGATGCTCCAAAACAGACTCAAGGCAAGAAAGAAAGCAAAGAAGTCGCGTCACAGCTTCAAATTACTGCTGCTACGACGTGGCACATTGCAAAGGTAAACATCAATAAAATCAGCTAAACCATACGCGCAATACGTGAATTTCTTTACAGTTAAAGCAACCTCAGTTGAAAGCTTGTTCACGAAGCGTGCGTCGTCCGAAGACTCGCAACAGCGAAGGTTTATTCGCCTACTTGATTTGCTGCACAGAAAACGTGACCGGCAAGTTAAAAAACTTAGAATATAAACATCATGACAGCCAAACGAGGCTGTGTGAAGGCGTCAATTTGTGCGTGCAGCACTTGCTATATTGCAAAGATCACCCCTAACAGGTATGAAGTTAGGAATGTCTCTGCGCTAGGAAAGGGCATAGGTTGCAGTTTTGCAGGCCCGTCTCCTTCTTTCTATGCCTGAAGAGAGCTGTAGCCGGGAAGAATGGTGACGTACCGATAGACCATGCTTCTTTCAACGTCACACGGTTCATCTTGCGTATTTAAATGTAGATAACCGGAGCAATATTTGTTTTAATTTCTTTCTATTTTATTCAATATCGCGAACTTGTTACATTACGTGCAACCTCACAACCAATTTTATTTGGCTAGTGTTCGACTCTGTCGTTTACACTCACATGAACATAAATTTGGAGATGAAATCAAGCTGTGATATATCGACGCGCTGAGGCAAAGGCAGCTTAAAAACTTGGGAGACACTTAAGATTCGACTTTAAGAGTAAAACGCGATATCATTAAAGGGTCCCTGACTGCTTCTCACGCTTCCCGGCTGCTGCAGCTTATTCAACCGTAATCTTTGCCGGGAAACGCTTGCGGAGAACGTTATGCACGAAGGCGAGCTTTCTGGTTCTTTTTGGTTCTTTCCCCCGCACGGCTGGAGCCCCCACCACGGATTCGCGGAGGCGAGCGCCATCTTGTGGTGCTGCAAGGAACCGAGCGGCGCACGCGTTGTGCGTCGCTCTGTGATTTGTAGAAACGCGCCGCGCTGTGATTGGGGGGCAATTTCACTCATGGTCAACGCATGGTCAACGCCGGTGACGCCGTGCTTTCTGCGTAACCGTGCTTTGTGCGCTTTTGTGTCCCAAAGCTGCACTGCAGGTCCTCAGGGATTCCGAAGGGGAGTGCACAGGATTAATTTTGACTACTTGAGGTTCTCTAACAGGCACTTACGTTATCCAAATAATTGCATCCACGATCGTTCATTCAGCCCTCATAAAAATTCGGCTGCTTAAAAATGTCCGGGAATGAAAACAGCGCCCCTGTGCTCAACAGCACAAGTTCTTAGCCACTCAGCTACAGCGGCGAGTCGGCACGTTTATATATGCGCACCGCTAGTCTGCTTTGTCAGGGTTAGCATTTTCTTAGCGCTGCGTTAATTACTTTCTTCACATGGTTGTAATGTCGTACTTCACATTTCTGCCTTCACATTTCTAGATTGGTGTGTGGTGTCCTGGCTAGACTCTAATAGCGCTTAGCGGTGGATCACTTGTAGCGCGACAAAAGTGAAAAAACTAGTCACGCGGCCTTATTTCTCGATGTTGAAAGAGGGTGCAGAACGTTCAATTGAGCTATCACGTGATACCCTCGCATGTTTTTCTACAAACCGGGTCCCTCTTTCGTAATAGAAAACACTGCGCAGCCACCTATTGACTTTACAATTGTAAAAGAAAAAGAAAAAGAAGCGCACGTAAGAAACTTCTAAGTCAAGTTATGCTTTCCAGGAAAGCTGCAGAAAAAAGAACGTTATATCGAAAGAGGTGGCTAGGCATCGAAATGAACTGCATTGCCTGCGGCGAATTCGCAACGCACTTCTGCGGGTGTAATGGACGGAATTTATTACGGAAACTGGTAAACAAAGACTGAAACGATGAAGTTCGCGGCGCCTTTAAATGCTAAGAACTCAGGTAAAAGCAACGATGACGTAAAAGCAACGACGGACCTTTCAAAAGCGGCACACCGCCACCTCCGAAGAATACCCCTGAAGAAGGAGCCGAATTGGTTCCGAAACGTCGGGCTAGTAAATTTCCTTATTTGGTTGGAGTCAATCTCTAAGTCTTAAGTGGTTTGCGTGAGTGCGCCTATCCGGAGCGAACGACGACCTTATGGAAGCATGCAAGTCATGGCACGTATCCCCGATCATACGATTTTTCAGCTTATGTTTACGGAGGAAATGGGGGAGCATCCTCCTCACTGGCCCAGAGTGGGAGGCGATATCAGAAGCGCTTGATCCCAAAAGGATGCATAAACATCGCGACATATCTTACCGAAATGCCGCGACGTTTAGCAGAGTATATCCCGACATCCCCAACACTTTGCTTTCGTGCGGCCTCTTTATACTAAAGCGGACTTGTCACATTACCGATCAGTATTGGAATAGACAGTGAACGTAGCATTTCTGTCCAGTTAGAATGACATTGAGAGAGATAGAGATGCTGCCTTTAATGAAAAGCTGGAGGGGTTTGTTTGGCTGACGGCCTGGCATGCTATAGGCTATTCCAAATGTTTGTGTGAAAAACATGGTTTCTTATGTTGTATTGCTCATTATGACAGTAGCGATATATGACATTTGGTCTCTCTCGCACGTTTGTCGTTTTGAGTATTAAGCGAAGCTTCTAGGCTCACAAGTGTCGGCGGTGGTGGTTGTGGTGGCAGCGGCGGTGTCACGCTGAAAAGTGGGCCGATCCTGACGATAGTGCAGAAAGGGTCCAAGCTCAATGGCACATACCAGGGACAAAAAAGAAAGAGAGAAAGAAAGAGATGGAGAAAGAAAGACAGAGAGAAAGAGAGAGCGAGAAAGAGAGAGAATGAAAGAGATAGAAAAAGAAATAAAGAGAGAGAGACCCAGAGAAAGAGAGAGTGAGAACTAGAGTGAGAAAGGAGGGAGGGACAGAGAAAGAAAGGAAGATAGAGACATATATATATATATATATATATATATATATATATATATAGAGAGAGAGAGAGAGAGAGAGAAATTAAAAGAGAAAGAAAGACTGAGCGAAAACGAGAGTGAGAAAGAGAGAGACAAATGTACAAAATCACCACGAAGGTCAGACAAAGAAAGAGAGAAAGGATGATAGATAGAGAGAAGGAGAGAGGAAAAGAAAGATAGAGAGAAAGAAAGAAAATGAACACGAAGGTCAGAGAGAAATAGAGAGAAAGGAAGGAAGAGATATAGAAGTAGAGAAAGAAAGAAATAGAGAGAGAGAAAAAGAAAGAGAGAGGGAAAGACTTGTGATGCACTTCTACTTCTTTGATGTGACAGGTAGCAGTCGGCTCCTTGTACTGACATCTCCTTATTTGGTCACGTCAATAAAAGCTTGGGTTTCATCTAGGGAATATAATCAAGCCGCGACCTTGACGTTCGAAAAGGCTAATTCACAATTATCTCGGCTGCATCTGAGGAACTCTTCAGGTCGTAGTCATCCGGGTGCTTAGCCTTCATGATCGAGGGCATTCATCTTGTGCGAGTCGGCGCCATACATTTCTGAACTCGATGATGTTAAGAGATAGAACTCTCGCTTTCGCCAATTTTCTGTATGCTCTCAGGCGAGGTATACACATACCTAGAGTCTTGAGACAACTAGCTGGCGCTACTTCGTCTTAGATGTGCACTGCGAATGACAACAAGACGAGCCAAAATAGATTAAACGCAATGTGGCGCATACTAAATTCTATAGTTAACTGTTCGGATAGCGATACGACATGTATCGCAGCTAGCCATACAGCGCTACAACGGAGAACCGGCTTTCGCTGGCTTAAGGGCATTCTATATTCGACGCAGGTGCACCTGAACGGCATTCGTTTGCTGCACACAACGCCTCTTCACCAAAATATAAACGACGAGGCTTCTGCGGACATCTTAGCCCACTTACGCCGGGCTACAGCCACAAAACTAATCACAGACACAGTAGTGAATGCTTGTGTTTTTAACAATCTCGCCATTTCAATTTCGTTGGAGAGCGGGAGTGTGTGGGTGCCAGAGATTTGAGGCTTTCTTCTACGGCGTTTCAGCTGCTTGAATGGACGCACTATCAGCAATAAAGTAGCAAGGTTTCGATACCTCTATCACCATCTTTCATTCACACGACTTAAAGCTGTAGAGGAGCATGTGCGAGACTGTACCTGTTTCCAACATTTCCAATATCTAAAATAAATTGGTGAATTAATTAATTAATTAGGAGTTAATGCTGTCAGCATATTTCGCCAGGAAAAACCTTTTTCTAAAGCACACAACTTCGTTCTGGTGCTGGAACCTGTGCAGCAATCATGATAATTCGCTTAACCTTCACTAACGTATGCGCTGGGTTGCAGCTGTATACAATTTATGCACGCACCGCACGTTTGCGTTTTTGGCAAGGAAGCATGAGGCGTGAGAGCTGCAACGATTTCATCATGCGGTGGTGTGCATATAATGCGCATATGATTCATTGCTCGCACGAGGTGTAAACGCTTCCGCAAAAATTTCTCACAGCTACAGTAGTCAAGCAGGTAAAATATCACCAAGTCAACGAGAGGGATGTGCATAAAGTGTCCTCGAAGCTAAACTTGCCTTCAAAGTAGGCAGTTGACGACACGAATGGTGTGGAAAGAGCGAAAATTCACGTAGATCTTGCTGGTGCGTCTTCTGTCTTTTTTTTTTTTTTTTTTTTGCGTTTGGGTCGGTCAAGATAGCGATGTCTTTGAAATTTCTTGTTATACGTTTTCTTTTTTTTTTTCATTTCACTGCACGACGCATCATTAGCTGCCACACTGGCAGAAAAAAAGTTGTTTTCCTTCCAAGCACGCACTGTTGACGAGCAGCGCAATGGTCAATTTGCGTCCACATGTCATTGCATGCTACAATGTCGAAATCTATCATTAGTCAAAGCAGAAGGAGCAAACCACACAATAAAGAGCCGGCTTGTCTGTGTTTGTGGACAGAGATAAGATCTTCCACTCGGTACGAACAGTTGCAAGGTCTGCTGGGAGGAGGGAAGCACCGCTTACGCGTTTTTTTTTTTTTTTTTTTTTTTTTGCAATGTTCGAGAGTAAATGCTAAGACGCGAAGGGACTAGCAGAATGTGTATACAAACACAGATACCATCTGCGTAAATAGCTCAAGTAGCTGTGATTCGTAAAAACCTATCAATCACACCGAAGTTGTATTACTTCCTCTCATCCGCTGTTCTGTCTACTTCGTTTGAAATTTTGAACACAGCAGTCAAGGTCTCTTATATTTCCATTTCCTTTCTTTTTCTTAACTCACTCCACCCCTCCGTCTCCTCATCAGGTCTAAATATTGAAAGTGACTGCCTGCGGGAGACACTCCCACCGGCTTACCCTGTTTTGGTAAAACTCGCCAATGTGTCCACCAGCTCGTTCGAGAACTGGAGCTCCTTCGCGTGTGCGGAGTCGTCCCCTTTGAACGTCCCGCTGGTCAGCTTATCCGTGGTGGCCAGGAAGAAGGGCAGCTCGTCCATGTGCGTGGCCGTCACCCACTTGTGCCACATGCTGCGCGCCGGTCGGTGCGTGAACTCGTATCGCAGCAGCGTCACGTTGCTGGCGAGCGCCGATGAGGCGTACAGGTCGGTGCCGCAGTCGAACGCGCCCTCGGTGAGAGGCAGCGAGAGGTTCTTCTCGATCTCCCACTGCTCGTGGGGAGCGCCGCTCTCGTCGAAGTAGAGGCGCGAGTACTTGGCGCTAGTCGCGAAGTCGACGTTGAAGAAGGTCTTCACCGTCACCCTGAACACCGTGGGGCCGTCCAAGTTTCCGTTCAGCCACTTCAGCTGATCAAGCATCGCGTAGACCAGGTACGCCCCGTCGTCTTGCGTGGTGCCCAGGAAAATCTCCTTGACGTTGAACGGGATGTTCAGGTCCAGCGGGTTCCGGCGGAGGAAGGCGTCTCCGTAGCCCGGCAATATGGTGACGAACTTGAAAGGGAGCGCCTTGGTCGCTTCCAGTGCCAGCTCGTGAGCGTCCCACTTGCGCATGCAGCGAACTATCTCGTCCCTCTGGACCTCTACTGGCAGCTTCGCGTCGGCGCAGCCCAAGTGGTAGCTCAGTGTGCGGAAGTTCTGGTGCTGGTCCGCATGATCCGAATACGAGAGGGCCTGCGGTGTGCCGCTGAATAGAGCTGCCCGTTTGAACAGTCCTCGGCTAAGCTCGGACATTATGTGATAGCTGACAGACATGCCTCCGGCGCTATGCCCTGCCAAGGTGATGGCGTCGGGGTCGCCGCCGAAGTGCTTGATGTTTCTGTGAATCCAGCGCAGTGCTTCGAGCTGGTCGTACATGCCCATGTTGCCGGGAGCTTCCGGGGAAGAGGCGTTGAGAAAACCGAACAGGCTGACGCGATAGTTGAAGTTGACGTACACTACTTGCGCCCGTGCCGCGAAGTCAAGGCCGTCGTAGACGCCCAAAGCACTTGATCCCCAAACAAAGAGTCCGCCGTAGACGAAAGTGAAAACGGGCAAGAGATCGTCACAAGAACCCGCGTCGTTGTTGCATTCAGGTCGCGGAACCCAAATATTCAGATAGAGGCAGTCTTCGGATGTTTCCTCAGTGTTGATGTTGACGCTGCCGGGCAGTTCGAAGCTGGTCTGCACGCACGCCTTGGGCTTTCTCACTGCCTGCAGGGTTTCCTTCCAGGGCGGAATAGGCTCGGGTAGCAAGAAGCGACGCTCACCTGTCGGCGGCTTAGCGAACGGTATGCCCAGGTAGGCATCAACGACCCCGCCGTTCTGGCCTCGAAGTCTGATACCGGCGACAGGACCCGAATCCGTCTGCACGACTGGTGCCCTCGATTCTACATCCTTGCTGTGCGCCTCGACACCGCACGGCAAACAAGCGGAGCCGACGGCGGCAAAGGCGGCAGTGGCGACAAGTGCGACGGCAATCAAACACCAGTGACTGCGGGCCCGGTGTCCCGCCGTCGCCTTCACCGGCGTCCGCAGAAAGTGAGCGGCAACGGTCTGCATGTCCGTCCCTGCCCGTTCACGAGGGGGCTTTGTTCTAAGGGACACCGCCAGCTTCCCTCTTCAACTAAAGTGCCAATAGGATTCAGCAATTATTAGTGAAGCCGAACGCCGCGGCGCGCAACGACTTTCTTCCGACCCTCTTTTCTTTTCTTTTTTTTTTTTTTCTTCATTTTTATCGTGATTGCATTAAACGCTCGGGGAACCACGAGTTTGTGCACGCACAGTCCTCTCCCGTTAGAGGAGGAAAGAAAGTACGAGCAACCACGTGTACTGCTTTTTTGGCTCGCCACCATGCGGCCAAGTAGCCGGCGTCGTGCTCGCCACGGTTCGTTTAGGCCACAACTTACGCGCGGGCCACAACGTTTCCTGCGGCTTAAAAGACACCATTAAGGTCGCTTAGCGAGGTCAGCATGATCGCATGCCCGCACGCGGAAATCCCGCGCTGGTGAGCCGCCTTATCCCGCGCGCCGCTTTAGCTGCTTGGCCTGCATAATCAGCTGGTGTCTCCGTGCGACGCCGACGACAGCGAGCAGTCAAAGCAGGAATGCTCGCGTCTGTCTGTCTAGTCGCGCTGTGTGATTCGGTGCAAAGGCATGCAGCGATAGCGACTCGAGTTACGGAGAGAGGAATGGCCCCAATCTTGCGAGGACCATTCATCGTTGTCTTTCTCGTTTCCTCCTTCGCGCCTTGAGCGAGCAGTCGAAAAACGTTTTAACCTGGATTCAAAGAATGAATTCACACGTTTCACTTGTCTAGGTGTTAATACTTCCTGTTTTTCTCTTCTACGACCGCTATAAACGACTTTTGGCAGCTTAAAGTGTCCGTCTCTACGGCATGCAAAATGGGATCAAGGTTAAGTGATGCGTGCGACACGCAGATTTTCCCTTGCCAGATCTTGAGCGCCGAGGTAGCCGGAGTAAGGGCAAATGTTATTGCTTTTCGGGCTGTTTATATGAGCGCTCAGCGTAAACAAGGAACTCATACTGGGCACATTCCGGAAGAAAGGTGGCAGGTATATTTAGGGCACACGTACGTAGGATTTCTCATCGGCGCTCATAAAATTGGTAAGTTCCGAAAGGGTCCCGAGGATTTTCCCGAGCAGCGCTTCGGCCATGAGAATCGAAGCGCACTCCAGACATTTGCTTTCATTAGAACTAAACATAGACGAAAAAATACAAGCATGTTTGTAAGGTGAACATCACGCCTCATTATACAAATTATAAGCGAGAACGATTGCCGGCGTGTCGCATACGCAGTGAGCGTAATGGCCCCCTCACTGCCCACAGCCGCATCAATCCAGCTTGCGGACATTCGACTTGTGCATTTTGGTGGAGTGTTGAAAACAAAAAAACAAAAAATGTCCGGTGTGCACTCAGCACTTTCCACTAGCCGTAAGCACTCAGATGTTTCGAATAAAACCCGAAGGCCATGGGAGCCAAGCTTGCCAACATTCTACACATAACAAGGGAATTTCCTAGCTGAAGCTGATCCCACCTTAAGGGGTTTCCCCTATAAACACAGGAACTAAATATGTCCTGCTTATAGTTGCATAATATCATACTTCTCGCTATTTTTTTAGTTAGAGCCTCTGGCATATATAGGTCGAGCGCGACACCAAGGACATGGCTTCCGAGTTTTAGTGTTCCCGGCACAGTTTTTCACTGAGCAGAGAACTCTGAGAATCATCTTTTCTTTGTAGCTGACTCGCTGTAAGAGCATGTTCGCGAAGGTTTCGTAATTTACATACATAGAAAGAATAGCCTATTTGGTAATGCACGATGTGATGCGGTCATAGTTGCGCGTCTTCATTACAGGATGCACGCTCTCCAAATATTCGTACACAACCGTGCCTAAGTACATTTCGCACAAGCGCGATCTTTCCTGCAGCTGCATGTGAACAAACACGGCGACGTCGAAGGTAACGTGCGAGAGAGACAAAAGAGAGGGAATACTCTCAATGGAACCGGCAAAGCTACGACATTGCTCTGACTGTTGCGCACAGCAAAATTTAAACGGAAGTACACACCGTGTTCCATACGCCGTGAACACACTGGTCCTACATGAATTTTGGAAAATTATTTTAAATTAATTGAATCCAGTTGCGTAATCTACATTCTCTTAGCTGCTTCAATCGGCTAGCTTCAAAGGCATTCGCACTTCCCTGGGCGTCCTGACAAGCCTGCTGCTCACGACAGGCATGCCGACAGCTTTGCTTGAGTTCGTACAGCAACCTACTTTGGCTGCACTTAAGCAGTGTCGTATCTGTGGACTATACACGGGCAGTAAACCGACAAAGCAGTAGTCTGCACGCGCTTCTGCGGAGGCGCAATGCGCGCGGCCTTGTTCGCTTCCTGGCACGACTAAAATGCACGACCACGAATTTCTTCGTAAGGTTAAGTCACGCAGAATAATGCTCCTTAGTCCGCGAAAAAAAAACAAAAGTGTCCCTTAACGCATCACGTAAGCCGCGTTATGGCACGTGGAGAAGCTTAACCGCTCGTCATGCAGGTTTCTCGATGCGACGCACACCGCATGTTAATTAGTTCGTCGCGACATGTTATAATATCATCCCGTCTTGAGCGATAAACATCTCTGCCAACCAGCATCTCTATACATGTTGTGTTGGTTAATCACGCGCCAGCCACGCGGCGGCAGCCTCGGGCCATCGTCCTCGGCTGCAGCGTTACGCGCGCCCCGACGCCCGTGGCAACCGTTAATCCGAAGGTCGCGCACCCGAAGTGCCATGCGGCGAAAGCAAGCGGTAACGCGAAATGGTCCTTTTACGGGGCCACGGAGCCCGCGAGTGCCGGAGGTGCTCCGCTCGTGCGCGGACACACACTTGCAACCGTTGGGCGCGCCCTGATTTTCTGGCGGCAGTATCCAATGTCATCGGTGCGAGAGCATACTACGAAGGCGCACGAACACCGGCCCGCCATTGACACGCACCCAGACCTGGTCTGTCGTGACCCTCTTACGGACCTCTCCCAGGCTCGCACACTCTCGCAGACCTGCGGCGCGAAATGAGTTTGGGGCTTGAAGGTTATTCGCGAAGTATGGCGTACGTAAATGTCGAATATTGCGCGAACTTTACGAAATGACGAAATAGAGAGCTGAACATCACGCCCCAACTCTCGCTCACCGACAAATTTGGTCCGACCAGGTAAGCTTCATTCATTCATTCATTCATTCATTCATTCATTCATTCATTCATTCATTCATTCATTCATTCATTCACTCATTTGTCGATTTTCTACGCCCCAAAGCTGGGCTTTGAGGCTCGTCAGTCGGCCTCCACAGCAGAAAATATAAAACAGATATAGAACAGGCAATATCGGGTTTAGCAGTAACAGCCATTAAAAAAGCGCAGAAAAAATGTAAAAGACAAAAAGAAGAAAAAACGCAAGTCCTTACAGATTCAAACACTCAACGGCTTAGTACAGCGCTTCCATCCATGGAGTGATGGACTGGACATCAAGAATATGTTAATATGGAGGCATCCTGATTCTAATAACTACAGTACGTGCACCAGGCTGTACAGGATCCGAGCCAAACGCGCTCACAATTCATGTATTTTGTATAGTAAAAAACCACCCAAGCACTCTGTACAGATGGTTAACCAGCGAAGCTGAAACGTGCGGCCCCGGTGTTTAGCAGTGGGTTAATCCCGACGCTGTATTGAAGCGTTTCTCAATTATTGGTTACATGTTTGTGTTTCTAGTGGAACGCAAGCGCCAATGGCGTTCGGATGCTGCTAACCACGACGCCGAGGTAACTCGAGATATCGAACGCATGCGACAACGGCGAGCCGAGGAGACGGCGCTTGCGGTCAGAGCAGCGTCAACGTGGCAATGGCGGGAACGCGTTCGCTAACGACGTCACTAACTGCGCTGCCAATGGCGCGCGCGCTTGGGTGCGACGTAGAGAACGACGTGACTGACGGCGCAGCCAATGGAGACGTTTAGGGAAACATAGGACGGACGGTTTATCGTTTCGCCTAGCAATATACAGCTTTCGCTGTAAAAAAAAAAAAAAGTGATTCGATTTGACAAGGTGTAGCCAAATTAAACTGGCGCGTGAGGAACGATGAGTCGCACAACTTGGAGTCACAGATATTAAGGAAGAGGGGGAGGGGGGGGAGTATAAGACTGGCAAAGCGCGGGAGGTGGCAGCAAGCCCATTTTAGGGCTTACGCTGCAGGTACAGCTACAGCGCTGCTAACGAAGAGAGCGTCACCGATGCGCGCCAGCCAAACAGAGAGTGATTCAGTCAAGGTTGTCGTTCTTCGGCTCAGCCTTCCCGTCTCAGGAAGCTCGAAACAACCGCTAAACGAGGGTGATAAAATTTCCCGCGAGTTTTGTTTCTACATTCACATTTCTCGTTCTGAACCTTCAAGGCTTGTTTCGATATGCGGACTGTAAAGCCGGCGCCGCAGTTTATTAATGCGTTATGCGACCTTCGGTTTCATTGCCTGTTACTCCAGCAATGAGACACACGCGGCGCAAGGTTCTTGTGAAAAGTATAAAGAATACCGTTCACCCGCAATGTAAGGTCGAGGCATTAAATTTCGTTTGTGGCCATGCAGTTCAAGACGCCGACCTTCGATCCTCTGGTGCTTGGGAAAGATCTGTACTGCGCTATACCGTCGGCCACTTATGCAAGCAGTTGCGTGCGCGCTTCGTTCCCCAAGGTCGGGACGTTATGGGCTCTGAACGAGCACGAAGCGAGGGTCCAGAGCAGAATCACTAGTCACGCACATAACAGTAGAGGGCATAAGTTCTTTTGTGAGAACTTCCACCTTTTGGAATACAGGGGAGAAATATCGAGTGCCATTTTGTCCGCGTCGGTAATAAAAATTTTCAAGGTGATTCAACCTCTATAGTTGAAGTGGATGAAATGCAATGTCTTCCTGGGCGAGTTGGGGGCGAGAAATTCAGAGTTGGAGGTGAGAAAATGAATCGTATGATTCATTTTGAGAGCCGCGCTGGAGCGACAAGGCTTTATCGACGTCAACTAGAGGTTGAATCGCTTTTTAACTTTTCTGTCATTAGTTATCGTCATCATCATCGCCAGCATCACCATCGCAATCAGCACCATCATCTTCATCATGGGCACATACCTCAGGGACACACATTCATTGGCCCAGCTGGTCCATACCCTAAGGCCCCTGTGGAACTTGTAATTAGATTGCACTTTCTTCGCCATCGCTCACGAAAGAGGCATGAAACAGGTTAGTAGAGACATACCCGATACGGTAAAGCGGTGGTAACATGTCAAAGATGACAAGGTCTTCAAACACTAATGTTGAAAAAAAACTGTCATCTGGGGAGGTATTCTGTAAGTTCTGTAAGAGTCCATCTAGTGGACATGTCCATTTAGTCTGCTGCTGAAGTGCTGATTGGCTGTGCCACATGGTTGCTGTGGACGTGCAGCTCCGGCCAGCCAATCAGACTTTAACGGCAGACGAAATGGACATGTCACTAGGTGGACTATTACAGAATACCTCCCGTGTTCGTAGAGCTTTTTTTTTTTTTTTTTCTGGCGAGAGCTTTTGTTTGTTCAGCCGTTAGTTTACACGCGCCCTTCAGTTCTCCAAACCCCTCGAGTGTAGTTTATAGAGAAAAGGCACGTAATACGACTGCTTCAAGAAACATCATATCTCCTGTAGCATGTTTACCAATTATTTTGTCAGATACACGATATTCATGAAACTGTTCGCGATAACAAACGTTACACTGCCTCGAGTGCGCGATAATAAAAACGAAAAGATGGCGAGCCGCAAGCTTATTTTTTTTTTTTTCACTTCTTTCCAATTATCCGAAAAACACACGCATGGACAAATAAATAAATAAATAAATAAATAAATAAATAAATAAATAAATAAATAAATAAATAAATAAATAAATAAATAAATAAATAAATGCAAGGAAAGAAGAACGCACAGCGCCCGTTAAAAACAACAGTCTTCAGGAGACGTGGATATATGCGGCAGCAACGCGAAGTGCGAGCTTTACTTTGCACCCTTAACCCAGAGTCATAGAATTTTTGCTGCTGCATGGCACACCATACGCAGCCAGAATTGTGAAGAAATATACTCGGCAACCACGCTCTGGGTTGATCGATGTACCTTGTCAGCAGAGTGGCGCGTTCAACGAAGCTCGGGGACTCGCGGACCCTCGCATTATTTGTCACCGGCCTATGAGGAAAATGCTGACGGTCGCTAGATGTATGGCTCCTGCAGCGAGACCCTTTGCCGGGAAGAAGTGCGCCATCTGTTCATTCGAGTCGGCTGCTGATCCTTGAAAACTTTCCCTTCACCTCCCATGGAACGAAATGCGCCCTGTAGCGTTTTTTCTCTCTATCGTGCATTCTGTCTATGTATACATTGTGCGCCCTGTAGCTTTTTTTCTCTCTATCGTGCATTCTGTCTATGTATACATTGTGGCCTAGCTGGATGCGCTGATTAGATCGGAAACAAAAGAGTTATACTTGGTGCATTAATTTCCCTTATTAAACTATCGCACAAACCTTTTAACAAAACGGAAGCCAACCTAACGAATCGACAACAATATTGGCGCAGTTTATTGGGTGTCACTCTCAGGTTCTATGCCATCTACAGTGCCCCCGCAGTTCTTATTGTTAAACGTCGGTTAAACGCAAAAGATGACATTAAATTGATTTAGTAGCAAGTGCGAAGCGCACCTTCCAAGAGCAAGCCGTTTAACCCCGTCGATCGCTTGCGTCTAAGAACGTTACGCGCCAACATCAGGCTGTTCCGACGGCAGTAAGTGAAAGCGAATGTCAAGAGCAGCTTCCAGGGGCTCTCAGAAGGCTTTTCTATTCCTTGACCTTTCTGCTCTTATCGAACAAATCTCAGATTCTTACTGGGCCACAGACGCGCGTGCCAGTCCACGTTCAAGTCTAAGGCCGATCGTATCGGGCAATGACGATTGTCGCTAAACTGCGATCCCCCATCGCACACTGGCCTGCTGAGCCGCTTTTTCTCGATGAAAGCCCTGCCGGTCAGAGATCTTGATCGCGGGTCGGCGATATCGCGAACTCGGTCGTTGATCTACCTCGCACATTCACTTCACTGTGCTTTTGGCTTATCATGCGTGAATATCAATCGAGACACGCACAGCCTTGCGGTGAAAGTGCGGCAAGTCGTTATGCGATCGTAAATGAATGCTCATGCGGCGCCAACTTTGCTTGCTTCATTGCAAACAAACTGCTGATCTCTATCAGCGGCCCCTCACTGCAAGTAGGCTGCCGCGATCTGCGTGAGAGGCGCGAATGGACGCATGCAGTGTTTTCATTAGCACGAGATACATATCGCGACGGAGAGATGGTTGTTCTACCGTACGAGTCAGCTTAGTTTCTTGCTTACTTTTCTCAGCTTGCGTAAATGATTGCATCGCACGTGTCACCACGCACGCACTGCGATTAAGCATAAATAGTCGGTGGGGAAACAAAAGATAAGCATTCGGTTACGTCAGCAATAACTTCTGCAGTTTTGCCTAGTGGTGCGGACAACCTTTCGATACCGCTAAATGTCACGCACAGAAAGCCCGAATGGTGACTGAATATTTACAAGATTGCCATCAAAAGATTGGGCCGTCTTCCGAAGCGCAAAAATTCCACAATATTGAAACACACCTACGATAACAATTTACGATCAAGTTTTGACAGCACTCCGGGCTATAGCAGCACAGATCTTGAATCAGCGATAATTTTCTGTTTGTACTATTTGGTTTGTTGTAACCGCAAAAAAAGCGCGTTTACGAAAGTTCGAAGCTGAACATTTATAGCTATTTATTATGATGATGATGACGGTGAACATGAAGAACCCCAGGTGGTTAAAATTAATCCGGAGCCCTCCACTATACCGCATGCCTCATAATCAGATCGTGGTGTCGGCACGTAAAGCCCCTGAATTTATATTTTAATGTAGCAGTTCCCGCTAAAATTAACTCACAGTTATTTTTTCATGCTCAGCATAGGCGAGCGCGATGTGCGCGCAAGAAAAGCTTTGCGAGTGAGAACAGGGCTATAACATACACCGGGGTGGAAATACGCTTCCTGGCAGTAAATTAGTTAAGCCGGCTCTTTTGATGCCGGCAACACGTTATCGTTCAAAAGTGTTCACACGATAGCACGGCCTTGCAGCGAGGAAAGTAAAATGGGAAACCCCCGCTGAGCCAAATGTGTAGAGCGCCTAGCCAAGTTTGGCGCCTCTAGCGCATACTGTCGCACGCACGCACTCGATAAAGACGGAGAGACAAGGAACGTTCGTCCGAGCTCCGTCCTACGGGAAATATTAGCGAGTACGGACATTCCTTAACTGGCGTCAACTCAAAACTTGGATAAAATATTATAAAATCAGAGTACAGGATGCAAAGCAACGTCTCTACCAGCCGAGCAGGCTCAGTGGCTGTGGGGTGCCGCTGTTCCGCACGAGGTGGCGGGTTCAATTCCTGCCGTGACGACAGCATTCCGATGGTGGCGGAATGCAAAATCGCTCGTGTACCGTGATTTGGGTGTACGTTAAGAAACCTCCAGTTGTCAAAATTGCGCCGGAGCACACTGCTATAAGGCGCCCCCCAAGGCCAACTTCGCAGCTCGGGGACGGTCGACTCCATCATCCAATCATCAACAGCATGTCTGACAGCTTTGTGCCAACTAAACTGATGTTATTTAATTCGGTGAAGCATCTTCAGCGTCAACGGTCGCTCAGCAGATGCGGTCCAGTACAGCGCACCGTGTGTTATTCATGTCACCAGTGCACGCTTCAGGAAAATCGTAAACCCGGTATGCTTATACAAAAAAGCCAGGAAACGATGGCCGGTAGAGTCCTTTTCCCGTTTCGTTTTTCTTTTCTTTTCCTTATTTTTCTCTTGAGAAAGTGAATGCGTAGAACACAATTGAGCAGAACTTTTGCGCCCAGTACTGGAATATGAGAGCAGTAAACATAATGTTGTACTGTTGACAGTTCACAGAGGCGACATGCCATGCACAGACAAGGTCGTGACGCAAGGGCGAATGATTCATCAGCCGTGTCCACGAATGCGCTTGCCCTACATTCGCCCTGCTCTAATTTCATGCGATGTAGTGGCGCAGTTTCAAACCGTCACAAATGTACCTTGCATTCATTAGGAAATCATTACTCTGCGCACGAAACGCCCTGAGGCAAGGTAACGTTACAGGAAATCATAAACACTACCTGCTTTTTCTGACCTCTGCTCGGCATATATGAATAAGAAAGGACGTCTTTTGGCCTGCAGTTGAGGCGATTCACTAACTTATTGGAGTAAAATTGCGGATGTATAACGTAATACAATGAAGCTACATAAGCTATTAGGGGCGAAAGCTATGCATTAAGCGGCAAATACTATTACACGGTACGTGCCTGTCATATTTCGTAATTTTCTTTGAAACACGGATACAGGCGCTGTTATTTAACGTGGCTTTTGGAAGCACGACGAAAATTGGAGCACCATCATCGCCACTATGCGTAAAGCGCAGTGCATTCAACATTTACGTTTGCAAACACAATTATATTAATAATTTCCTACAGCTCGTTGTTCGTAGGCAAAAAAAAAAAGCAAGAAATAAGTGCGCTGCTTCCATAGCGATGCTTCCACTCACCCAGACCAGCAGAATTCACCAACGACTTGAACAAGCTCGTCAGAGAAGCGGTACTCGTCCGGGGTGGGCGGTTTTCGGTACACGGCCAATAAGTCTCTGCTCGCTGTTTCGTTCACCGCTTTCAAGTCCGAGTGAAGTGTGCCAAGAAAAAATACTATATCGTCGTTGTGCGTAGCGCCGACGCTTGGGTGCCAGGGACTCCACGAAGGTCGGTGATCGAAAAGAAAACGGTACACAGTGACGTTGTTCTTCACTGCCAGCGCGGAGAACACGTCCGCGGGACATTCGAATCCGCCGTCGTCGAGACTGTTCTTAATTCCTCTGAGCGCTGCCAGCGGGTTCTCAACATCCTCCTCTTCGATATATGCATTGGCGAGCGCCCGGCTCTCTGTAAGTTTAATGTTAAATAGTGCCTTGATGGAAAGCACAAGTGCGGTCAGACCGTCGACGTCACCGATTTCGAAGCCGTACTGCGCGGCAAAAACTTCCAGAAAGAGGGCCCCTTCATCCCGAGTGTTCCCCAAAAGTACTTCCTTCACGTTCAGTTTAATGCGATCGTTTTCGACCGGATTATTAGGAAGGAAATCGTCGCCGTAGCTGGGCAACACCGTGATGTATCGGTACGCCAGCGACGACATGGCGTCTTCCACAAGCCTGTGAGCATCGACACGTCGCAAGCATTCAACCATGTCCTCTTTCTGCAGGTGCCACGGCAAAGAGTAGTCGACGCAGTCTAGCGACCGGCCGATCCGCCTGAAGTTGTCGTTCTGGTCGATGCTGTCCACGTAGGCGAGCGACGACGGCGAACCGCTCAGCATCACGGCCCGATGGAACAGTCCCTTGCTCATCGGGGACATCATGTGGTAGCTGATGGAAATGGCTCCGGCGCTCTGGCCGGCCAGCGTCACCGCGTTAGGGTCACCGCCGAAAAACTCGACGTTGGCCCTGACCCACCTGAGCGCTTCCACTTGGTCGTACAGGCCCATGTTTCCCGGGGCGTCCGGAATCGAAGCGTTCATGAAACCGAGGATGTTGACGCGGTAGTTGAGTGTGACGACCACGACGTTGGCGCGCGCGGCGAGGAACACGCCGTCGAAGACGAACGCCGAGGCGGTGCCCCAGCCGAAGAAGCCGCCGTACAAGTAAACCAGAACCGGCAGTAGCTTCTTACATGGACTCTTAGACTTGGTTAGGCAGGTCCTCTCGGGTGTCCACAGATTGAGGTACAGACAGTCCTCTACGGTTCCGGACAGGTTGAATACTGCTCCCTTCCCGAGGGGCAGGTCCGTCTGCACGCAACCTGGGTTAAACTCGGTGGCATTGAAGACGTCGTACCACGGTCTCGCCGGAAGGGGTCTCCTGAACCGCATAGCACCGACCGGGGGCTGAGCGTACGGAACACCGAGGTAGGCATCGATGAGCTTGCCCCGTTCCTTGAGGCGGATTCCGGCGACCGCACCCTGCCGGGTATACACCAGCGGCGCCGGATCGTGGGTCCAAGCCACGCTTATCAGGCTTAGCAGGCTAGTCACCGCGATCACCACCATTGCCATTTCGTGCTGCAAGTGTGGATGCACAGTTCTCGATGGCATTCCTCGGCCTCCCGCGCGCAAAAAAAAGCAAGCGGAGAATTACCGCGCCTCGTGGAGAGAGCGCCAAGGATCCCAGCACTTGCTCTCACCGAGTGCGGTGCACGAGCGCTCGCCCTCGCAGTACAGCGTACACCCCCCTCCCCTCTTCACACACACACACACAAACACACACACACACACACACACACACACACACACACACACACACACACACACACACACACACACACACACACACACACACACACACACACACACACACATATTTATGTACCCTCCATCAGTAGGCTTTTCTATTTAGCCACTATTACAAAGCCATTTATAATACAGCCCTGCTGGCGTCGTTGGGTTAGCCATCAACCATAGCTAGCGCCTCGTAATGGTAAACTACTCCCCTATGTTGCTGTTTGTGGCCATGACGAGTATCCTTGATTTTCTTGGCTGTTTTTCTTTCTTATTTCACATTAGCAAGTCAGAAAACGATTATGGAGTTGAAGAAAAGAAGCTGGAAAGGGTGCTTACTAACAGATCTGTTACATAAGCACCGTGGGGGTCACGTCGCTTAAGCTCAGAAGTGTCAGGTTGACCAACGCGCCTCTCGGCACTCCATTATATACAGATATATCCCCCGCCTGCTTATAAATTGTGAAAGCAGCGCTACCTATGCTTAGCAATGCAAAGCTAATGTTCTCTCTAGAGTTTATAGGCAGCATGACAGTAGCACATGATAACAGTTTGCGAATAACACCGCGCTTATGTATGTAGCTTGGCTATACTGCACATTACAATGGGCAACCGATAACTCTAACATCCGCCATCTCGCATCCAATTCTTGACAATTTTGTCTAAGAGTTGTCAAGACGGAAACAATATGAAAAGTGCAAGGCTTACATAAATTTTCCTGCCTGAGTTTCTAACGCATAACTGAGCTCCACAGACAGCCGTTAAGAATTAGTACGTTTTCGTGTGCAATTCGAAAGATGAAACTTTCACTATAAATAATACGGCCAGCCTTAAACACAATGATGTCCATTCCAACAAGAAAATGCTCTTCCCGAAGCAATAAAAGAAATACGTTTTAGTTCGTTGTATTTCGTTGGCGCCGTCACTGAATACGATAATTTTTATCTCTAATCTTTATGGTCGGCGTTCACTTTCAACTACTTACAATTTAATGTTTAGTTCGAAAATTATGATCAATGACCATAATAATGTTAATGCCCAAGTTTCCTCGTTCGCGATTCTTCATGATGAATCTAAACAACGCGAAATGACTAAAAAAAAAAAAGAAAGAAAGAAAGGCAGCAAGGCAACAATGGCTATATACCTTAAGTGTTACACAGGTTTCCAATCACGAGATAAAAACCTGACATCGATGAAGCGGAAACGTCATCAGTAGACCATACTGCTGCCCCAACTTTCACAACGACCTTAAAGCGTTGGG
Source organism: Dermacentor silvarum (assembly GCF_013339745.2). Classification (NCBI taxonomy): domain Eukaryota; kingdom Metazoa; phylum Arthropoda; class Arachnida; order Ixodida; family Ixodidae; genus Dermacentor; species Dermacentor silvarum. The sequence goes on from NC_051159.1 coordinate 169,975,423, forward strand.
CTATCAGCCTTGTCCAAATGGTGACCGCTGTGTCATATCCGTAAGTTGAAACGCATCAGAAAAGCTGTTTCTATAGCACTGTTGCTAATATGGCGCTTGCAAGGAGAACATTAAAAATGCATATTCCTTCTATGTATATATATATATATATATATATATATATATATATATATATATATATATATATATATGCAAACTGTCGGTTAGCGCTAATTCAATCGTAGACGGAAGCAACAGCGATTGTAATGCCATCCAAAATACTCGAACAATTATTTCTTACTAGTGACCTTTCCACCAATGTATGTTAAAGAACCCCAGGTGGTCAAGATTACACCTGAGCCCTACACTATACGGCGTGCCTCATAATCAGAACTGGTTTTGGCACATAAAACCCCAGAAAGAAGAAGAAGAATGCATGCAAGAGCGCGAAGCTACCCCAATCGCAAAGTGTGCACAATGCACAATGCAGCTCTCTGTGCGCGCAAAGAATAATTCTCAACCCGTCGGCTACACAGATTGCAAGTTATAGAAAATGAATGCAAAGGCAACGGCACACTCGGCTTGCGTGTGCCGGGGCGCTAAACTATTTATCACAAGCTTTATTCGCTCTTTTCCTCACGCGGCACGCACCAGTAAACGACACATATAGCACAAAAGTTAAACCGCATTTTCCTTTCCTTGTCTCACTTATACGACTTTCTGAAAAAAAGGAATGCAAGAGAAAGCTCAAAAACCAAAAGCCATTTGTAATTATAACCTTCAATGGCGTACGCCGGTGGCCAATAATCGCCCAATGAAAAAGTGGGGAGGTCAAACACACTGTGGCATTGCATGCGAAAAAGAAGCGATCTGCATCGCGATGAAAAGTAAGAAAAGCGTCACACGAGACCTTGTGCTGCGTGCGTGTGCCGTAGCCCGTAATAATTCTCTCTCTCTTTACCGAAAGCATTCTCAGGATTTGACCTTCCCTACCCCCGCTCCTCGCCCGTCCTAGAGGTCATGTGGTTTTGTTCTGGCTGCTGCGATTGGCGAGTCCTTCAAGGACCCAGGAACCGATTATGCGAGCTATAGTTCCGAGCCTTGAGCTTCCGACTAGTTTTCATTCGAGCTCCGAAGTTCGCTCGGTCGACAAGCTTGCCTGCTCACAACAATTAAGCATGCAAGTAGCTGCGAGGACCATAGAGAGAACGTGGGAGAGTATCATAGACGACATCGACGTCGGATCTCCCCTCTCCCTCACTGCCTTCTTTCCTCTGCCGCCGTTAGCGAATGAACGATGCAGCAGGATGCAGTGACCTTTCACTGAAACATATTATCCGGCTTTCGCATGTCGGTCGAAAAAGCATTCGTATAAAACGAGGAGCTGCGCGTTCGTGCATACTGGCAAGAATAATAAGCAGGAAGGAAACGAGTGAACCTATGAGACTGATTTTACGAATGAGTGCTTCTCCGCCGTCTCTCCATCGTGCCGAATAACGTGCGGTCGCGAAATTCACCTCGAAACGCGACAAGCAGGCAGCGTATGGAAATGGGTCAAGGTTCCTGCAGCGGCTGATTCGTAAAACCTTGCGAAAAGGATAAGTTGCCTTCACTGCGCAATCCACATGCATGGCTGCAATGTGCACTTTCCGCCAATATGAAAGGCAACACTAGATTCGTGTTCAAATCTGGCAATTACCCATGTGTGAGGTTCTAATGAGGAAAAGTTCCATGAGCGAGAATCTTCAGCAGGAGAACATCGTAACAAATATCAGTGATTGAGGTTCTGACACGCACGCTTGTCACTATTTCAACACATATGAAGTGTACCTTTTAATATTGGCGGAAGGTGTCCTGTATGCGTTCCTTAAGGATGTAAAATGTTTTCTTCGGAAAGCTTCCGCTTTCGAGTCAACCAGCCATAATTGACGGCTGTTTCTGCGTCCCTTGGCAGAAACATAATCCTTAGGAAGACGTAAAGTTTCCTTGATTAATGACAGGATAAACGGATTGCGAAATCAACCTTTGAGCAAGGGCAGAAAGCATAGTGAGCGGATGCTGCGACAACTAAGATATAACGAGTCGTAAGCGAACGTCTAGTAAACGGATATAAGAAACAAGTATCAACTGACGAGCCCTGCCCCTATACGGTATAAGTGCCCGTTCTAGCGACAGAATTGAAATTCAATTTGTCACGCGAGCACGACTTTCCAATATCTCCAAAGACCCGCGTCCGTGAAACGATTGCTCGAATACCGTTGATTACGGCACTTAAATTCAATAACCTGCTACGGTTGGGTGCTCAATACGTGCCAATAAACAGGACTACGTGAGCGCCCGCACGGATCTCTCAGCAAACAACGTGATTATGTAGATCATATGGAACGAGAGAGCAATGGTAGATGCGCATCATTTCTTCAAGCTGTGTTCAAACGAAGCATGATGGGCCCTCTACGGGAGTCTACCACGTGGGCGAGAAGCCAAGGCTGAGCAAGCAGCGGCGTTTTCTTCCTCGAGTTGATGATGAATCCAACAGCTCGGTATGTGACAAGAAGCGCGGGAAGCTATGCGCAAGCCGCATCTCTTGTGTTTTATGCGATGGCCGAGCAATTAGGCGCGCCTCCAGGACGAGGCCACCTCTCTTCGCCGCCGTATTCGCGTATCAAGCGCTGTTCGCTTGCTTGTTCGCGTGTCAAGCGAACCGAGCCAGTGATTAACGTCCGCTTCCTCGCAGCGCGTGCAACTCATCAAGTCGTGTCATTTGTTGGCATCGGCTTCCGCAAAACGTGGTGCTCGAAGGTCAGGGAATTTTATGAGAAGTGCTGCCCACCGTCATAAGATGTGACCTTTTCTGTGGGCTTAAGAGTTGCTGCTCTATCACCGACAGTAACAAAAGCGCGGAGCTCAGTGCCGCTGAGCACGTGATTGGTATGAATGGTTCTGTAGCTCTGTGTAACGATATGAATTCCCAGTGAGCAGGCTTAGATGGTATTTTTTGTACAACATTGACTTCGGCGACGGCAGTTTCGATATATCGTACATTTCGATATATCGTACATTTCGATATATCGAGTTCTATAACCTTACGTAAGCGACTGCACGTGACGAGCTAGCGGCCACTTTAGTTCTCTCCGAGACAATATTGTTACACCTGTATTGCGTTCTACTGCTGGCAGCCGGTGTCTCAACCCTTCGGGCAAGGCAAAAGCGAGCTTCTTTTGGGCGCACCTGCAACGCTCTTCTAAACAACTATATAGAATGCCGGACATCCTCGAAGAAAAGAAAGCGCTAAAAACACAATAGCGGGGCAGGAGAGTACCTCAGTGCGGTAGTTCCGCGTGTATGTCATACAGTTACTCGTTTGGTTTGAATACAAACGCAAAGTGAAGGACGTCGTCAAAATGAAAGAATGTTATGCTGTTTATGAATTCTATGACGGGAGTCGGGCTACTTATCCCGGTTAATTTGGACAAGGCAATGAGACGCAGCTGCGTCACATTGTCACCGTCACCCTGCTGAGTGATGCGCTCTTTCTGTCTTTGGAGGATTTGCATCTGCGTAAAAGCGTTTATTCTCTTCGCTGCATTCAGGCCGGCCAACGAAGGTCTCGCCATGCGTGTCAGAAGTGTCGTTCCAGAAACGCCATCAACGAATCCCGACCTTCCTCTCGGTGTCAGCGGCGAAAGGAAGTCCGAGGGCAAGTATAATCACACTATATAATGCAGAGCCGTCAGCACTTCGAACCGCGGCGGGCGATCGTCACAATGAATCTCCACCAGGCAGCCGTGACTCCGCGGGTCATGGACGAATACCTCGCGAGCAAACCTTCAGTGGCGCTGTTTTGGGGACCTGTTCTGCGGCGGCCCTGAATCATCATCTCGTCTGTGTTGCAGTATTCGCGGCACCTGTCGACAGTCGACTTAATCGTCCCGCCTGGGACGCTGCCGCCGAAACGAGCTATTACATACGATAGCCGTCGACGCGTGTCGCAAGCCAGCCCATTCTGCTAACCGAGACCCACGTGACTCCGAAGCGGCGTTTGCGGCTACGGGATCCGCGCGCGCGCTCACGCATTAGTGTTAAGCGTGATAGTCGCAGCGCACAAATCTTAGCCACTCAGCCTGCCAAGTGGATAAAACTTACTCGGCGGTATTGACGGCGTTTTCACGGTAGCCACAACAACAAAACAGCAACGTCGTGGTTCTACATGTGTTGCCCGTGAGGAGGAAACACTCCGTGAGGAGTGTTTTTTCCAAAAGCTGGGGGGAGAAGATACACGAGCACTGAACACAACAAGATGTTACAAGAAAGCCTACCAATCATAGAAATGTTTTCTCCAACCAACCGTTCCTTCGCTGTGCGAAAAAATTGGTTAAAATGCTGCATTACTAGAGCGTCGAGGCATACGCTGACTGCGGTTGTAGAATGCGAGTGAAAAGTGCACTTCAGCTAAACCGAAGTAGGAAGCATGGCTTAGAAATACATAGACTTTGAAAATAATAATGCATCTCTGCTATCTCACACAAAATTTTAATTAAAAATAATAAATTATTTTGGTTACCTGACAGTCACTCACGCGAAGATTATTTCTATAGTCTGCCGCTTATGAAATCTGTGGCATATGCACGTGTGATTCCCAACGCATGAAACCCTTGGCTTCATAGCACAGCCCCTCCTTCCTTTCTTTTCCGGTGCCACGTTCATTTCTTGACTCTCTCCACGATCGTGTTTTTTTTTTTTTTTTTCCTCAGCAAATCCTTGTCTTCCATTTTTTCACAGCGGCGACGAAAACGCTGCCTGTACTGTCCATATACGCTGTCTGCACTGTCTTGCTTTGATGCACATTCCGCTTACAGACTGAATCAACTAATTAACATGCACTCGTACAAGCCACTAATGTGCAAATTGTTTCGGGTCGTTCTCATCCTATTAATAATGAACGAACTCGAATGCAGTCGCAGACCAAACATAGCCCACCAAAAAGCTGCTCAAGGTCGCGCCCGCGATCGCATTTAAATAGCCCACTAATAACCAACAGGTAAAGGTCTCGATCGCAATCCCAGTAATACGTCGCGCGGCCCCGCCGTAGAGAAGCAAAGCGGCAGCGACCAACACACAAGCTAAACAGCGAAGGCCGTCACGCCCGAGCTGTTCGGCAACTATACGGAGAGCTAACTTTAATGCTAGCGTCTCAAGGCCGCACTATTGACGCTCCCATCGATGCAAACTCCCGGTCAGCCACCGTGAGGTGAGACAGGTGCAAGAGCGCAGTCCTCGCATCCAACGTCGATTACGGGCTGACCGCGCTTTCGCTGCTCCAGCTTCACATTCACCGCGGCTAGCATCGTGAAAACAGGTTGGCCAGGTGCGCTATTGGCACTCGATGCTCAGCGAGAGCACGGTGCGCTGAGAATAACCTATCATCAGTGGCTTTCATTTAAGTGCGGACAGGCATCTGAAACGATGGCGCCCGAATAATGGCCGCAAAGAGAAGAATGAAAGCAAGGATATTCTTTCGAGAATTGAACATCACGCTATGCTGACTAGCATTGGTTGAAGGACAGGAAATAGCAGTGAAAAGCAGATGTTTTAGACTTTTCCATCCTATCCCTTGCCTTCTTTTTTTTCGTAAGGGACAGGTGGAAGGGAGGGAAGAAGACACGAGCTTCATTCACGCATTTCGATCAGTTCCTACATACGATGTATGTATGTACGTCGTGTTCGCTCGCAAGCTGAGCTTGTCTACTCTGAGAAAGTGCGATAGTGGCGCTGCTCTCTTGTCGTGAAGTAACGTACGCTGCTTAAGTGAGACTTACAACGCTCTACGAACACGATACATAAGCCTGTCCAATTAGCATATGATGATTCCGTAAACACCGGGTTAAATATTATTCCCGTATACGCAGCTGGCTGCCCACAATTCCGCTCAAAAAAAAAAAAAGAAAACACTCGTTTTTTTTTCATTTCCTGAAATTCCCGCCATTTATTTCAAAATCTCTGCAGAGATTTACGCCATTTTCCAACAGAAAGGATGTCTCACGCTTAGAAGACTGCGGTACGCAGTTTTCCTTGCTACACACACCATCATTGCAGCAAAGCGTGCTTTCCAGCCGCATCGCAGATTTCAAACGAGAGGAATGAACGTAGCACTGTGAAGCGGCTAATGGGTGGGCAAACAAAGAACACTGCAAGAAAAAAAAGGAATGCGCAGGAGGTGAGAAAAGAGGGGAAAAAACAATAAAGACGATAGCTGCGACATCACCCCTTGGTAATATCTGTAAAGGCGTGTTTGTACCTAGTATGTGTCAATATACATTTGTTGCTGTGACGAAGATAAGTTCCATTAGAACTTATCTTTGTTCTTCGACTAGATAAGTTCCATTGGAACTTATCTAGTCTCCAGAGGATTATCTTGTTCTGCCACTGTTGATCAATCAACACGCAAATGCTTCGTCTTGGCGAACTAGCGCACTGCTTTAGCTACTTCACTGAATTATATCATGCTTACGGCAGCTAATCTGGCTCTTGATGTGACTACGCTATGAAATTAAATGAGCTATTAGAACAATAGTTGCTTCGCTTGATTTAGTTGGCCGTATTTTTCGGTGCCATTACCTCTCGTCCACGATTATGCTCAGTCGAGGTTGCCGTGATCTGTTCCAGGCATGCGATCGAAATAATTCCGGGTGCCGCATACACACCTTGCTTGCAAATCTATTACAACAAAGCTGTTTACTCGTGCATAAAAATGCAAATCTTACGAAACATTTTCAATTTATTTGCACATGCGCACAAGTAAGAAACAAAGTACATCATTTCCACGTCGAAAATAAAGAAACAAGATAGCAGTTTCGAGCAAAATGCGATATCATGGCAGGAATAAGCCGAATATTACCCGCTATAACACTATTGACTCATGCAACAACGTTTGCAGACAGCATTCGTTGCAGAAACCATCGGTTGTGGAAATCATGCATTGCGCGAACGATTTACGCATCAATTAACGCATCGGTTTACTCGAGTCAGGGTTCATACGCGCCTTCTAAGAAGCCGGGGCTTTTGCTTCTACCGCTTTCGTATTCTGCACCACATTTCTTCTCCTTCTGCATATTCATTTATTATAAATATTTAGACATTTGTGCTGGCGGTATCGCTTAAGATCTTTCAGCTCTATGCTGGTATACGACTTCCCCGTGCGCCTTGGCATGCACCGCCTAGGGTGTGCTCTCAATGCTCAAACATCGTGGTGTTTTTCTTTTATTCATTTATTTTTGTCAGAGTGAAATGTTCTTGCTTTTTCCTTCTATCTACACCTTTTCTTGTTTAGAGTTTTCTTCTCAGTTATTATTTCGGGATGGCAAGCTTTTCAACAGCTAAGTTCCGATTCTGTCAACGTTATAAACAACAACAACGCACTTAACATGCCGTGCTGATGATATACGTCCGCTGCACAAATGACAATACCGAGAAGCAAGATCATGGGTAAGATACAGCGCTGAGGTCATCAGGCCCCTGAGATTTCCTCCTTGATAACTAAGGACGCGGGTGTTCCGCGAAGAACACAAACTATAGGGCACCTGTCTCGAGAACTCTATCATGGGCACGCAGTTCTCGAGGAAGAAGTTTATGTGAATAAAAAAATGGGGAAAAAAAGTATATGATTATGGCCCAGTTTAGTCTGCGTGATGTCGACCATGAGATGTTCGCCAAACACTGACAAATCGACCGCAGGATGTCTGTGAGCGGATTGCTGGCTAGCGACCACCACGGGTGTGAAAATAAGGGCCGGTCTATCCAGGTTAACCATCGCATAACGTTGCCGAGGGAACTGCGAAGACACCCATTGCTCAGATTGACTGGCTTCAGCATTTTACAGTCAGTCGCTTCCCCTTGTTTCCTACTTAGGAGCATGCAAATATTACGTCCAGACCCCTGAATGATGGCGATGAAGACGTTTTCACTTAAGGTTGGCTCGAAGGCCTACTAGATGGAATATAAAAGCTGGGGCGTATACTTATCAGAGCCACTCTAGTAGATGTGCGTCCTTGGCGAAAGCAAAGAGTGAGTCAAGGATGACCCTATCAGAAATAAACCAGTTTGACGGTTAACGGTTCGCTATGAATTGACCCGTCTTCAATCATCACGTACGCAGCAAGGTTGTCCACTATCTGTGTTTCTGTTATGCATAGAAATGGAGCCGCTTTGCTGGCCGGTTGAGACGCCCTTCCTTTCTTGAAACGTTATATTTCTTTTTTTGTCGTTATAATATGATGATCATCATTACCAAGCAGCTCCCACGGTAGATCACGAATACAACTAGAATGTAACTGCAAGAGCTATCGCATGCACACAAACACACACACGCACGCACGCACGCACGCACACACGCACACACACACACACACACACACACACACACACACACACACACACACACACACACACACACACACACACACACGCACGCACGCACGCACGCACGCACGCACGCACACGCACACACACACACACACACACACACACACACACACACACACACACACACACACACACACACACAATCAATTTCGCTGACACGCAAGAGCGCGCAACTCTTCCAATTTCAGGGGATTGCGAACAACTGCAAATGATTTGAAGCTTTGAGACTTTCCAGGCAAGAAATGTAATGGCTCAACTAAGCTATACTGCGAAGCATTCGTGACATTAAGGCCAATCTGCTCACACCGATCCATTAGCGACCAGCTTACAAGCCACTGCTAATCGAAGTGGTCATGGAAGGCCTGTTGTTTCGCGCCAAGGCTTCCCCGAAGCGATTCTTCTGACTCCCGATCGTACTGCCCACGCCAATGCCTAATCAGCTGCATGGCTTGCCCAAGAACAATCGGTTCTTCTAGCGTGGTTGCCGGCGATTATTAGTTACAAAACGTGCTCCAATGGCCCGAACCGGCGCCAGCGTTCACTCGAGCGATTACATTGCACGCGGCATTGACGACTTGCCAAGCGCTATTCGATGCAGCTCTGCATACAGAATCGGGTGCAGAGAGCTCACACAGAACTCACGTGATTTCCTGCTTACGTTACCCGAGCGCAGCTGCATACGCTGGCCTTTATTTGCCTGTGTGTTTGTTTTCCTCTCATCTCATGGCTGGCCTTGAGCGGTCAGAACCACCCGATCTTATTTCTTTCTCTGCTTGTTTTCATAGACATTTTTGCCATTTGCGATTGCATGCTCGCATATGAACAGGAATGTAATAACGGCTATTTTCTACTCGGCTAAAGCAATGTGTCTCCCTCAGCACAGAGTTCTAACCATAATCAGTAACACAAGATGAGGAACCCTCACACAGATAAGAATTCGCGTGTTCTATTGCGCATTCTGACCTAGCTTTCAGATGCTTTCAAGACAAATGAGCAAGGGCCTTTTTTTTTTTTTCTTTAAATCCATAATGCGAGTGCTAGTAAACAAAAACGCTAAAAATTGTTCAAGAATTCAGCGTCCTTCATAAAACATCGCCATCATGTGCAAAGAGCAGTTAGCGGTAATTGGTCAGTGCGCCTGTATTCTACTGGACGTCGCAAGAAAAGTAAATAATACTGCTGAATTTGTAATTTAACGCACCGTTATTCATATATACGCGCTAGTACGGGGCGAGTCAGCATGAACTCTCTCTCTCTCTCTGACATGCTTTGAAGGCTAACTTGAAATTATAGAGACTTCCTGCGCATCATGTACGCAGCCGTTACTTCATACCGTCATAGCAATGCGTGCTGAATTCTAACTAAAATATCAAAACGCTTTTCCACATTTTGTTATCTCATTATTTAGTCGCGTAAGCAACACTGCACCCATGTGTTGCCTCCTAATTGTGGGAAACGCTTCAACGCAGTAACAAATTAAGCAAACATTAAAGTTTTGCCATCTGTCTTTTAAGATACACGTTACAGTGTGGATCGAATTCTGTAGCTCGCAACCAGAGGCAACCATGCAAGGGCAGCTCCAGCGATTTGGCGACCATATCAGGGACGTGGTTGTTTAAATTGCTCCGTTACTCCTGTCACGCATAACATAATTGAGCTTGCCAAAGAACGCTGGTATAAGCCCAAAATACAACAACGAAACTGAAACTGCATCGGACCAGAGCCGCTTAAACAGACGCATATCGGGATCGAGCACGCCGGTAGCGACATCTCGAGACAACGTGTTCAACTACGAATTCTAGACGTAATCCCATCGCGAGGCTCTTCTTGGCTGTAAATGATGAAAGAAGAAGATTGCGCTGCGAAGGTTACGTCCGCCTAACAGATACGCTCGACACGGTGATTCGAAGCAATACGAGTTCTGAACACTTCAAAGACAGCTTCGCAAGAAGTCGGCCCAAGCGCTGCTGCTCCCGTGCTTTTGTGACGAATGGCAGGAACAAAGCAGCCAGTAGAAATAAATCCATTTCAGCACACGGATCGGAAGTGCGAACGCCAATGTTTCAAATTAATTTGTGTAAAAACTATATACAGTTATCAGTCTCGCCATTTGCCGTGCCCAGCCGAACGTATACGATACGAATGTCTCGAAGAGCTTGTAAACCTAAATAAAAAAGTGACCATTTAAGTACTTACGCATTACCCCAGTCACATCTCCTTCATTTTCTTTTCTTTTTCTTCTCTGTGCCCTTCAATGCATCCGCGCCCAATGGATAGCCTCTGTCAAAGTACTTCTGTTTACGTGAGTCATGTCTAGGGGCACAATGGGTCCTTATTGGGTTTTTGTAATGTCGCCTGGCTGTCGACGATGGTCAGCGGTGGCAGCAGTTAGAAAGCACAATTTATTAATTGCCAGCACCGAGGAGACCATTGTTTTGTCGCATCGGTCAAAGCCGGTACGCACGACACATTTCGCACATTGTTACAACAAACCTGTTACGTCAGCGTGTGCGTGGCAACTTGTTACATTGTCCTCGCTAAATGCGCTGTCGCTTCCGCGTCGGGGGATTTCAGAACCGTGTCGCAAGCTTGCCGCGGCCGACCTGGGAAGCCTCTGTGACGTCAAAGCACAGTGGTTTGAGCTCCTGCTCAGCGTGTAGTGACACACACTCCAATCGAAAGCGAAGGAAAACAAATAATTCGACAGGAGGCGCGTCTCCAAAGCTGTCCCCTACTCGTAGGAGAGTATTCAGTTACCCGCATGAAAAACAAAGCTACACAGCGCAAGAAAGGAAACAAAATTAATACAGGGAAAGCGGGCAGGGGAGGGGGGGGGGGGGGTCAATTGGTAAAATACATGTTAAAGAGAAAGCCTTACTACAGGAGCCATCAAGAGGAAAGAGAGAGCTTAACGCAAGATAGAGAGAGCGACGCAGGAGAAAAAAAAAAGTATGACATGAGCTCAACAAAAAAGTGAGAGAGAGGAGGAAGAGATGGCCTTCACGAGTAACGCTTCACTTCATCGTTAGGAGATGGCGCCACCGCATTAGGACGCATGTGCGGCGGAATGCAATGACGGCGAAATCTACCTTGCGGATGCACAGCACTCACAAGACCAACACTAAAATGGAGGAGCTGTACGATAACAGCTGTGGCAGTGCGCTCCTCTTTGAGGCACGAGCAGGAGCACTGCGTACGCTTGTGTACCGTCACCGCTTCGACTCGTCCGTTGATCTCACATGTCGGACATGTGGCCTGGAAGAGGAAAATCCGGAACACCTAGTCCTCCGGTGCGCCGGTTTGTGCCCACGACACACAGAGGGCACCACACTCCTGCTAGCACTGGGATTTGAAAGCGAGAATGGAGGGCCGGAACGGGGTGCGGTGGCGTCTAACGCAGTGCGCGTAACGAAGGACTAGACTGGCACAGTGCTGGCGTGTGACTTGGCAGCAGCACAATGTGACCAACTCTGAAGGGATCAGATGAATTACAGTTTTAACGACAACGTCTGTGCATCAATATGGGCTGTGTCTGCAAAAGAGTTGGGGTCGGCCCTTCCCCCCCTGCCATTGTCATTTTCTTTTCCTCCCTTTTCTAATTTTTTTCCTTTTTTTATTTTTATTTTCACCGGCTAGGGCGCTTTAAAGCAGCCCGCCCGTTACAAAGGGATCAGCCACAATTCATCATCATCAGCAGCGGCAGCAGGTAGCATGCGCTTTCCTAAGGTGGCCCAGAGTGAAAGGCAACCTTCGGCCTTGACATCTTGACACGTGAGAGTAACGACATCCAATTTTCGTGACGAAACAAGCGGGTCGGTAATGTGAGGGGACGAGTGGGTGCAATCGCTAAGTGGTGTGACCAGGCTCATTTTCCGGGTTGTTGACGCGGAAACTAAGAAAAGTGTCGCGGTGTTTTCTAGCAAAAAAACAAAAAGTGGAAAAGGTGGTGCAAAGCAAACTGTACTGATAGCTAACCATGAACTGCTTCATTATTCTTTCTGGCATTTTACGTGCCAAAAACAGTTCTGATTATGAGGTGCGCCGTAGTGAAGGGCTCCGGATTAATTTTGACCACCTGGGGTTCTTTACGTACACTGCAACGCAAGTACGCCGGCGTTCTTGCATTTCGCCTCCATCGAAATGCGGCCGCCGCGGCCGGGATTCGATCCCGCGATCTCGTGCTCAGCAGCGCAACGCCTTAGCTGACTGAGCCACCGCGACGGGTGAACTACTTCAGCCGCGGACGAAAAAACAAAGAGATGATATACGCAACGCAAAATCATATTCAAGAGAAGTTCAGTGTTCACGTAATGGTTCAATAAAATAATATAAGCAGTGTTTGACACTATGACAACAACTGCATATCATATGTCTTTGGTATCGTTCAAGCGTAGACTCATTCACCATTGTTGTCACGGTCACGTTAAAAATCGAGTGCGTGGTGTTTCGGTTATCAGGCGGTCGTTTTGAATTGAGACGAATTATGCTGCTCTCCATCACGATCACTGTCGAGCCCCTAGCAATGGCCTAACAATCAGAACACTGCTTTGCGTATATAGTTCTCACAACGCCATATAGGTGATAGGGATCCGGAGACGACGTCATGCAGCAATGTCATATCGCGGCCGGCGTTATATATAAGTGCCGAAAGATTAAAATTGCAGGCTCACCAAAAGCCAGCAAGGACAGTCTGAGACAGACCCAGGAATGCGGAGAGAAATCGAACGAAGTCGTGGTGGTTATAAGAGCATCAACGAAAATGGCATGGATGTCTAAAGCACGCCGTAGGCTACGGAATTGAAGTCGTAGTAAAGGAAAAGCTCGGGAAGGCACCAAAAGGCTGCTTTCTTCTGATCAGTTCGGTGGTACGTTAGTGCGAAGAAGCCACGCACTATTATCGTTCCTCAGCACGACGGCAGTTTAAATGACGACATGGGCGTGCGCAAAGAGGATGGGGTGTGAATCATCCTGTAATTCTATAATTCAAGTGTTAAGCATTTAAAAAAGAATGAAGATTGCAGAACATACGTATTGGCCCATAGCTACATCATGTCAACGCCTTGAGGTAATTTGTACCGCATATAATATTAAATATATATATATATATATATATATATATATATATATATATATATATATATATATATATATTCCGAACATCGTACGCAGAATATCACTACAGCTTTAAATCTCTCTAGTTGCAGCTGGCTTAAGTTGGTATAGTACGCATGCAAAAGGTAGCATGAAAGCTAACTATTGTTCAAGACTGACTTGTTATTTGCCCGACCGGTTTAGCCTGCGACATTCATACCGCACCGGCTAGCCGAAACTAAAAGCAGCCTTTTTACACGATATTTCATTGTGCTGAACGATAGCTTTCTATATTTCCTACTAGTGAGACTTAAACCTAAACGGTGAACTTCATGTCGAAATGAGCAAGGAGCAGCAAAAGCAGTAATTTTCCAACTCACCCATATCTAGCAAAGCTTCCGATCGTGCGGACGAGGTCGCGAGAGAACTCCATTTCATCTTCGGTGGGCTCCGGAAGCGCGATGCTATGGTCACCAGGGTACCGGCCGTACATCTTGATGCTGCGCGTAAGGTCGGCAGAAGTGCCGGCCGTGAATATGATGTCGTCTCCATGCGTGATGCCCATCCAGTCTTCCCAGATGGAGAAGGTTGGCTTGTGCGCGAACAGGAAACGGTACACGTCATGGCCCTTCTTTGACGCCGTCAGTGCGAAGCTATCCGCGGCGCACTCGAACAACGCGTCGGTGAACATGCGTCCCAAGTTCATCTTCCACTCGGTCTCGTTGATGTCACCTTTGTCCATGCCTTTCAGGTAAACGTCAGCCAGCGACTCAGTCTTGTAAGACGGCACGTCCAGCAGGAGGCGCATGAGGATCTTGATCGGCGTCTTGTAGTCCTCCGAGATGAGCTCTCGGAGGTGAGGATTCCTCAGGAGCATCGCTTTGACGAACAGTGACCCCTCGTCTGGTGTAGTGCTGAGCAGAAGTTCCTTTCCCGTCTTGATCTGCTGCCCTTCAGCCAGGGGGTCTGCGGGAAGGAATTCGTCACCGAATGTCGGAAGGAACAAAAAGCTCGTCAAGGGAAGCTCTCTAGCTGTCTTTTCCAAAAGCTCCTTGGCATCGACGCTTTGTATGCATTTCATGCTTTCTTGCGCCTGTTGCTTCCACGGGATAGCAGGCTTGTAGCATCCGAGCAAACCCATCGCTCTGTGCGCCACCGCTGGCGTGTTGAGTTTCATCAACGCCAGAGCCGAACCGGGTGCGCCACTTTGAAGGTACGCCCTCTTGAACAGCCCTCGACTAACCGGCGATATCATGTGGTACGTAACAGACACGGCACCTGCGCTCTGACCCCAGATGGTTATTTCCTCCGGATCTCCGCCGAACGCTTTCGCGTTTTCTTTGACCCATTTCATCGCTTCCACCTGGTCGAACATACCAGCGTTTCCTTTGTACTCTGGTAGGTTCGTCTTGAAGAAACCGAACATGCCCACTCTGTAGTTGACCGTTACGTACACCACGTCGGCGATGGCGGCAAAGCGGTCGCCGCGGAAGATGAAGAAGCTCGCGTCACCAGTCAGAAACCCGCCGCCGTACAAGTAGATGACAACAGGCCGCAAACGACACTCAGTGGAGGCTGAGTCCTTCGAGCACGCCCTCGCACCAGCGGGCTGCCAGATGTTGAGGTAAAGACAGTCCTCGGAATGTTTGCCATAGTCAAGGTATACGTTCTCGTCTACCTGCAGTGGCATCTGCATGCATGACGGGGCGTAGCTGGTGGCGTTCAAAACTCCCTTCCAGGGTTTCACCGATAGAGGCCTTTGGAATCGGAGGTTTCCCAGCGGCGGTTCCGCGAACGGCACGCCGGCGTACCTGTACACAGTGTGGCCGTCGACGGTGTCACGCTGGCCGGCGATATATCCCTGCTGTGTCTTGACAACGACGCGCTCATTTTCGACTTCCGCGCTACCTGAGCAAGCGCACGGTGTTGCGTTCCAGACGAGAACTGTCAATACCACCGAAAACACGGAGACCGCGTTACAAGACATCACTGCGGTGTCGAAGCGCGAGCTCGACTGAAAGGGCTACATTAGCAATATTCATCTTTTAAGGACCCCCGCAATCGGCGTCGGCTTTTCACAGAAAGGGTAAGAACGGAGCAAGGGAAACGAGAAGGGCAACGGTGGCAGTCGACCTCAAGCGGCTAGGACGCGACGTCGCAGCACCCGGAGTACGGCCACGACAGGAAGAGGCGAGGAGGTCGCTCACAAGCGCTTTCGATTTCTATCGCGGAAGTAGACTGTAATCGGCCGTCTATCGTGCGTATACCGTCTGGGCTTCGCCTTTCTCAAGGCTTCCCCCTCATACCTCTCCGGAGGCAAGAAACGGGGCCTTGGCCATTCACATCTCTCGCATTCATTGCAGCACCAGGCGTACGTCACGCTTGCCTACGTTTCATTAACGCCGAGAGAGAGAGAAACGCCTTTTATTTTGTTTCAACAACAAGACCTCGGCAGATAATGCTGCGCGATGTGTGCTTAGCGATGTGCTAATTCTGCTAACAGCGTATGTAAACGATACTGCATGTTTAGTAACAAGCAGGCTTTCCGTATGGGCGTGACAGGGGATCCGCGAAACTCTGCCACAGAGCACACCCACAATCCCTGGAAAGAGCATTAAAGCGTCCGCTTCAAATCGCTAATCAGCCGCATGTACGCTATATATTTGTATAACTTCTTCATTTTTAATTACGGCTTCCTTGTGTAGTAAAATCTTACTTTTTTTTTCCTTATTGCCTTTATAATTCACGAAGGAGGGTTCCCTTTAAACAGCTAATGTAATGCATGTTGTTTTATCGCACTAGCTTTCCCGAGTGGTAATGAAGTACAACAATCCAATTTATCTAAAACGAGAAACATTATTTATGAGGCGCTCACACATTACCGAAACTGGCTTATGAGAACACCATCCCTCGCTAACCATAACGCATCAATTACAGCATTTGACGTGAAGGTTACACGCGCGAGTTGCCTGTTCGTGAGATTTCTGCTTCGCAGAAGAGATTTTAACGTTGAAAGGTCGACTTCTCCACGCGAGGAAAGAATATGCTGCCGCCTCCATGCTGATTTATTGTTTGTTTCATGGATTCAGTAGTTTCGAAATCCCCTAGCATTTGCCCGTTATGAATGCTATCGACACATCCACTCACTCCCAATACGTGCAGTCCATGGAATATCAACCACTGAGAGATTAAAATCATGCAAAAGGGGACAACACAACATCGAACACGACAGCGTTTGAGTGACTTTTATCTCTTAGCGCGAACCGACTAGCCCAGCATTTGTAATCCTTGTGTCAACTCTCCACGTCTGGTACCCTCGACATGGGACACAAGTATGTCGAGGACTATTCGCACCTCACGGAACAATCATTCGAAACTAACCTCGCCATGCTTCGACGCCCGTACACTTCCGCACTCACTGTCACGTCCCTTCATATCTTCAATGTGAGGGTCTGTTCACGGTCCACAGTTTTGTCCTCTCGTGCCGAAGGACCAAGAAGGAAGGCGAGTGAGAATGTGCCACACCAATAGAACAGGCGGGCAGCAGGCCAGGTCCTTCGATCAGGCGGCTGCGCGGTGACACTCTAGAGATCATTAGCGGCTCATTTGCACTCCCTAATGTCGTTACCGTGCGTGGCACAGACGGCAGTCGCAGCGCACGCTCAATTAGACACGTCAAGCAGCTACACTTGACGGCGCCCAAGGGTTCTGCGCCACCTTGACGTCTTTATCGAGTCACTGCTGACTCCGCTCATATAGCAAGAAACTCGAACACGGTGTACACGTGTCTCTGTTTGCACCACGTATCAAGCCCGTGAGACGCAAATATTGTTTGGTAGGCAAAAATGAAACGCAATCATAACTACATGCACAATAGTGCCGCATTGTAACGCAATTGCAGGACACTTGCTGAAATGGCTATAGCGCCGTTCCCGTTAGGTTACAAAGTGCTGTTGTCACAACCCCCACTTGAACTGGTCGTTTTGGAGCGGCCCTGCGAAGCCTCAAATGTTGCTTAATAAATTAACGAAGCTTTATTGCGTCAATAGGCACGTTCCTATAGTGTTAACAAGGCCGGAATAACGCTGATAAAGTAATCCGTTCGTGTATTACAGCCATATTGTTGTTATACAGGATAATGAGAGAGTTACCTGAGCTCTCTGAAACGACCATTCCAATACGGCACAAACTTATTTACCTGTCAGTCTCTCAACGCAAGGTCTCTGACGTGTCACAAAAGCTCTGCCACCCCGCGCACGCCGTTTCACGGCACTCCACTTCTGGCTCGCTGTAACGTGCCATGAGCGGCGTACGGAAACTTCACAGCAGCCGATAGGTGTCGTGCGGTTAGCTCTTGCCCAATTCAGTTTCTTGAAGTGATCCGTAGAATGAGTGAACCACTGAGAAAGCGAATCGTCTCACATCCTGAAATATCTTCCATTCCCGAGGCAAGTATAGTTCGAAGTGATAATAAAATACACGGAACTGTCTGCGTTGTTTATACGTAGCCCAGCTGCTACTTCAATAACGTAACGAGCTCCTCTCATATATTTGTTGAATCAGTCGAGAAGTAATTTCCTTTTATAGATCCACCATCACAACTGACAAGACTTCTGAACTGATCGATCACTCATGCAATCAACAAGCAAGCAAGATATATTTGCGCAACGCGGCAAAAACCAAACCACCTCGACGTGATACGTTACTTCACAGGAGTGTAAATGACAGAAGAACAACCTGTTACTGTCTCACTCTATAAAGTAGGTATTCGCAGCTACGTGTTAAAGTGAAAGTGTAGACCTTTCTCACACCGCCAGCGTGTCCAAGAGCAGCTAATTTAGGAGCGACCAAGGGCGAATATCCAGCATATTTGTGGCAAACGTAAAGTATAAACACTTGATACTATCACTGCCTGGCCTGAAAGCAATCTGCAAGAGAGAGAGAGAGAGAGAGAAAGCAAGGAGAGGAGAGCATGGAGGTCAATCAGACAAGCGTCCGGTTTGCTACCCTACACTGGGGAAAAGAGAAAGCGAGAATAGAAAAAGGAAAAGAAGAGCAAATGTTGACAGCTGTGTCGACAGCTGACACCTGTGTATCAGCTTGAAATAAAGCGGACGAATTTGGTCGAAAGGGTTAAATATAGAGAACCACATTAACAAGGCATATGCGTAATATGTGCTTCTATGGAGACAGAGAGAGAGAGAGAGAGAGGAAACAATTTTAATGATACCTGGAGAGGTTAGCCTAGCGACAGGCCTGTCATGTTACTGCATGTAAGATGTTAAGGGATGAAAGAAAGGGAGTGAGATAAGGAAATAAAGCACGTAACCACACACGCCGCGTACACTAACACAAGTACACTAACATAAAAGTTATTTAAGATTCGTCAGGAATGGTATAAGCGCTCTTGCAGGACGCAATTGAGATCCAGGACATTGCCACGATCGAAGAACGTCCCCCAGCTGAAGTCGCGTGTCGTGTCGCATGTTTAAAGCATTCCTCAAAAGAGTCCTTGAAGCTATAAAGCAATTACAAATACAAATTCATTGTTCTAGCCTCCTCGCTTCACACTTAAGAGAAAAACAATAAACAGAAGAGTTAGTAACTCATGAGAAAAAAATGTTGCAGTGGCTTAGATCGGCTTTGCCAGGATATACGTAGCGTTAGCAAAGGTTCAGCTGATTATTCTTAGCTTTCCTGGTTGTCTAGATTGTCAAGGATTCGCTTGATTGTCATGCTTACTGCTGCTCCAATGACACACACAAACGCCAGTCAGAAGCGCAGCGGCTCCAGCGCAGTGTCAGACGGCGACTGCACAGCGAGCGCGCGCCGGCGCCAGTGCGTCTACCACGGCTACGACGTCACTCCTCTGGAATGCGCAGACCGGCGGCGGTGAGTCGCGCGCGGCGGCGGCGGAGTGCGCGAGAGGTGCCGGCTCCGGTGGCTCCGGTGCGCAAGCCGTGTGACATCACTGATCCTTGCGCATGCGCAGCACGGCTCTTGATGTGCCGCGCGAAACGGGCTTGGCTAGGCCAGTGTAGCTAACGCTACAAAACAAACACACAGCTGCAATGACCAACTACTTCGTGCTTGAGTTGCTCTGGTAACAAGGCGTACAGTACTTTCCATCACCGCTTAGATAATTATTGCGTTTATCTACTGCCCTGACTTGTTGGCATGTTCGGCTCCTAATTAGCTTCTTTTATTTCCTCAGTCCCGTCTTCATATTTTCTAAGCATCACCTGCAAAACTAATGTAACCTTACACATAATCCATCTAACGCCAAACGTGATCGCGTGCCGCACTGCAACTTCGCGATAAGCCCGCCAGTTATTTGCATCCGTAACCTGTTATCACACTAACTCCGGTCTGTCGAGACTCGATTACATGCATGCGACATAAAAAAAGAAAGCTTACAACCCACGGAAGAAGGGGCTGACATTGCAGGCAGCGCAATTTACTTCACTGCGATCTCGACGAAAACGCAGGTAAGGCTTTGCTGCGACTTACTTAAACGAGGCATGAGAGTGTTGGGCCACGTTGCATGTGCAAGAGCCGAGCTTATCCGTACTACCCGCGGCGGTGCGCCCAGCGAAAAATATGCACGCAACTTGTCTACAAGGCGTTCGCCGGCGGGCAAGTTCGTACTTGAAAATACGGAGAAGCAGAAAACGAAAAGAAAGTAAGTCCACGCACGTCCGCGACAACGGTAACGCGAACTGTTGCGGCGTGCCAGCGCATAATTAAAGAGAGAAAGTGTAGCTTGCACGCCGCCTTGCGAAGGCCCAGATTAAGATCGACTGCCGGCTCCTAGACGGAGTAGACGTAGAACTTTGCCTTCTGCGACAGTTTTCCATGTGTGCCATTTCTGTGTGTACTCCAGAGTGTGCCCCAAACAGGGCCAGCGACATCGGCAAGGTCGATCCTACCGATCTATGTTTGGCAGGCTCGCGTGCGCTGTTTACAATCTTACAAACACCAACAACGGGCCTGCGAACACCTACATGCGAAAGCAAACTAGAGCAATGCCGTATCTGGTCGCTACACCTATATCTCAATCACGGTTGCATAGATATCATGCAAAGTTTACAGGAACTGTGAAGCTTTGCAGTGCACTGCACCAGCAAAGCAAACACTCTTGCGTTCACGCGATTTGTTATAATTGTTTCAGTACGCATTTCGCTTTTCGGTTGCATTCAAAGGCCGCAGAAAGAAACCGTTACCTATAAGCACTTGATAAGAATGCACCCCGCTGAAAGCTATATCTCTGTTGTAAGGACTCAAGCTTCCTTTTTTTTCTTCCTCTTCTTCCTTTCTTTTCTTTTTTTCACTTTTTGCGTTGTGGTGTAAGGTCCTTAGTAATCGAGTCTATTTGTCATTCGTCGCCAGGGACGAAGAGTTAACAAATCCTTGCTGAAACATCTATATGTAAAATGTTTGAACTCGGCTCATTTTTCTCTCACGCGCCGACAACGCTGCCGCCGTCTTCTCTATTAACAAATGCCCGCGTTCTTCGTTTTTTTTTTTTTTTTTTTTTATTCTTCCGCAAGTTTTCTTGTCATGATGATGTCAAGTTTTCTTGTCAAGCCTTTGAGTAATTGACCTCGATAAAACATACTCCTGCACATACTCTAGAGGCTTACTGGCGATCATGAATTATTGTTGCCTTGTCAGGCTATTGAACATTACCTTTATCTTCTGCATGTTAATCTTCAATCCCACTCTTACACTTTCTTGCTTAAGGTCCTCAATCATTTGTTGTAATTCGTCCCCGGTGTTGCTTTAAAGGACAATGTCATCTGCAAAACGAAGGTTGCTGAGATATTCGTCGTTGATCCTTATTCCTAAGCGTTTCCAGTTTAATAGCTTGAATACTTCTACTAAGCATGCAGTGAATAGCATTGGATAGATTGTGTCTCTTTGCCTGGCCCCCTTTATTGATAGGTAACTTTCTTTTCTACTTTTCTTGTGGAGAACCAAGGTAGCTGTGGAATTCATCGCGGAAGAAGGTACGGCGGGCAGAAACGGACACAAGAGAAAAGAGCCAGACAACACAAAAATGCCTGGTGGTCTTCTGTAGTGTCCGTGTCTGGACGCCTCACCTTCTTTCACAATGAATGCCTACCAACTAGCTCAATTTTCTGTAGTTATAGCTGTGCAATCTTTGTAGATATTTCCTAAGATAATCACGTATGCCTCCTGTGCTCCTTGATAACGCAATGCATCTGTGACTGCTGGTATCTCTACTGAATCAAATGCTTTTTCACAATCTATGAAAGCCATATAGAGTGGCTGATTGTACTCCGCAGGTTTCTCAGTTACCTGAATGATGACATGGACGTGATCCATTGTAGAATATCCCTTCCAGAAGTCAGCCTGTTCTCATGGTTGATTGAAGTCAAGAGTTTCCCTGATTCTATTGGAAAATTTATTGGTGAATATTTATATAATATTCAAAGCAAGTTAATGGGCCTAATTCTTCCATTCTTTAACGTCTCCTTTCATATGGATTAGTACAATCTTGGCATTCTTCCAGCTCTCTGGAACACTTGAAGTCATGAGGAATTGCGTATAAATGTCACAAGCTTTTTAAGCATGATATCTCCTCTATCTTTTATTAAATCGACCGTTATTCCATCTTCTCCTGCCGCTTTTCCCCGGGTCATGTCTTACAAAGCCCTTCTAACATCATCGCTAGTTATAGAAGTTGCTGTATCTTGTTTCTACTTCGAATGAAGGTAGCGTGGCTGCTCTGGGCACTGTACCGGTCAGTATAGAATTCTTCTGCTGCTTTTAGTATATAATCGAAATTGCTGATGACGTTACCCTGCTTATCTTTCAAAGCGTACATCTTGCCTTGTCCTATGCCAAGTTGTCTTCTCACTGATTTCATGCTGTGGTCATTTTTTACTGCTTCCTTAATCTTTCTCAGATTATAACTTCGAATAACCCTTACTTTCTTCTTGTTGATCAGTTTTGACATTTCAGCGAATTTTGTCTGATCTCTTCACTTAGACATTTTCCCGCTTTGTCGTTTCTTTATTAGGTCCTTTGTTACTTGGGAGAGCTTACATACTGGTTGCCTTGGTGCCTCACCTTCCAGTTCACTTGCTGCTTCTGAAATCAGCCTGGTTAAGGGTTCATTCATTACCTCTATGTTATCTTCATCTTTCTGTTCCAAAGCCGCATATTTGTTGGCGAGCACCAGCCTGATTCCGTCAGCTTTTATCCTTACTGCGTCTAGGTTGACCTGTTTCTTCTTGACTAAATTTACTCTTTGTCTCTTCAAATTAAGAAAAATCCTAGCTCTAACTAACCTATGTTCACTGCCCTTAACCCGACCTAATCCTGCACTATGCTAAGATCGGCAGAGTATGAAATCTATTTCATTTGTTATTTCTCCATTAGGGCTTTTCCTAGGAAATATATGTATAATCATTGCATTCTACCGCTGCTAACATGTGGGGCTGAAACTTGAAGATTAACAAAGAATATCGAGAAGAAGTTAAGGACCGCGCAAAGAGCGATGGAATGAAAAATGTTAGGCATAACGTTAAGAGACAGGAAGAGAGCGGTGTGGATAAGAGAGCAAACTGGGATAGCCGATATTCTAGTTGTCATTAAGAGGGGAAAATGGAGCTGGGCAGGCCATGCAATGCGTAGGATGGATAACCGGTGGACCATTAGAGTTACAGAATGGGTACCAAGGGAAGGCAAGCGCAGTCGATTACGGAAAAAAATTAGGTGGGGTAATGAAATTAGGAAACTTAGAGGCGTAAGTTGAAATCAACTAGCGCAAGAAAGGGGTAATTGGAGATCGCAGGGAGATGCCTGCGCCCTGCAGTGGACATAAATATAGGCTGATGGTGATGACGATGATGACGATGATAAGATAGTACGAGGTGCCGTAGAGTTTAGTACAACTGCCTAAAGAGAAACGTCGCGTCGTGATGATGTGGCATGCAGGAATGGCGGGAAATTGAGGTGCTTTGGTTCGGCAAGTGTCGAATAGCCAAACTTTCATTCTCCCTTCCCCCTCCCTACGTGTAGGGTAGCAAACTGGTCTGGTTAACCTCCCTGCCTTTCTTTCTCCCTTCTCTCTCTCTCTCTCCCGAATAGCCAAGACAGCTCGGGAACGCATCCGGTTGACAACGCAGTTGTTTCGCCTGTCACGATGGTGTAGTCTGTACTAGAACAGCGTGTGGGATGATGCTTCTGTTAATTATGACATGAGAGTTGAAATTATAACGTAATTAGTGGCGCTAAGGTGTACGGTCATATCAAATGTGATCACTACCCCCAGCGAGCTGCTAATCATACGTTACCGTTCTTTCTTTCTTTCTTTCTTTCTTTCTTTCTTTCTTTCTTTCTTTCTTTCTTTCTTTCTTTCTTTCTTTCTTTCTTTCTTTCTTTCTTTGTATTTGTAGGTTTGTTTGAAGCGAGTAACATAATTTCGAGATGTATTAAGGCAGAATAAAGAGTTGTTATGAAGACTTCATGCCACACAAGCTTTAATTGTGAACCGCCAGGACTACGTTTTAGGACAAGCGTTTTAGGGCAAGGCAAGTCGAACATTTCATTTTTCATGTCCCGGCATTGCCATTGTATCACATTACCCTTCAAGAAATTCGCACAGATGGCGCCGCCTGACTCCTCCATTCATCCCCCCCCCCCCCCCCCCCTATCCTTAGCCCCCTCCAGCATTGTGAAGAAAACTAGTGAGACGCGGCGCGGTGTTTCCTCGCATGTCGAGCAGCGCATTTTGGCAACGAATGCGTCCCACGACCGTCCTAACGACGGACTCGGCGGAAGCTTCCAAGGAAACCCATCGAAGCACTTTCTTTGTCTAAACGCAACGTCTCACATGCAGCTGGAAGGATGGAGCGATTGCGAGAGCGTTACACGTGTCAGGAGCCTCGTCGGGGCGGGAAGTATGCACCTGACCTCCACAGTCGACGTGGGTCCACAACTGAGATATATGGTACAGTGCTCTGGTCGGGCTGTGTACGCTACACTTGCGGACCCATTTGTCAGCCTTTAAGCGCTGTTGTACACATGTTGCCTTGATAGCTATGTGCTGAACGGGCAGTTACCGTACATTCCATCTAAGGTATTATGTACTGTTGTGGAAAAACGCAACGCAACCAGAGAAATTCAAATCAGAGCAGTGAATCCAGACCACTGCGCTTGAAGCAAATGACGTAAGTGTGATTCTCTAAAACCCTCACGTACACCATGCCGTTATTCGTAGAGAAATAAATAACAACAGCGTTAAAAAGCAACCAACCATCAATACTCCGTTGAACCTTATATGTGATCCATTTAAAAATTCTCAGATTTTAATTACCAAATTCAGGATGTGCAAGGGGGTTTCCTAAGTAAAAAGCTTTAAAAATCACGTAGTCAATTGGCTAACTATGGAAGCAGTGTGGTCACACGGCTGCATCACGTTTGCCAGTAATCTTCTCCGCTCAATGATGTACGTCTGAGAGGAAAATGTTGGGCCCACAATAAAAAAAAATTAAAAAGAATGTCATGTAATAACATCCAAAGCACAGTCTGCATTCCTGTGTTGTACTGACCCCGCATACAAACTGTTGTGCCGAGGGCGAGGAAGTGTTGCTGTTATTTATTTATTTATTTATTTATTTATTTATTTATTTATTTATTTATTTATTTATTTATTTATTTATTTATTTATTTATTTATTTATTTATTTATTTGTTACATATGTGGGCGTAACTGGAAGGGGACAGCGGGGTGGAAGAGCGTCCCGGTTACCCTGTTGCAAGGTGCCGGTTGGCCCTCTTGCTCTCTTATCTCTATCCGAAATCCAGCACTAGCGAGTGTCTTGCTAAAAGATACGCCATCTAAACGCGTGCATAATACTCCAGCAGTGATCGTGCACACTTCCACATCGCCAGCTATATCTGGGAGCCCCTCGAAAGCGTGCCCCCGGATCACGGGACAGACTAAACTGAACGTCAACTGAACACGCTGTGTAATATATGCATGTGCAACAGCAGCGTGGTGCCACGTTCGCCCTGCGCCCCGACGACACTGTTTTCGTAAACACGTCCCAGGCAAACAAGATGTGCTCTCTGCGACGCTCCTGGTTGGCACCGGTGTGAACACCCGTGCTTCTCTCTAAACAGGCCCGCGCGATCTCTTTTTTTATGGACGGAAGCCGGTCGTGGAAAAGAGAAGTAGAGCCGGTTCTTGGGAGAGTGCAGCGTCAAGATATGACGTACGGTGCGGAAAAGCAACGTGCCATCATTCAAAGAACGAAGGGGAGCCCGTACGTGCCACGGAAGATGGAAAATGCCAAATGTGTTGTGGGAACCCCACGTTCTCTCGAGAATCATCAATGACGCAAAAGTACGGCTTGCAGCGTTTGGCTGCGCTTCACTGTGCTCACTACTCTTACTCATAAGCGAACTTACGTTATGCTCACCCACTATAGCTCAATTAGGTTGGTCACTCATGGAGGAAAAAAAGTGGCGAAAAATACCCAACCGATTACGGTCCCCCCCTCTTAAGACGACAACATTAGCTCCACAGAATTATTGTATGTCTTTCCTTTCTTTCTTTTTTCTGTCATAAGGATATCGCTGTAAGTCTTCCGTAGAAATAAAGAATAACTTTATAAAGTACGTATGCATTTCACTTAGCCACCAACTGGATTCATGCGAAAATCTGTTGCCTCGTTTCTAATACTGCGAGGCGCAGCATGCAGTGCGCCAGTTGTCGCTTCTATTATAACCGCAGCCTTCAATATTGATGCTGCTCCATCATAACAGCCACTTTCTTGCGTTCTAGTTAGTGTTGTTTTGGAATGAAACACCAGCAACTTTTCGGATTTCCAATATTAACACAAATAAAGGGTCACATTCTAAATGTTCATTACCGGTATGGCGACGAAAACTGGGAGCGAAACAACTCTACAAAAAACGTGCTGTACAGCAATAGGCTTTGAATGCACGCATAGCCGACCCATACCGTTAGAAGAGCCCAATCCCTCCAATTTCTGCGCAATATTACAATGCATGAAACTTGGACACGTGAGCTGCGTGCGCAAACGCGACTTCGTGCTCCTGCTAAGCACTCCAACACTCGCAGCATTGAGCAGCTGCAAAACGACCACTCTGAAGTGCCCTAACTGAATCTTGTTCAATGTCCTGCAACGCTTTGCAGTTTTCTCTCATCGTGTCCAAACCTTGTTCAAACTATACCAAATGTCAATGTGAGGGTAACTATAATGAAAGCATAATAAAGTACAAGTGGAATACAGGCACACGTTATGATTAGGAAAACTGGGGCGTAATATTTACAAGATCTGGAAAATAGTTATCAAGACATAAAATAAAACACAAGCAACAATACGAACAATCAGAATGCTAGAATAATTAGAATTGTACTTTTAAGCGCGAATTTACACGGACGGAACGGCGCTAACCCGCTCCCTCGCTTACAACTGCTGTCGCAGTAAAACAGACTCCATCTGTTGAAATGTAATGAAACTTCTCAATAGCGGCTGGACTGGGCAACACCCGCGACGCGTACCTTGGCACGCGTCAGGCGCCTCTACACGCTCCCTCCAAGGTAACCCTCCCATACGGCACCTTTTGTAACATGTTGCAATGAGTCAACTCAAGTTCGGCGTTCCGGTAACACAGCTCGCAAACTAATACAGACTATACAACGGCCGTTCGAATCCTTCTGCACTCTCGGTATCTTACGTTCGATATCTAGGGTCGCCACTCCGCGAACACAGCCTGAGGCGCAGATCCAGCCGAAGGCCGTGACCTACGCGCTGAAGGCGAACCGATCTTGTCGCGACTGACGCCGCCGGCAGCGAGGTTGTCCTTGCGTAGCGATACGGTCGTCCCCTGCCATCGTAGTCGATGTTTCCGAGGTGTTTTCCCAGAAATTTTATCTTTCGTTCGCTCTTACGTTCCTGCTTTCTTTCTTTCGTTCTCTCTAGAACGAGACTGTGCGCTATCGGTTCCTTTCGCTTTTCGCCGATTGTTCCGCCAAAATGTTACGAGATAGAAGCTGGAAATTTTATTGAGATTGGCGTGAATCCTGGCATCTGTATTAAGTCAAAAGGCGGAGAATTGTGCAATATCTCGTGATCATGATTTAAAAATATGATTATCGCGATACAATAGGTATTATTATCACTCCCGTTCGCCTTGTGATGGAATACCTTTTTGTGCTACAGCTTGAAGTACCAGTGCACGAAGTACCAGCGGAAAGGCTACATCCAAATCACTTCTGTAAGTGTTGGTGCAAATATATACATACCTACATGAAAACAATACCGATCACCATTCTTCTCTCTCTCTCTCTCTCTCTCTCTCTCTCTCTCTCTCTCTCTCTCTCTCTCTCTCTTTCGCGCTATAAATGGTGCAAGGCATCGATAGTTCATGCAGCCCTGACTAAATATGCCAAGTTAGATGGGTCTTTCTTTGCATTTTCGTTCGCTTTGCGACAAAGATGCAAATAAAAACTCATGCGCTTGCAACATTTTCCTCCTTGAGCATCATTTCCTTCAATGCAATTCTTGAGTCGCTTACAAATAGCGCCGACTGCTTAAAAAGAAATCCGCTCGCGTTGTCTACGTGGTGCGCCTATGCCTCAAAGTCGACGGGAATCCCGTCGCGTTACTCGAGAAGGCGACGTAGGTGGTAATCACGCTCCAGTATCATTCTAGCACGGTATTTGTAATGAATAAATGTGGAATACAAAAGCTTGCAGAAGCCTCGCTCAAAGGCTTCTTTATCGTTGTATCACGCCCTCATAAAACCGCGATTGTCCTGCTGCAGGCGGCTGCACCATAAATGCCAACTATTTAAAAGCTCGTTAAGCAAGCGGATGCAGCGAAAAATGGCCGCGTATATTTCCTACTTTGTTAACGATAAGTTGGATGCCTGTGCATACCAGTACCTCGCGCCGCGAATAGGTATCGTGGCGATGAACGTATCGCCAACGCTTTATACATTGCTTCTTAAGAAGTCGCAGTGCGGAAAATGCAGTGGACTTTATATTGTTGAACCTGGAGGTCATAAAGCTGCGAAGCGCGCGCTCTACGTAGTCGCAAATAGTTTCAGTACTCCCAACAGTACCGTACAATAACTGCATACATGCAGTTCACTGGAATACGCTCATACATTCCCCATTTAGAGATAACGCAAGATAACAAAATTAGGATCGGAAAATATGATGAAAGCTAATGATGAAATACGATACGATGTACCTTTATTCCCGCTTCTACGCCTTACGTGCAATATATGACGCCCATTTATCGAAATTATTCGCTCCATGAATAAGGTTTGCTTGACAAGCCGGCAAACACGCTATTATTAACATCTATAAACGACATTATTCATAGCTATCGCGCGCGACGGTTACTACGCACGCAACTGTATTAAACATCTGAAAATACCCAACAAGAACGCCTAGCTAATTATAATTCATCCTGTTTTTCTTTTTACTTAAGTTGAGATGCTACGTATAGGCTGCAATCGTGTGCTTGCCCGTCATGACGATGTTATGGCTTGCAGCATCCAATGAACTTTACACAGTAACTCTACTTGCGTATAACAGAATATGGCAATTGCAAGGATTAGAAAATGTTCCCCAGCTCAGAACACTATTCTAACAGAGATATTTGCGTAACCGGATAACGACAAGAGAAGCTCCAACAGATTGTCACCAGAAAAAAAGTTTTGATTTTTCAAGTATCCCCGTTATGCCTAATCTGTAAATATGCAAGTCCGCATCTCGGCTGCGCTAATATTTCTGGACACGAATGGCTCAGTAGCTTGCTCTTACAGCCTTGCTGCCAAAACACATCTATAAACAGTCAACCGCTTGGTAGAAAGCGGTCTGACTATATGCAATTAGAAATCGTGTCACTGCATGACCGTAAAATGGACAAAAATATGAACAATTATTATTAAGTGACGTGATTTTACATCACGAAACTACACAATGGGATATAGAGGATGCCGTAGTGCGGGGCTTCGAGTCCCTTTTGACCACCTAGTGCTCTTTAACAAGTAGTCGAGTGTCTTTTACAATACCCTCCCGTCGGAATGCGATCGCAGTGGCCGGAAGTTCGGCTTGCAACCTTGTGCTCACCAGTAAACTCTATAACAAGTGATTTATTGCGGCAGGTGGACAACTAAATCCACTATAAACCGACATTTCCGTCACTCTTCGGGCACTTTGTTCCCAAAGGGCTCGCAGTTATAAACGGAGTGTGATATATCTGTTGTGACATCGGACAACTTGTTCTCTATTGTGGACAGAATGTCGGACGCTGCGCTTTAGAATAAAGCATGGCTGTTTAACGTGTGATCATAGTTATACACGCAAAATTTCATGTTTTAGAATGAACGCGCTCACCGCGTGCTCATCTGTGTTGATGGTCAGGGACAGGTGCGCGTGCCACAGGATCACTGCTGCAATGCCTAAGGTTATTCAGTGAAGAGCACATCACATTTCACAAAGACACCAGATCATCTCGGCAATAATCTGAGCAGCGTTTAGAATAACAGATCACCATGTACATAGTAACGGCGCCCACATAAGGAAATGTGGCATACACTGATCAATATTAATTTCAACTAGATTATTTATTTAGAATTACAAATAATCAAGAAGTGCAAATTAAAGGACAATGATTTCAAAACCATTTGTTGTAGTTTCCGAGAAATTTGCGATAGAAATAAAATAATTTGTGACGGACTCTCTCATACACTGCGCATATATCTACGCGCCTATTTATATTTCATGCACTGCGTGTACATAGCTACTTGCGAATGCTTACCGAAAGCGCGCTCAGCCAACGCATCACAACAAAAGGCTTGGGCGCCTTAGACCATAACGTCGCGCCGGGAAGCGAGAGCCAATACATATCAATGGGGACGCGGACGACGCATGCAACTATCATCTTTTTCCCAAAGCACGGCTTTCAATGGGCTCGCTGCCTCCGCGCGTCACGCCACGGCTCAAAGCACGCAGACCTGCGGAACGCCCAAAATTTCAAACGCGTCCTTCAAGCGATGAAAGACCGACACGGCGCGGATTTCTCGTTTCCATCAGGAAAAAGTGCGTAATAAAACGTGGTGCGCCAACGCAAGAAAATAAGACCTCCTAATAGCCACAAAATTCTGTGGTAGACATAAATGAAGTCATCAAAACGGGAGCCGCCAATCACACGCGTGCCCATACAAGGTATGGCGCACACGTGCTCGCGCTGGCGTACGCCGGGCGCTCGCAGCGCCAAAAAAAGCATGGCTGCGCAACGATGACGCTGGCATACGCTCGCGCAAGATAAGTTGCGCGAGGCCTCCATCACTGCCCTCAGGCTAATTGCGCGATACGGCAGTTGGTATACCGTTCCAACAAACGCAGACGAGAATGGAGCGAGCCGTAATGCTCTCGCCCTTTCTCCGAGACTGGCTTGGCGCGACGGAGGCCATTGCCTCCGGTCAAAACGGCTGCACGATGGACGCGATGCGGCGGAACCGCTGCTAGCTCGCAGAGGAAAGGTAGTCCCGACGGGAGAGCCTGAATAAAACATCGCGCTTCAACGAGGGTGGCGTCTCCGGAAGGGCAGCCATTCGCCACCACTGGGCTCCGCGGAATTCGATGACCGCGAGCACAATTTCGTTTCCGCTCGCGGTGACACCCAACGGAGAAGCCGTCGCCTGCGGCAGTCACGTCCACAGCGCAGACTCGGTGAGACCTGCACGTGGCGACATTGCTTGCCCCGGCAAAGAGCGGCTTCGCGAGAGGTGAAAAATCGAAGAACGAGGGAATTGACGCACGACCGCTCTGTATCCGAAGGTTCATAATCGTTACATTACGCAGTGCCCTTCGTTTTCTTACGTGTGCATCGAGGAACAAACTTTGGTGACGTGAAGTAACTCGCAGTGGCGTCAATGCTAAAGAAGAAATTGATGCGCTTCATATGAAGTTCGCGCGTTTGTAAGCGGCGCATATAAGTTTTTGTAGGTGACATACGTTCGTTCCTCCAGTGTTCGAGTACTTTTCCAGCGTCTATATGAAATATCGAATGGCCTTAATGCATCTTGAAGGTTACACATTACGGCACTACTCGGAATCAGCATCGCGGCCTCGTAACAGGACCTCGTCGCCTGCATCGTCGGTGTCATCGTCTTCACTATAAAGCGAAAATGGTGCTCGAGGCCTAATGCACGAGTGATGAGCTAAATGAAAACCCGTATCCTCTAGCAAAAAAAAAAAAAAAAAAGAACCCAAGGAAGCGCACCTTTCGAACGAGCGGCTATAAGCCGCTTTGTAGTAAAAAGATTTCTTTTTCTTTATTTTTTTATTCATCTATTCACTGCGACCAAATTTCTTATCCTGATTCTCCCTCAATTAGATACGCCCCATTTTTACTATGTAATCAACTGCATTTTTGGTAACCTTATTCAAGTTAGCGTTTTCATTTGCCTTTTCCACTTCTCCACTCGTTGGCGTTAAAGCTTTTCGATGTACCTATTTTGACGAGCTCCAAAAACGAAAATAAATGAATGCGTGATAACATAATCCTTGGCTATTCCGTGAAAAATAATTTTGCAATATTCATAGTTTTCGTATTTCGTGCTATGCAATAGATTTCTCCCACGGTGTAATAGTAAACGGCCTAAATGCCATAGCTTATCTAATAACATAGCTGAAGGGAAGCTGCACTTATAGACCGACACACTTCGTAAGCATTGAGCCAAAATGAAACTTACCCAGTTTTGATAAACGCAGCCCAGGTCCGTATCAGCTCCTCGCTGAACTGTACCTCTTCGGGCGTCGTCACGAAGTCCCTGATTACGGGGTCACTCACGCCCGCAGTGATCTTTTGGTACTCTTGCCTCTGCGCGTCGATCACACCTCTCGTGAAGGGAAGCTCTTCGGCGTGGGTTACCTCGTCCGAGAAGTTGCCAAGAAAGCTGGCCGTCGGCTTGTGCATGAAAGCGTAGTGGTAGAGCGGAACTTTTTTCTTTATCAGGACTTCGGCAAACAGCTGACTAGGACAGGTGAAGATGATATCGCCGAACACGGCGCTAGCGATAGCCTTTAGCTCGTCCTCCGAGAGCTCATCCTTTCCTTCCATGTAGTCGACGGCAATATCGTGAGCAGCTCGGGCAGGCATGTGTTGGAAGAAGCTCCTGAGTACGGTGCGCATCACGGTGGGGAAGTTGCTCTGGATAAAGTCAGTCTGGCTCTGGAACTTTTTATGAATAACGTATGCGAAGAGCAGACCCTCGTTCTTGGTAAGTCCGAAGAAGACCTCCTTCGCATTTACCGAGTACGTGTCAGGGTCGGATGGGTCCAGGGGCATGAACTGGCTGTGGATCCTCGGGAAGTACAAGTAAAGCTTCATACCCAGACCTTCTTGCGCCGCCCTGAGCAACTCTTCGGCGTCCTTCTTTCGGAGGCACCTGATCATCTCGTCGATCTGCTGCTCCGCCGGTCTCGACAGGTCGTAGCAGCCGGCCACGTTAGCCACGGCTATCATCTGGCCTGGTCCGGACGCGTGGTGCAGACCTACGGTTGACAGCGGACTTCCGCTCTCCATAATGATGCGCCGGAACAGACCTTTGCTCATCGGAGATATCGCGTGGTAGCCCACCGAAATGGCGCCGGCACTCTGGCCTCCGAGGGTGACCATGTCCGGATCGCCGCCGAAATGGCGTATGTTGTTCTTAACCCAGCGAAGAGCCATGACCTGGTCGAGCAACCCCATGTTGCCGGGAATCTCCTTGTTGCCGGCATCGAGGAATCCGAAAATGCTCACCCTGTAGTTCATTGTCACGTAGATCACCTCGGTGGAGGCAACGAAGTGAACGCCGTCGTAGATGAAAATCGAAGCGTCGCCTACCGCGAAGCCACCTCCGAAGATGTAGACGAAGACCGGAAGATCGCGGCAATCACCGCCCCCGCACGATGCCGGTCGCCATACATTTAACGTCAGGCAGTCTTCGCTGACGGGCTGCATGTTCGCCATCTTGAGAAGCGGGGAATATGATGAATTGTCTTCCTTCGGCTTAATCTGCACACATGAGGGCCGCTTAAATGTGGCGTTGTAGGTCCCTGACCAAGGCTCGACGGGGAAGGGCTCCCTGAAGCGGTAGTCGCCGAGAGGAGGCTTGGCGTAAGGTATTCCGTAGAAGACGTCCACTTCCTTATCCCTGTGCTGAACACGGCGTCCCATTACGGTGCCCGAGGAAGTCTCCACGACAGGGTTGAAGCCAAGCGCGGGATGTGACAGCGTAAAGGCGGCGATCAAGAGCGACGCGTAGCCGACACACATCATGTTCCGGGTAGACAGGGCTTCCTTTCGCTACGAGAATCTCCGAGCACACAAAGTTTTCTTTCAAGATACAGGACGGATCCCAAACCACCACTGCGGCCATTCGCGGCACGGGGTCCCTTCTTATAGAGAAGAGCCCGAACGCCATGTGGCCCGCGAGCGTCCAATTGGAGAGTCCGCCGGTCCCGACCTTGACAGTCAAGAGGCAACCGCGCCCTTTCCCACTCGGCACGCCAGCCGAGACGGGGCGAGTACAGAGGAGGGGATGGTTCTCGGCGGTGTGAACTGACTTGGCACGGGCGCTTATTTGTTTGCTGTTTGTTTCCTTCTTGGTCAACGATGACTCTCTCTCCGGGATTCCTCTTTTTTTTTTTCCTTTCTCTCTTCCACTTCTGTACAGAACCCCCGATCAAATCGAACCGAACGATTCGAAGTATGGCTTCTTACGCGTACCGTGTGGATCATGGGCCCGCGCGCTGAGCTGCCAAGAATCGGCTCGTGCACCTACCTTCTCCAATCGTCACCTCTAAAAGCTTGCTCGGGAAGTCTCGCGCGTGGAGTTCATCCGCGACAACAACCGTGTGATATCGACGTGACCGCGTCAAATATAGGCGTCAGGCGAGTGCCATTTCGCCCTATCCTATATGTCCTTGTTCGTCACGTCCGCACGTGCGCTGCTCGGGACGCAGCGCGCATCTGCGATTGGCGATGCGAGCCCCGTGCTGCTTGCGTCCGATCGCGTGTACGTGCACACCGCTAACGAGGATGGAGCAGCTCGGTACACGTGCGCCTTGTGTGTGCATAGCGCTGGCCAAATGTATGTGCCTGTGCAGGCGAGACGTTTATAGTGGCGGAAGACACGGCGTCGAAAAAAATATATAGACGGTGAAGCAAACAGGCACGTGTTTAGTTTTGTCTCCAACTGGCGACCGAACGCGCACGTAGTACGTGCAGGTATGCACCACCATGTGTGTCTGGCACGAAGAGCGCGTCGTCTTCGTTCCCTCTAATGCAAAAATAAACTTAAGAAAAAATCAATAAAGAAAGAAAGAGACTGAAGCGGGATGGCGGTGATGGAGACATTTTCGTATACACTCTTGGTACTTTATTCTTAAACAGAAACACTTTGTTTTTATTCTTATACAACTATATGTCTTCCCTGATTTTCCTCCAGCTGGCTGCAGCCCGTGCATATATGTAATCAAATTATAGCCAGATGTCATTCCGAAGCTGCTACTTCAGGCACACTGGCAGAGCCCATGTGACTTACGTAACAGCTTCGTGAGCCGTTTAACTTCAGACACCGTTTTGTCAAATACGTGCGCTCCAGAAGCTGTACGCTTGTAAAACTTTACTGCCTCATTTAGTAATCAAGGTATCCATCTGTAATTGCGAAACATGCGGGAATATTTACGAGCACTGACGGTCAGTATCGAAACGACGTTGGCATTGGTCGTTAGAATATGAAAGTGTCTTTCAATTGCAACTCGTTTCGTAGGAATCGATAGACGCGACCTGCCTAATCGGCGAGCAATCCATCAAATATGCATACTGTAATGAAGAAGAGGAAGAAGTGCTCTTGCGTCTGTCGCTGTGCACGCCATCAGCGTTCGTGGACTGCCTCGATTGCGTGAGACGTCATTGTCTAATAAATCGTCATATCACATTTGGTGGAGGAGCTGCAATCCCCGACCTCGCCCTGGAACTTCACAGCCGAACGGTGCCGACTGCTTCAGCCGCTACCATGCTCGAGCCTACCGACAATCCGCCTGCAGCTCCCGCCGCTCCCATCATTTGCGGCGCCGTCCAGCGGCAGCGGGACCCTCCTGTCTTTAGCGGAGCCGGTGAGACTGACGTGGAAGATTGGCTCTCTACCTATGAGCGCGTCAGTGATCACAACAAGCGGGATGACCCGAACGAACGAAGTACCCGTTACAACGGAGCCATAAGTGACAACGTTGGCCTTGTGCCGATATACATTGTAATTCACAGTAACAAGGAACATCAGCCTGGTCCCAAACCTCGATACAACGGAGCCAGAACTACAAGGGAGCCAGAACTAAGCACCCATATAAGTCATAAGACTTGCTCATAAGTGCTATGAGGGGAAAAAAGCCACATACGCCCTAAATTAGTTTTGTTAGTGCGAGAAATGCAGCACAACAATTCATATACGAAGGCAACAATAGTTTAAACAGGACACCTGCTACTGCTATCGTTGCGTTATACTCACGCATGTTTATGTGCCAAGAGGTGCCAAAAAGATGGGAGTAACGTCAAGCTAGTACTCCTCTAGGTGAGGAAGCACTCCTTGAACTATAGTCCGATTGCACACCAATCGTACATCTGCACGATCAAAGTAAACTGTTTTAATAGGCCCTGGATTGGGGACGAAGAAACTACGACCGTCTTTATGTTTCGCACGTGGCTACTGACTGGAGAGCCGGGCACGAGGTTTCAAGTGCGGTGGACGTGGCGTGTTTTTTAGGTGCGAAGCACCTTATGCGCCCGGGCTGTCGGCGTCTTCTGTCGTAATCGTCGTCGTCGTAGTCGTCGTCGTAGTCGTAGTAACGCTCGTGCCGCTCAAACCGCTCGTGCTCGCGCTCGGCACGCGCTCGCGCCACTGCTCTCGCGTTCGTCGCCGTCGTCGCCTTCCACAGCTGGCTTCGTTGCCGCTCATCATTCCAGCGTATAATTTCACTTCTCTTATGTCGTCGTAATAGGGAGGCCGCCTTTACGGAGTTATGAGCCATTGCTTAAGGCAGTATGAGCCCAACAGCGGTGCATCACTGCATGCTTCGCACATCCCCAGGTTTCAGGTTAGTGGAGCTGCATTTCGCTCAATGGGCCATTTCACACTTACGCATAATTGTGCGGGGCGCGTTTTTTAATGTTTTATTCTTTTTTATTAAGGTATGTATACTCCATCTCTAAACCGAAAGTAATCGTTTTGTTCTCAGCACAAGAAGCGAACTAGATTCTAGGTACTCAGCGGTATGCAAACTATATAGCCACATCAACAGGCTAATTTACTTGTGTTACGCGTTTCGCAACGCAGACAAAATATAATAGCATGGCGTTCATATGTGCTTCTAGTCTGCTAATTAGCGAGCCCACATATATTCGCTCCTTAAAGTATGCTCCTATAGGAGCACTCTGTAACGTTAATAAATTTCCCAGCTTATCTTTTGTCAGTAGGTTAGGAAGCTTTGAATTTCCCTCTCATTGAAACCTCAACGGCGTCAGTGTACAGGCACGTGCGTGCACGTGCAACATAGCGTATTGATTGATTGATTGATTGAGTTATTGATTGATTGATTGATTGATTGATTGATTGATTGATTCTCGCAAACTGAAGCTGAAACTGAGGCACACCTTAGTGAAGGGCACCAGTTCTGGCCAGCTTGATTCTTTTAAGCCCACCGACACCTCAACGCGAGACTTTCGCACTGTGCCGCTATCGGAATGCAGCCGCAGCCGGAAATTAAACGCGCGACATCTCTCTCAACAGCAGAATGACACTTTCGTAGCTGTGAGCCATCATATACATAGGGCAACCTTTTAGTGCGGTCTCCTGAATAACGTCCATTATATACAGTTAACATGTATTCAATAATGGGATATCACTGCTTAATCATCGGATCGGATCTGCAATTTATGTAAAATGATGGAACGTTCGCGAAGTACACATGACCTCACCACAAACTTCGCTTGTGGAAAACAAGCTAAGACGACGTTACCCGCAATCAAATTATTCAGCGAACTACTAAGTACTCGCACATGTTCATCAGGCACTCATTACACTGCGCCATGCGGCAAGATCATCAATCCCTACGTGCCTTTTTCTTGCAACGGTACTTGAATTCCCGAAGATGGGAACTCTATTAACACGGATACGCAACAACAGTGACACCACGAAACTGCGTCACATAGCTGTTCACAGTTGTTCTTTCTATCTTTGCATGTGATGCAATATACGCACTTTCCCTGCGACTTCAATGTTTGAACGCGCCCGTAAGGGTCCCTGGCTACACCACAAAGCTACCGGCGAGAGACCGACGACCGCTACATTGGCGCTTTGCGTTGTACAGGGTGGCGTGCAGTAAATGTATAAGAAAACAAGCCCGTTAATAATATAAAAAAATAACAGTAAAAATAACGCCGCCTAAAGACAGTTGTTACTCGTTGCCGTGAGGCGTTACCGGGTTCTTTTTCCTCATCTTCTGTAGGAGACGGAAACGTAAACATTTTCTGGTCCTAAGAGCGCGCGCGTGTGTGAGGTATAAATGAGGATGCTGTAGTGTTTGTAGTGAGTACTCGCAGCTGTGACTTTTAAGTGCCCGCTGTGCAATGTTCCCGCAACGATGTGAAACCGGTAGGCAGAATTGTCTTGGCAGCCGTCGCTGCCCCCCGCGTGATACTTCTCGGCTACATGGTTGCAGCTCAGGTAAAATTTCCGACGAATTCTAGCTTCATCGAAGAGGGAAAATAAACGTTGCGGCGCAAAGCGATGTGGAAGCTGCACGGTTGCCGCAGTTAACAGCTTAATTGCCAGGACCAACAATCTCACTTCTGTTTTTCCTTTTCTTTATTTCGATAACAGTTGTGTCGGTAATAAAATATCTTGTCGTTAATAAACAAAATAAGAAGCCGGCACTCCCTCCTGGTACCAACACCTCCTTGTTTATTCATGTCAATAAAGATGTGAAAGAGACTGCAAACATGTTCGCAACCTAAGGGAAAAGTGAAGCGACGTACCCATTGTAAGGACTGAATGTGTAAGGCACGGTTTTTGGTTAACTGGGCAAGGATAGGACTGCACCTAATTAATGAAAGCATATGCATAAACTGCGGCGACTTCCTCCCGACTTCTCTGTGTGACTCCAGGGGTTGATTCCTTCGACTTCAGGTCGTTCCCTTAGATTAGATGATTGCGCTCGGGACATGTGGTTGTCTCTCCTCTCTCTCATAGAGGGGTAGAAAGAGAGGAGAGATTAGCCTTCTTTATCCTCTCTCTCTCCATAACAGGAAATTCAGGGATATTAACGAGACGCACGTCCGGTTTGCTACCCTGCACTGGGGGAGAGGGGATGAGCGGACGAAAAGAGAGAACGAATGGGAGAGAAATAGCACTATATATAGAAGATGCGCATCAAGCTACTTGTCAAATGGTCGCAGGTACCTGTCAACAATTGGTACTGCAGCAGTGATCTCGTTGCTTTCGGCGCCAGCGAAGCGAACGGCCATGGTTCGAGGATATTCATTTCCGAAAACGGTCTTTAGTCCAGCCGATTTAATGTTGTCCTATTCATGCGTGGGTCTGCTCCGTAAGCACGTCAGTCGCAAGAGCGACGCGTGTCGACAGCCATGTTCTCTCTCCGTCTCCGTCTGCGTTCTAACGGCAAATAGGTGCTTCGTCAGAGCTAAATTTGCAACAAAAGTGACTTTTGCATTCTTGTGGCGTGAAATAGTTGGGAGACCCAGCCGTAAAACTCTTCCGCCCGGAGAAAAGCCCTCATAGCTATCTAGAACCTCTTGGCAGCCGGTCCTCCAGGAAGAAGGGGGCGGCGGAAGGACGTAAGAGGGAAAAGGTCAATCCATGCTCTGACTCGCCTATCGAACCGAAACGAACGCGAGATGCGCCGTGGGAAACGGAGGCAAGGGCAGTCGGGCACAAACAAAACGTGTACATGTAACAAACAAGGCTCGATGGCCGATGACATCACTACGCGCCGCAGGCGCCCTCGGGAAATACGGCCCACGAAATCGCCGATCGAAAGAGATGTCGCGGGGAAAAAACGTGCGCAATGTTTGACTTACTGTAACGCTCGATAAGCTCGTACAGAGAGCGGTACTTAGTAACATGGCGTCCTAGCGCCACGCGACCGTGTACACGGCTGGCTCATTGCGTAGCCGCATTCAGGCTGCAAGGGCAACAATGCCACGCGGGTCGGTCGCTCATGCAAGGCGAGGATAAGTAGCTCTGGTCGGCTGCCTTCACCGTGCGACAATTCACTGGAAAGAAAGGGATCCAGCGATACGCGCATCGCATGCGTCTAAGTTATGTATGAAGGCTGTGTTCGCAGAGCGATTTCAAGGGAAGCGTGAGTTGCAAGTAACGCGTGTTTACGAGCTCCGTGTTCGCTGGAACGCGTACCGACGTCATTCAGCAGCGGGATTTACCGCGGACACGGCCACTGTCCGAGCTTGAGAGTAAAGTCGCTGAACGCGTTCCAATACCGTTCTGTTGTATTGACTCGTTTAATGTTGGCCAACGACAACCTGTGTTTTGCAGTAGGATTTCGGCGGCCTACTGCAAGCCGCCCTCGCTAGTGTCACAACCAGCTATGACTGCTGGATACATGATAACAGATTCCACAAAACACTACTTCAATTCATACACAGGCCTCACAGTATACATATAATATACATACACATCAAGAATTATGCCTTAAGGGGAAGTCTCGATCGCAATTTTTTTTAATGTGGTTTAGTAACATCCGTTCCCACTGACCCCGGAATAGGGAATGGCATGCTCCAACGTCGTAATGAGGAGATTCCGCAAGACGTTCCGAGAACGACAGCTGAGTGGCGACGATGTGTCCAGGGCGAGGGCGCATGCATCACCCTGCTTATGCATATCCTTATTATCCGCACCATGCAGTGTGTGCCGGTAATACTTGAAAGGGTCTGAAGGCGAGCTCGTTGGTATGCATTCATGGTGTAGAAAAACGGCGCTAAAGACACGGACAGAAGGAAGAACACAGGACGAAAGCTGCTGTG
Organism: Dermacentor silvarum; assembly: GCF_013339745.2. Taxonomy (NCBI): domain Eukaryota; kingdom Metazoa; phylum Arthropoda; class Arachnida; order Ixodida; family Ixodidae; genus Dermacentor; species Dermacentor silvarum. Next base: position 170,016,038 of record NC_051159.1, read on the forward strand.
TCCTTCCGTGTTATACCCACGGGAGAAGCCATGCAGTAAAAGGTATAGTCTCAAACCCACTTTGATTCTTACTTAAAGCACGCGACTGCAAGCGAACAGGCAACGAGGTAAACTTTGAGCCTGTCGCATTCCGAGCGAGATAACGCCTTCCTTGAGCAGATCGCAGTAACGTGTATAGGTGGCGCCCTCTGCAACCTTATATGTGACGAAGAAGGCAACACCGTGCAGCCCCTATAGGGACGGCATCCTAATTTCTGTGGCATAGCCGTCTCCGTCCGTCGATCCGTGCACGTATAGGCTTCATTGCAAGTTGGCTCCAGTAAAAGGGTTGTTGTGTCTGGCGGTCCCTCGGGACAAAGGAGGCCGGCACCATACATGCAACCTTCGTGGACCCACGAAAAACCACGATTTACAACAGTGGCTGGCAGCTTATGGGATCGGCCTGCGTTGGCTACATCGGTGTGGTGAGTGCTACGTGTTTGCTTCTCTTTCGCCAGACTCATTAGCGCAGGTGACTAAGTCGTTAATGGTGTTTGATGTTGTTAGTGATTTTGCCTCACAGACCAAGAATACAGTGTCTCGTGGGCTGAATTACTAGTGGGGAAGAAACACAGGGTGCACTGTAAATACGGATAAGTTTGAAATCCAGGAACTCCTCAAAAGTTGTGAGCCGATGGGCATTTTGGGTTGGCCCTGCGGTAGGCAAAAGTCAACAATTGGAGCTTTTACAGAATGAGGAAGTGAGTTGGGAGAAGGCCAGGCCAGGAAAATTGTTTCGTAAGCGAAGAGAGGAAATTCTGCAATCTCCCTATGTGGTAGCGATAAGGACGGGCTTAGGGCCCGAGTTTGCCCTTCATGTCGCCAGAACTCTCTAGTACAAGTAGGTAGTTGCTAGGAGAGTAACTGTGTGTTTTCTGGCGGGCACCATTTTGGGAAATTCACCTTCTTTAAATAGCGAATTTTAGGAAGGGTGAATTTTGAAGGCAAACGAGATCGCTATGGAGAAATTCAGAGTGCAGGACCTCCTTCTAATTTGCGAGGAGTTAGGCATTTCGGTCGACTCCGCAAAAAGGAAAGAAGCGGTTCTCGACGTCATGAAGGTAGAAGAGGTGACGGTCGAGGAAGCTGATGAGGCTTGGGAGACAATAGAGGAAAGAAAGCAAAAGGCAGAGGAGTGCAGGAGGCGCGAGCTTGAAGCTGTAGAGAAGCGCGAGAGGCGCGAGCGTGAAGAAGCAGAAAGGCGCAGGCACGATGCTGAAATTCGCGAGAGGCGCGAGCAGGAGGCAGCGCAACGGCACGCTCTTAGGATGAAAGAGCTTGAACGGGAAGATCAGATGCTCAGATGGCGGACAGCGCGACGCCAGCTCCACTCTTTCGAGACAGACGAGGGTATTGTTAATTTCCTCGCCGGTTTTGAACGAGTGTGTGAGAAAGAGGGTGTCAGCCGGGACTCGTGGGCCGAGCGATTAGGAGCACTTCTCCCGTTTAGTGTCGGCGCGTGTTTTATGCATTGTTTGTCCGAGGAGAAAGCGCGCGACTACGACAGGGCTAAGAGGGCTTTGTTCAGGCGCTTTGGTGTAGCATGGCAGGCCGACTTCGAAGGCCCAAAAGACAGTGAAAAAGCCGAGCCTGTCGAAGGTAACATTAGCACTGAGAGGACTAGTGTAGAAAGCTTTCGAAAAGGTGTGATGCAAGTGGCACACACACAAAACGAAGAGAGCGGCGGATTTCCCGCACCAGAAACGGAAGGCCCTTTAGGCCAAGTGTGTACGGCGGCGGCAATTTCGGCCAGCCTGCCAGACAAGGTCACGCATTGCTTCTCGAATAGGTCGGAGCAAATGCTGAGGGAACCGGGAAAATCCATCTCCAGCAAGGTAGCTTTCAGGGCAAAAGCACGTGAGGAGACTCAGGGACTGATAGGCTTATTCCCTATTGAGCAGCGGTCACGGGACCATGGAATGATTCCAGAGGCAGCTGTAAGCAGTGATGAGTTAGACGTGTTAGTAGCCGGAAGCGAGGTGAATGCGGTCACCAAAGAGAGCGGTGGTTTTCCCGCCCTAGAACCAGGGGCCGACTTCGAAGGCCAAGATGGCAGTGACAAAGATTGTTCAGACAGCGCTGAGAGGGCTGCGGTGCCCGTCGTTAACGGACACAGTGACAAGCGCGAAGAAACAGCTGTTTCGCCGTTTAGCGAGGCTGTTTTGGAAGCAAGGGCCGACTTCGAAGGCCAGCGAGAAGTTTTGCATGCTATCGACGGCAGTAATGGAGCTAGGCCAGTTGAAGATAGACTTGATGACGAGCTAACATGCTCAAAGATCAAATCTGGTTATGCTCTATTAGAACGGCAGTCGCACTGTGAAACCCAAAAGGGTAACGAAATTTCAAGTGCGTGTGCCGATGGCGCAGGCTCTGCGAAGCATGCCAAACGAAAAAGGAGTAAGCGCAAAGCGAGAAAGGCGGACGCGGTTGAGGCGCTCAGAATCAAACTTGCGAAGCGCCACTGCGACAGCGTAAATGCGCAAAGGTGAAGTCCCAGCCAGAGACTGTGAAAAAGCGAAGGAGGGCAAATCCTAAGCTTAGGCGTTTGCTGAGATCAGGGATCGGCGTGACGCACGTCGCGAAAAAGAGGGTTTCGCGAAGATCCAGGCGTGGTAACAGTCGCCTAACCGCATCGAGTACAGCCCATCGTAAGCAGAGGGACAAAGGGAAGCGTCCTGTAGGCTGTTACAATGGCCGATCACTCGCAGGGGGAAAGAAAAGAGTCTGCCGAGCAGATAACTGGAAAGTGCGCGCCCGGGTCTGTCAGTGTATCGCCCTCCCAGTACTTAGAAGCGGCTGTTCGAAAGTCGCAGCTACAAGGTGTGTCAGGCAAATTAGTGGGTTTTGCCTTCTTCGCGACGACACCTTGCGAAATCCCCGGAATGCGCGACCCCCTCGAGTGCGTTTGAAAGAAAGGGGTGCGTTTGCGGCCCGAAAATAGAGAAAACAGGAAGACGGGTAGGATTTTTTCTTCTTTTGTATTCTGTCTGCCCGAGATTAGTTGAGTTTTGATAGTTTGGCAGGCGTAAAGAATGCCGCAGTTTTCTGCTATGTTGTTAACCTTTTCGGCTCAGGTTAGACCCACGATTTAAAGGGGAGTGTGTACGCGGCGACAGATAAAGAATTGAATTGCAAACCAGGTGTCAGCCATAGACTTAGTGTCAAGGTTGCAATAATTTAGAAGGTCACGCGCAGGTTGCGCAAGTTGATGACCTGCGCTTTTGCGCGAGTTAATGACGCGCCGTGTTTTGTTTGGGATTTTCTTTCAGGGCACGTTTTGTAGTTTGCGTTCATTGTCTTTCATTTCTTTGGGAATATGTTGTGAGCGACTTTTATGTCTTGGGAACCGTTGGTTAAGATAGGGCCATCTGCTCAGATCGAGCTTAGCATTAAAGCAGCACAATTTCGAAGTGCGATAGGGCAAATGCAGAATAAGTCAGGCCTTGTGAGCCAATTTGGGCACGTGGTAGATGGTTTTCCTATTTGTTGATTCGGCATTTTCAGCATTATGTAATGATTATGTAGCTCTTTTGTGCTAAGTGTTACAGAATGCGAATTAGTGAAGGCCAGTTCTCCCTTCGCCTTCCTGATATGTGGAAGCTCTAATTCATAATTACTTAGCTTCATTACATTAACCCAGATGGTGTCTGTTTCCGAAGACACATCATCGGAAGTTTTTTTAGTACTTGTCCGGATCAACGAGCACCTTGTGTTTCAGGGTTTTCTTTAGATAGGGGGCAGTCAGATTTTTGGAATTGGTAAAGTCTGGCGATGAGAGCGGCTTGCAGTGGCGCTTGCAGCATTGTGTGTGGCTGACAAAGGTCGCTCCTTGGAGCTTGGAGCTTGTCATTTCTGCAGCCCAGTCTGAGCCCACCTATGAAGAGGCCTTTGGCGGGAAGATCATCATTCCTGGAAGCAGCGGCCCCATGGCTTTGAGCGAAGCAGGCATCAAACCGGCCGAGCTGCATGAAACAACTCGACCTCCCGATGCATCATCTGGCGGCGGGGGTGCTGTTGTGTCTGGCGGTCCCTCGGGACAAAGGAGGCCGGCACCATACATGCAACCTTCGTGGACCCACGAAAAACCACGATTTACAACAGGGTGCACAAATGGTGTGCTCTCTGCATGGCCTCGTGGTTGCGTGTCCGCCTCGGTTGCATCAGGACGTCGGTTCGAAACACGCTGCCGCCGGTTACTCACTCTTTATCAAATTGGGCACGGGTGTGCCCCGGCCCGGAACTCAGCTTTCTTTAGATGTGAACTGTCCAGGAGAAGCAGCAAGCGCCGTGCAAATTCCGTCGAAATCTGCGGGCCCAACAAGACCCTCCAAATGCCGTGCTCTGCGCTGTGTCGTGCCATGACGCATCGCGGACTGTGTATGCCGTCGCGTTGAGCAGTGGCGGCTCTGGAGCGTCTGGCTAGTTCGCGCTGTGTGTCAGTCTATACAGGATTGGCTTCATTTTACTGTGCGTGGCTGAATTAGGCAGTGCTACTCTTCCATCAGTGATGTGCGCGCTAATTTCGCTGCAGAGGTCCGCACCACGCCTACCGTATTCTTTAACTTTGTTGTATACTTAATCAACAGCAGCCTGCCGTGAGTCGATCCTTCGCAGTAATACAACGCATTATTCCTGATCCCTGCGCTCCAATGTGCGGCGCCAAACAGGTGTACAGTACATTACAGTATTACAATTATATATACTGCAATTCATCGTTGAGTAATGGGCGGCCTTCAGAAATGACACACCATTCTTTTTTTTTTTACCTCAGTGCGCCAGAAATAACGGTCCTTATACTAATAGTTTAATAAGGCAATGCCTGTCCACAGAAAAGTAGAGCCCCATGGCCATCACATAAGGGTGTCATTGACTCAAAACACAGCAAATTGTTTCAGTTAGTGCACGAGCATACGGTAAATCCTTCGCACACGCTACCCCCTGGGGAGAAATTAATGTTCTTGATCTTCAGTGAAACAAGATATATCTGAGTCATAGGACATCCCGCAAATGGTGTAATTGGCGCGAATGACGCGGCGGCTACTTAATAGACCTTGTTTACCGACAACCTCCGTGTGCTGCGTGCAAGCAGACGGGGGGGGGGGGGGGGGGGGGGGGGGGCAAACAGAATATCCAAATGTCGTGTTGCCACGACTTCTGCCCCCTTCCTTCACACGAGCGCGAAGTACTACAAATGACGCATAGCGGCGACGCGGACTCGCATGCAGGCGAGCAGCCAAGGCTCGGTAACTTGGTGTCGCTTTCCCCGCGCCGTGGAAAACCTCGCCTTCTTTCTCATTGCCCCGCTGCCAACTGAGAGCTAATAGCAGCAGCGACGCCGATTCCTTTCTTCAGAAAAAAAAAAAAGAACGAGAAGAGAAAATCACGCCCTTACGCGCGCGTCTGTTATCCGTGGGTGCCACCGCTGTAAAGATGCTCAGGTTTGCTAATTATAGAACGAGTGCGAGCCGGCTGACATCGCTAAGCGCGGCATAACCCGAGTGCTTTGCGAGTGAAAAGCACGGAGGACCGTTCACATTGTATCAGCGCGTCAACCAGAGGCAGACACGAACGCGTGATCATAGAGCACTAATGATAGAGGTGTGCGCCTGCTAATGCTCGCAAACAGCCATCGAGACGCGTATTCGCGTATTGAAGGCAGCGGATGTGCCCGTATCGAGGAAAATAAAGCATATATATTCAAGCGGTAGGCGTATGCTGAAGACAGTAAATCTTCTGACGTGCGCTCACAGCGAAAGAATCGAATTGTGTGTTGTTTACCAGGCACGCGAGTATGTAAAATAGAGATCCTTATGCCTTCGTACGAGATGTCGTTGTTCTTGCTTTTCTTTGTACGTTTCCCTCTTTTTTTTTTTTTTTTGCTGCCATTTAGGTCTTTTACTGTGTGACAGTTCTGCTCAAATGTCTGTCGGTCCTCGCACTTTTCTCAGTGCTCAATAAAGGTACTAGATAAAGGTACGACAAGGGTCTTTCTAGCATTTTACACCGCCTGCTTTAGCTTTGATAAAATCCGACTGCGCTAAAGGCAAAAAACTTGTTCCGATAATCCGCGCTACCCACAGCTCGTATTTCAGCACAAGTGAGAAGAATGTACATTGATGTGTAACACAAATATAACAGTAAGACCCCAAAAGGAGTCTTCTTTAAACAAGCAGTTAGGTTTTTATGTTCTTAAATATGCTGGCCGTTTAATTATATATATATCATCACATGCGAATGCGTTTATGTGTCTAGCGCACTGACGATATTACAATATATAGGCATTTTTAGCGTCGACACGCTGCAAACTTCCTGCAAACAGTATTTTAAATAACAGGTTGCGCTGCGACAAGCGAAAATCCAATGTACAAAGTTAGGTAGTATGCATTCCAAGGGCAAGTCGCAGTTTCCCGTACGTCTGCAATATATAAATATTTGCATATTACGCTGAGTACAGCACTGTCACTATGGTCAGACATATCACCAGCGACAAAATTGGGATTTCCTTTGACCCTCACTCATAACACACTGGCGCATTGTACGAGCAGTGAAGAAGACAAGGTCCCAGTGTAAACTTGCCGTTTTCACGAAAGAACACTTCTTCCGTTTACAGCGCCTTTTAAATTAAATGATGGAGCGTTCTGCAACAGATTACGCCCAGAGATCTAAAAAAGCAGTATGCAATATTGTTCTATTTTCTCTCTCTCTCTCTCTCTCTCTCTCTCTCTCTCTTTCTTCTTGTTATACAAGCACAACAATCACAAAGCGAAAACAAAACAGTACTCATTATCAAGCAAGAGACATTGCGGTGAGCTCTTAGCGCACGCATTGAAAATGTTGAGCGGATCATTGCAGCCTCATCTAAACAGAGGAAGGGAACTGCTTCGACTCAATTAACGAAAGCCTTGTTTACGATAAAAATTAATTGTCTTCCACATTCGCGATCAACGCTAACATACATTGCACAACACCAACATGCACTGCCTACAGTGTTTCTATATTGCTCAAGAGGCGCAGGTTATTACTTTACCCTCTTGCGGCATGCGTTCTTGTCTCGCAGTGTTTTTCACCTTGCTTGGCAACCTTCTACTACTGCGCCTCAACGTCCTGACTTCGCTATGATTACATGTAGATTGATGGCATATGCAGTAACTAATTATTGGCCGGTTCTCGCCACACAAACGCACACGCATCTAAGCATCTTATTGGGCGACCTGTCAAGTACCAATGCGCGAGTATCTTTCGGCTGTATTATAGCCTGGCTTCGGGCAAAATACTGACGACGACGAAAAAATGGAGCGCACTGCCTCCGAGCTCACAAATGGTATTAGCATACACTGTTGGTCGTATCATTACGTAGGTTTTGATAAACGGCTTTAAGAGCACAGTTGAATTTCCTTGATGACCATGATTAGTTACACCAGTCTGGGTAAGCATGTCACGACGGGTTGACTAAGGCTTTGTGGGCCATGAATAATGGCGCTTTTCGAGTGTATACCAGACTGACCCGCCACCTAACATCTATTAAAGAATGCATAGAGAGTCCGAATAAACTATTTCCGTCTCCATCTAATTAACTCGTCATAAAAGTGAAAAGGTGAAGGTGCATAAGGATTCGCCTTACACATATGAGGCGAAAGCAAAACAACAGAAATAAGCACATGTGCATGCAAACGACGCCGTTGTGTGTAACGAACGTATTAGTGTTTGATGTAGTGTCGTTGAGCGGAATTACTTGCAGGAAGAGACGAAGTGGACAGGACAGACGTACCGTAATAGTGTATTAGGTTTTAATGTTCACTTTGCACAGAAACTACACGCTGCGATTTTTGGTGGTCACGGCAATTTCAAAAACATTATTCCGACCAGCAACGAACAAGCAAAAATGAACAAATTATTGAATTAATTAGTCATTTTAACAAACTGGTGAAAATCGCCACAAATGATGCAGGTTGGTAACACTGCACGGAAATATTTATCTTTCTTGCTCTCTCTACCCCCCTCTCTATAATACACACACACTATTCGGCTGCCCTGGCATCTGCAAAGCTGAATTTCGACTGAAACCGAAACATCCCTCCCAGCACTGGTCGAAGTGACACAAACTGACTATACAAAATTTACTTATGCAATGGTGGATCTATGACTACGTATTTATTTATTTATTTATTTTATTTATTTATTTATTTATTTATTTATTTATTTATTTATTTATTTATTTATTTATTTTTATCTTTTTCAATGTAAGAGCAGGTTGCACTTCGAGAATTCTCGGGGAAAAGCAGTAGTTAAAGTAAATGTCCTTAAACTTGTTAAAGCATTAGAGCGATGTTGCCTCATAAATCTCACAACTGCTGGGCACGGGGTAACACAGGAGCGATGTCCTCAACCGGCTCGGCCTCACGCGCAGGACGGAGGACGCAGCTCCCGCGAGGCGACTTTGAAAAAAAGCGTAAGACCGGAAAGTCATCGCCGGCTCGTTTGCCATCAGCAATCGCGAAAGGAACGAGTCAGACAGTGTTGGGAAAAAAGCAGAGGCGACGTCTTGTGACAGCGATGGCGTCGGTCGCTTGCTGTGACGCAAGCGATCTCGCCACGTGGTCATTAGTCATAGATGAAAGGAACCTACACAATATTAAGAGCAGCGAAGTGTCTCCATGCATCCGTCGTTGACAAACAGGCAAAACCAGTTGCAAATGGCGATTTGCGGTTCGCGAAGTGCATGCACGCTACCTAGATACTGAGTATTTGCCGACGTCTACAGCGTTCATCGCCGCGGGCTCAGGACAGCGCTTAGTGTCCGTCAACAGGTGTGGTCAACGAAGGCACTAACAATACTTAAGAGTGCACCGGCGCAGCAACAATCACCTCAGCAACTTTTGATGCAAACGGTTCGCCAAACCATTTACCTAAACTTCGCCAGAAGAAAATCTCAACTGATGGATCTCAACAGGCATGGAATGCACGAAAAAAAAGAAAAAAAAAAAAGGACGGCTGAAACAGCACGGATGCCTCACGTCAAGAGGCTTTGAAGGTGACAATGCGCTTTCCTTCCTCCCTTCATTCTTTCTTTTTTCTCTCGCCTTTTTAAGTGCTGCGTCGAGCAATGTTCGACATTTTTCTTTTCGCTGCCTTTGGATGCCCAGTCCTGGTGTGCTGTTAACTTAGACTCGTTTCCTGCCTAAGCCTCCCGCAGCGCGCTGCCAAATATCGGTGGAGGGATTGACGTGACAGCCTCCCCTCATTCGAGTCGTCGTCCTCTTTCCTCTCCGTAATACCTGTAGCCGTCGCAGAGGCCCATCAGCCGAAGGCTTAATTTATGTTCACCGTATTACAGCACCCTCTGATCAGCCACACTAAACGGCGCATAATAATTGCGCTTATTTTACATCCCTGCTCCATAGAGGTATTTTGGCACGAGTCTCTGAAAGCTTAAGGATTACTCATTCCTCGGTGCACATGCATGCAGCGCCTACGCCATGTCTAGTTAACGTTCCTAGTTTCTTTGCCTAAACCTTTACTCTGCGCACGTCTAGGGGTGGTAGATGGACAGCGCGATAACGTAATAGCGCGGAAACTTTGAATGTTGAACTAAAGCCAGGGGATAGGCAAATCTATACATATGTGCACTGAGCGTTCAGGCAGTGATCAGCAGACGAATTTGTCGCCGGCGGTTACGTAACTACGCCCGGTGCCTTGTCCCCCGGTATTTCTTTATGCCACTTTCAACTGCCTAGGTAATTACAAGCAAAACTTGCGCGTCATACAGATGACTCTGCGGCGTCGACGAAAAGGAGGAAACTGTGACAAGAGCTCCTTGCGCGATACGCTACTCCACAATGTACAGATATTATATGCGCGTTGAGAATCTTTCAATATGCTTCTGAAACCTGCTATCAGGCTACTAATTTCGGTGAGAGATAGACTGTCGATATCGTCAACCGTAACCATCGATTCTCTGACGCACGTTCTTGCTTCATCGGTATGGGTCACTAGATGGAAGCAGTTCTTTCGTAATTCAAAAAAGAAAAAGCACCAACCGCGTCGTGCACACATGCTCTCGGATATATAGCTCACGTAAGCTTGAACGTGAGCCAGAATCGATAATACCACTTGGTACGCATGCAGGAACATCCTGCCACAAATGCCAGCGCCTAATACCTTGCGCAATGACGTTCTTTGTTAAACTAGATCAGTTATACCTAAGTCCATTTCCGCGTGCATCTCCGCAGATTAACATCGCGGTCGTTCGCAGAGTGTGGGCACTTGTATTCATTATAGTCGCGTGCGAGCGCCCCACTAAATGGATTAAGATCTGTAACGAACTTGTTACAGATCTTAGCCTTGTGTAACCGCCCTGCTTAGTTAACTTATTTTGTTTTGTGGGCGGGATTAAGTAATGCGCTCTTTCATCGTTCGCTATCTGCACATTTACCGGACGTCTAACTTTTCTTGTTCTTCCTTGCTCGTGCGACGAGAGCAACGAAATTCCGGATGTGGCTACTATAATGGAAATTATGTCATGATTGCTTTCTAAAGAGAGTTGCTTAGATGAAGTCATCCAAGATCCGATGGTTAAAATATAAACTTTCACTGGTGTATTGCTTGCCGTATTTTGCTGCTTTTGGATACGTGTTCACCATCTCTCATCGCTCCTCACCCAACTCTTCATTATGAAGTACTTATTCTGTCCTTGTGCGTACTGTTATAAGGAAATAGTAAAATTTCTTAATAATAGATTCGGCGTCAGACACACTTGCAACCCGCACGTTCGTGTAACGATGAATCCTTCTTTTTAATCCATTGTCTACGGCTGATAAACACACACAACGCAAATCCTGCACCTTGTATAAAGGTCAAGCGTGAAATAAAAATTGTAAATCACCGATGTTATTTCGCGTCGCCCTCGCGCGAACCACAGTGATTTCTTCGGACGAGTTGGTTGATCATTTAGCGCCGACGAGAAGTGCCGACAGACGGGTTACAAAAGGGCACATAACGACATAATCAGCGCTAGAGTCCTGTCCTAGTGTCTTTTCTTTAACAATGGTCATGTCTTCGTGAACATCCTGCTTTGGAAGCAGCGCTTTCTAAGCGATGGAACGCCGAGGTAGGATAAAATCGAGTATCGCAGAGAACTTTTTCGCTCCTATATACTGAAAAGCCGTAGACGGCCCACATAGAGGCGTGTCTCTGCAACATCTTGGCCCCAATCGGTTCACGTTGCTACAAGGATTTCATGTTTAATATTGACATTTGAATGCGAGTGGCAACATAGAAAAATAGGTAAGCACGCCAACTATTGCCGCTACCTACAGGCCATCTAAGAATTTTAGTGATCTGACAGCCTTCACGGTAAACCTTTGGCACCTAAATCTGTGTCCCTTCGACCCAAACACACGTCGGAAGACCGCCATGAGAGTTATTTACTATACTAAAAAAAGAAACAGTTTACACCCCCAGAACAATAGTCCTCATCTATCTGCCTGCCTTTCATTTCTTCAATGATGCGCGCCCGTTGCTTCCAGGGGCGGTATTCTGTAAGAGTCTACCTAGTGGACTGTCCATTTCGACGGGCGTTGATTCGCTGCTGCTTGATGTGCAGGAAGGTGCCAGCCAGTCTCCTTCCTGCACGTCAAGCAGCAGCGAATCAACGGCCGCCGAAATGGACAGTCCACTAGGTAGACACTCAGAGAATACCGCCCCAGGTCACGAACGGCACGCGCGTTATCAGCGTGACATGCGTAGGTAGCATTCTTGCCAAGAAAGTAGCGAGCGCAGAGTTTTCAAGAAAGGAAACGCAAGCAAGACAGATGACGATTATTCTTGTTAGACAAAGATAGGCGCCAAAGAATGTAAACTGTCTTTAGAGTCTATAGCAAGATGGAAAATCTGGCTCGTTAGTTGGAATCTGTCATTAAAGACGGGCGGACATCGCTAAGCCCCAATGAAAGACGAGAAAGCAGAGACACGAGTGGTGTGGTGTAAGCGCTCGCCTGTCTGCCTTGGTTTTATTCCTCGTAGCTTAGCGCTGCAGTGTTTAAAATGTAGACTTGCGCATAGACGCTAATTTGACGCTACAAACTTATCCCTGTTCGATTAATGGTTGAGAACCACAGGCGTTAAGACAGCAGCTATGTTTACGCGGACGGCCCATTGACCAGACAGCACGTGCCAAGGTTCCTCGCTCGGGATTCCCTGTAAGAAATCCAATACTCCTTGAGCCTAGACCGCTCTTAACCACGTTAGTCTGAAAGAAATGCCCAGAAGCATCTTGACATGCCTCCTATTTCGCGTCTAAAAATTTATTCGTATATATTTTTCTTTTTTTTTTTTGTAAACCGAAAAGCTGCGTCGTGGGTATCCTCGTTACCTGGCTGTGTTAGACCTCTGCGAATGTCCGAAACAATGAATTGGAACATGACGACTCCTTAAATATGATTCTACTGCTCATTTGTGGCTTGGAGGGAACGAGATTTACCGGGGTAATCCCAAATTCTATTCTATTGCTGCCTGACATCTATCTCTGGTGCAATCTGGCAATTAATGGAAGTTGTTTCGTGGACTTTGCATGTGTTTCCTCGTCTAAAGATCCATAGACAGTCGAGGCAGTCGGCGCCGACAACGTCCGCCGTTTCATTTCCTCAATGCATCTTCTTGTCGTGTCGTACGTAGAAGCACTGCTCACGCCCGAGACATGAGTAAGGTGTTCCGTGTCAGCCGGTGGGCTCGCGACGTCCTGCGACGTCCGCGACGTCCTGTCTCGCGACGTCCTGCGCGCGCTGTTCATAGGCTGGCACGGCACTTTTAGGTCAGCAGCACATTACTTGTAAGCGAGTCAGCAGCTCACAAAAGATGTTCCAACGTAACCAAATAAAGCGTCGCAGAACGCCGCAAATCACAGCCTTACCTGCACGCGTATAGCCATTATCACCGCCATCAGCTTACATAGACCCACTGCCACGGGAATTCGTGTATCAGATATCTTCGAACACCCACAGCAAGTGTCAAATGAAGTTGCACCTAACGCTCGCAAAGTTAGCACAAACTCATCACCACGTTTCATTTCCTCACCGTAGAAAATCGGGCTGGAAACGTTCATTACTCGCCCCACAAACCATTCGCTCACAGTCCGTACCTCTGCAAACAAATTTCAAACCGTTGTGTCGGCTATCTGCGTGAAGTTTTACGTCGCCGCAAGGAAGTGCAATCGGTGAAGTTACGGGCTAAAGAATATCCCTCTCTCTTGCTGTCATAGCACAACAGACAAGAAACGTAGCTTTAGAAAGGATGCTCTAAGCACAAGAAACAAACTAACATTTACGAAAGCGTGACTGTTCTGAATATCACCACTCGCCGCGGTAGCCCAGTGGGTTGCGCTCGCGAGCTCGAGGTCGGGGGCACGATCCCGGCCGCGGCGGCCGCATTCCGATGGACGTGGAACGCAAAAGCGCCCGTGCACCGTGCATTGGGTGCACGTTAAGTAATCCCAGGCGGTCAAAATTATTCCGGAGACACCCCCCCCCCCCCTCTTACGGCGTGTCTCATAGTCAGATCGTCGTTTGGGCCCGTAAAAGCCCAGACTTGAGTTGATTAATTTAAGATCAGCTATAGCAGCCTTGGTTCGGCGGAGTTGGCATGCCTTGCATCCTCCCCCCCCCCTCCCCCCCTACCCCCCCCCCCAAAAAAAAAGAGGGAAACAAGAAAAACAAGAACGAAGAAAATTTCTCGCTCAGAACAAACTCATGTTTTCATTATACTCATGCCGAACCACCCACGACTATACCGCTGTTCTACCGAAAATACAATACACAAACGACCGCAAGACGGCCGAGATGCACTGCGGTGTCAGGAAAGCATGTTAGCTGCATGGAGCCCCGACCATTCGAACAGCTTAAAATATCTACTTGGTCCACGCGCGCAGGCAAAAGAGTTTATCGACACCGTTACGCCAGTCGCATCTCAGCGAGGTCACCTTCAATGACGAGGCCTGTGCTGTAGTGCGCGGCTGGCCGCGCAAGTTGTCACCAAGAGCAATACGATGTCAGAGCGTCCTCCACTCTCAACGCCATCAGCAGCCCGCTGACTTCATTAACCACGCGGCAATGCACAGCCATGGCCCGGCAGACAACGGAGCATTGCCATCGCGCAATCATCGCGATCTTAACGATTGATGCCCACTGCAGAGTCAGACCTGTTCAGGCAACCTCACCGGCAGCGGTGCGTTCATTGTCGAAGGACAACGCGGGGGAAGAAACTTTGCTGCCTGCCACGACGGAAACTTCAGATCCAATAATATGGCGCACGTGTGCATGTGCAGCCTCGCAAAACCCCGCACTTAATTATTCAATGGGAGCCTTTGCGACAGCTTATACGAGCCTCGTCGACGGCCGGAATTTCGGTGGTCTCTTATCGCATTTGAGAGCCTCCAAAAAGTCTGCCAGTGTGGCGAACATTTCTTTTTTTATTTATTTATTCAATACTGCAGGTACAAAGGCCCAAGCAGGAATGAAGCTCCGCAGGTTTAGCTTACTTTGTAAAAATTTGAGGCGGCCGAGCATAAAAGCAACTAAACAGCGCCCGTAAAATAATTATCTGTCTTGTCTGCGGATGTTTAATACTCTTATAGGCAAAATGTTTTTGTAGATACTAGAGTGTAAATGCATACACTTTCACTGACTGTCAAAAATAAATGGCATCTTTGATGTTCTTGTTCTTGGTGTTCAGACAGCATCAGTTTACAAGCGGCGACAAGTACCCGTAAGCAAAAGAAAAAAACTGTTCACTGAAAAAACTGAATTGCTTCGTAGTTACAACAATGTCGATCCAAATGGTCGGGAAGCTTCGGGCGAAAAGCGGTTCAGAACGAATTGTCACCGACATCAGCAAGGGTGGTTATGGGAGCAGCGATTGAAGCGCGACTATGTTTGGAGGGAACAAACATTGCGAAAGAAAAAAGCGTTTTTTAATTAAAGCGATACACAGTTAGATTCATTCAACGAAAATAAAATTCCTAATCAATTTTATATACGCATGGTGAGAAAAGAACAACTCTATTTCACTTGATCATTAGCAATAAATACCTTTTTTTTTAGCGCCCACCGTAAGAGCGCCCTGCGATAGCGGCGGCCGCTATCACTTGCAATGCAATGCAGCTCTTGAAGTGGGCAGAAAGGGGCACTCGTAAAGTTCACCTGTTACAATACGCCCCCCTCACATGTTGTGTTGCTTTGCTTGTCGACGTTTGTCTGAATTTGGCGACGCGTGTAGTTTCATTGTTTCTTAACCTGTTCAGTCAAAAGTAGTGAGTTGCGACCGCCAGATAATTGTTCACTTTAGTTGTTTTCGTGGGACAGCGCTGGCCGACGGGCTTGGCGTCCGACGAAAGGACGAACACTCTACGCCCAAAGCGTTCGTCGGCCTTCAACAAAGTATGTTCTGCGCAAGGGTGCGGTTTGGACACCCGTATGGCTGAACTTTTCCTGCATCGGTTTCCTCGCTGAAAGCTCAAAACGCCCATCACATCGAATGGCGGGGCATTTGAATACAACTCTAATGGCAGGCCCCCGAAAACAAATTTCGCGCCTTTGAGAACAAAAAACCTCACTTCTGTTTTTAACGGATATGGCGTCACATTACTTTTTCTTCCGCCGGAAGTGTTCCCTCCTCACACAGATGGCGCTAAGCCCCATGAACCGCCGATGAACCGCAATGTTTTGAACGTATGGGCTTCTATGGAATCTTCGCTACCAGGTGTATTTACCTTGGTTACAATGCACAAACCGGAATTGACTAGTGCGCTGGAAAGTTCGCAATGCCAAGTTTGAACTGCAGTCTTTAATTTCAAGTCACACTGATGAGCATATGAGAAAATCAGCTTTATCGCGCCGATCACTGGTCCGTACACTTTTTCTCAGGGTTGTACGTCCTCCAACTATTAGTCACGCGCACAGCCTTCGCGAAAGCAACCAGCCCGCAAGATACGAAAACACAGTTCAATCGTCCACGTTGTTCGTCTTGTTGAACTGTCTAATAACCGACTGTCCACTTCGTAGTAGACACATACCAGATAACGCCCTCCTAAAACCAGCTGTCAACAATGGGAACTTTTAATTTCAAATGCTTTCAAGGTTCATAAGCACTACAGAAATTATTTTAAGCGACTCCCTCGCGCATACTCTCCGTTATACAGCGCGTTCCGTTCGAAGGTATATCGCGATTTACTTCGTCTGCTCGTTCTTAGTAGCATCCACGTGAAGTGAGTACAACCTTCACTATAGCCCAAATGAATGAACGTATCTAATATGCGTCGAAACTTTGCGGAGGGCTCATAACTCACACACACATGCAAAAGACGATTTGCACAAGGACACACGGAACAAGATCCACGCGCTTGCTCTTGAAGATATGCGGCAGCCGCGTTCAGAAATATGGGACTTCCAATATTGTATCCATTGAGTCTGGATGTGTGGACACGTTCACATTTCGTTTTATTTCTGCCCTCCCGTTGTCCCCAAATATATACTTTTCGGCGCTATACCCTCGAGTGAGGTACCATGCGCACTTGCGACACGGATGTAGTGTACATGCTAACGTTTGATACCTCATCGTATGGAAACAGACTGCTCTGGAAAGCAAAAAAAAAAAAAAATTAAGCTGTTCCACAACAATACGACGATGATTGGACACTCTATTCGCTCGAGCTGTCATTAAAAACACTGTCTTGCTTGTGTTTATTATTATTATTATTATTATTATTATTATTATTATTATTATTATTATTATTATTATTATTATTATTATTATTATTATTATTATTATTTATTCGTAAACATATACACAGGAAATAGGAACCTGTAAATACATCGTCCCGTGTAGATGGTCTCAAAATTTATTTATTTAATCATTTATTTAGTTAGGGTACTATACTCTCATTCGAGAGCGTAGCAGTTGAGCAATACGGTATATAAATCCATATATCAGCACTTCGAAATGAAGTATAGAACATGGTCAAAGAAAATCTTGGCAAAGCAGTTAGCGGGGAAAAGCGCAAATAAAAAGAAACAACGATCATCTAAGAACGGGCACAGAAAACGTTAAACGCTGAGTTTAAGAATATCAACTGTCATATGCTTCCACATGATGGCAACTAACGTGGCACTCAAAAAAGATAGAAAAATAACAAAGTGGGGAAAACGAACATTCGAACACACGTGCCTAATCAATGACACGATGACGAGAAGAAGCGGAATGATAACAATTAACACGTCAAATATTTATACAATTCAGCATACAATAGTACACTGAATACGCCAGTTTCTACTCCCTATAAAATATTTTGGAAAGCAGGAACTGGTGGCAAAGCTCAAGTACGTTACGGCCAAGCATGGAGCATGGAATTCAGGGTTGCATTTCGCACTTGAACATGGGAAGTATGAGGTGCCCCTCTCAATTCGCAGGCTGGATGCGTGGATCTACGTGGGTTATTGGAAACTGGAGCAAGATCCAATAATAGTAGTACGCCTGCGTAATTAACCACATGCGAACATTCGAAAACATATTACAAACAGAGACAGAAGGACATAAATTATGTGTGAAAAGCAAGGAGGTTAACCGAAAGAGAACCATCCGGTTTGCTGGTTGCGACCCTAAGCTGGGGGAGATGTGAAGGTAGACAGACAGATGGAAAGGAAAGCGGTGAAAGAAAAATAATGAATTCCTGGATTGCTGTGCCAGGTGTTACAATGGCGAGTACCCTATAGTGACCTAATGCACAGGTTTAGTTGCTCCAAGCTATAGGTGTGTGGTTGACTGGATCATCAAGGTGGAGAGGCTGCAGACATCTTTTTCTGCTACTTTATATTGTAAGGCCCCCGTAACAATATTAACATTTTATATAGGCTAAAACGCTACTTCAAAAAAGCATCCATTAACTGATTTCTCATCACGCTGAATTACATTCGAAGTAAGCCGTAACCTTATAAAGTCCTCATCTATGATGCGTCACAGTTCTGGTTCCGTGTCAATTCCATAGCATCGTGTCAATCACCAGCTGGTCCTGCCGCTACTCACCTCCTTCTATGAGGCCAACAACGTTTTCCCGTGCAACCACACCCAACTGACATTTCCTTTTTATCGATTTAGACATTTAGACTCGTCTCATAACGTGGTCAAATGGTCTCTCTATTCAGCGATAGTCGTCCATTTTACTCGACTATAAGGGCATTCAATTTCAAATTAATATTCTGTATCAGCTCGCTGTGAGCATTTAATTTAAGCTCTGGTGCGCTTTAGCCTAAGCAAATCTTGCACCATTCAACACAACCTATCATCAATAGCTCATTTTGCTGAAATTTGAATTTGGCGCGTCAAGCAGGCCACCGTATGCAATGTCGCCAAAGCTTTCTGTTGTCATTGCGAAAAAGATGGAACGAAGCGAAAGAGTAGCACGAACCCACAGCGTTGAGGTGACGACCTGTTGAGATGGCTTCGCCTCGTGTCGCATCCCCTATATTATAGATAGCGCTGGTATCGCATACAGCGTAGCGACAACCGGCGGTTCAATATTATTTTATCCAGCCATCCATTCTCTTCCTTTCTGACCAGCACGTGATGAAGAACGAATGAGGAAAGCTGGGCGATGAACAACACAGAAGCGTCAAAATTGTCACGTAAACAATCCAGAAAAAAAGAGGAAAAGGTGCGAATGTATACACAACGCGGCTGTGAAGAGGGATGGTTGTTGTCCTTTCTCTCTCTCTCGCTCTTCCTTGCGCAACGCAGAAACAAGGAGTATACGGACAAATTAAGGAACCGGTGTATTTTAGACCATGTGTCTAAATTTGTTCTCTGTATGTCAGCCCACCTGTGACACGTTTCCGTGTCACCTTTCGCGCAAGAAGGAAAAAGGAAAAATTGAGCTAGAATGTAACGCTGCTCCAGCGATACGATATATATATATATATATATATATATATATATATATATATATATATATATAATCTACAGGGAGAAAATGGCGCGTCAGACCTAAACTGCTTCGGAACACCCACGCATTCTCGCAGGCTTTCTGATAACTCATGACATTAGCTCAGAGTGCTATATATTTTCGCCATCGTGCATACCGCGGCGTGACACAATATCTCGGACTTGTTAAAGCCATCCAGGCGGTGATGTTTCTATCACTTGCTGTCAATCTTTTTGCCTATACCGAATTATGTTGATCATTTTCGCCCAATTCCTTGACTAAGTGATGTGAATAAACTTATAAATGTTGGTGTTGCTTCTCGCCCGTCCCTATGCAACAGTGCCTTCAACAACGTAAATGTGGTCGCACGTCTTTTCCTATAGTTATTGCAAACGCACAAGGAGTGTATTTCTTAAATAACTGAAGTCTAATCTCGCACAGCCTAAAATATGTTTGCATGTGAAATGGAGAAACTAATTTTGCAAACCCGCCAAAAGGCAGCAAAAAGCACGTTCTAGCGTGTCTTATGCGACCTTTATTGTGATTTGTCTGTATGGTATTCATGCGAGCTGACTTAACGTTCTAATGTGTTTTAGGTGACTTGTTTTGTGAGCGGCCTCTTCTACATTTATGTGAGGAGACTTTACGTTCCAATCTATTAATGTGATTTGTGCTGTGAACTCTTTTCGTGCAATTACGTCATCTGACTGTGTGACTTCTTCGTTCTTCGCTGTATGCATCAAAACCATCACCCAGAACCTGGAGTAGCATGTCAGGCGAACGGCCAGGCTAACATCTCCAGCATATCATTAAAGCGTGTTTCTCTCTGCAGAACTGATAGTTGGGCGAGTTGGTACGAATTCATAGTGAAATCTTTTTGACGACTCTTGTTGCTCATGCTCAGTGCAGATAGCTGGGGTATATATGTTTTGTATCTTTCCGAAAATAAACAGTTGTGAGTAAGCGCTCGTGTGTCCCCTCTTCACTGTGTCCGTGTCGATTGTGTGCGCAAAAAGATTTCACTTGTTTCTCTCTCTTTGTTATTGTTACCTTTCCTTTGTGAGTGAGTGAGTGAGTGAGTGAGTGAGTGAGTGAGTGAGTGAGTGAGTGAGTGAGTGAGTGAGTGAGTGAGTGAGTGAGTGAGTGAGTGAGTGAGTGAGTGAGTGAGTGAGTGAGTGAGTGAGTGAGTGAGTGAGTGAGTGAGTGAGTGAGTGAGTGAGTGAGTGAGTGAGTGAGTGAGTGAGTGAGTGAGTGAGTGAGTGAGTGAGTGAGTGAGTGAGTGAGTGAGTGAGTGAGTGAGTGAGTGAGTGAGTGAGTGAGTGAGTGAGTGAGTGAGTGAGTGAGTGAGTGAGTGAGTGAGTGAGTGAGTGAGTGAGTGAGTGAGTGAGTGAGTGAGTGAGTGAGTGAGTGAGTGAGTGAGTGAGTGAGTGAGTGAGTGAGTGAGTGAGTGAGTGAGTGAGTGAGTGAGTGAGTGAGTGAGTTGAGTGAGTGAGTGAGTTGAGTGAGTGAGTGAGTGAGTGAGTGAGTGAGTGAGTGAGTGAGGAGTGAGTGAGTGAGTGAGTGAGTGAGTGAGGTGAGTGGTGTGAGATGAGTGATTGAGTGAGTGAGGTGAGGGAGTGAGTGTGAGGAGTGAGGAGTGAGGGAGTGAGTGAGTGAGTGAGTGAGTGAGTGAGTGAGTGAGTGAGAGTGAGTGAGTGAGTGAGTGAGTGAGTGAGTGAGTGAGTGAGTGAGTGAGTGAGTGAGTGTATAGCTTTGTTCAGTGTCGGCTTGTTATTTCGTATATGGTATATCTTTGTTCTACGTTATAGCCGGCGCCGTCTAAAGTCACCAACATCTCCTGAATATAATGTATCAAAAAATGCATGCAAGTGAATAACCGACTCACACAGGTTTCTCGCCAGGAAACATTATATCCTGTAGAGTTCAGTCACGCAGTAACAGAAAAATGTCGTTACTGAGATTGCGCGAACTTGACTGCCACATTAAACGCTTCAAGGCTCCTATCATACTTCGCTCGCCCGACAGGTCAGAAGCAACGTGACGTTATCTACAGCGCAGTGACCGCCCAGCAACAGAGCGTCTAAAACTCGACTGCCTGTCTCCAACAGCACGTGAGCGATCACCCGCGCCGCGTGGCTAAGGCAGCCATGAGGCGACACTGACCAATTAGATCCAATCAAGGCCACTGAACTCGACGGAATGTGAGCTAGAAGCCGCAGGCTTGCCCCAGGTGAGCGATACATGTTGCGAACAGAGTCTGTCCTTGATGAGCGTTCCCGCTGGAACTTTGAGACAAAACTGCTTATTTCTCGTTACTGCCGAATAGCTGTAAGCAAACTCTCAATTCAGGAGAGAATGCTAGCATAATCAATCCTGTCGCGACGACGTTGTTCGCTATGCACCGAACATAAGTGACAAGTGGCATATGTTGACGGAGCACTTGAATCAATGTTATGTTCGTACATTGGCTTACGCAAGTGAGAATGAGTCTCGCTGCAAGAGTCAGCCGAGCGCCGCTATTTAAGTATTCACACCGGTGACACCGGTTGCATCCGAAAGAACAGTTGACCGTGAGGCACCTACGCTATATACTGGCAATGCTTTCAGGCCAGTGGCCGCAGCACATGCACCGCCAACGTCAGTATACTCTGATTAACTGTGGAAAGGTGAAAGTTGTTATTGCTTTGTATCCAGATCATGTGAGTGGCCTGCAAATCATTCCGTATCGCACCTGTTGTCATATAGCCGTGTAGGTTATCGGTCTCCAAGCATCCTTGAACTCAAAACTGAGCCTTAAAGTGCGCTTATATTTAATGAAACAATTGATTGATTGATTGATTGATTGATTGATTGATTGATTGATTGATTGATTTATTTATTTATTTATTTATTGTAGGGTGGGTGGGAGGGTGAGTGAGTGAGTGATCAATCGAGCATAATTGCACATAAATCTTAATCAGCACATGCTGATTAATTGTTAATCTCAATGCCATGAAGTTGGTGAACAATAGAAGCACTATTTGAGGTACGGACATTGCAGATTGTAAGCAATGCATATTTTTGGCCTCTACACAACAAAAGTGTGGCCTTCTACTATGTGCAAATACGAAGCTCGCGAATGCGCTCAGTGTGCGTATACGAGAGCGGTAGTGACAGTGCGGTGAATCTTCTCGACATCATTTGGCTTTCCTGGCACCGTTGTTGATAATGAACGTTCAATCTCGTGTATTTAACAATTAATTAAGATCAAATCAAACTTTTCTTTATTTGCACAACTAAATGGGGAGGAGGGGGAGGGGGGACGACAGAAATGCTGCTATGAACGGCTTGAGGAGTCCTCAATCTCCTTACAACAGCTTTGACAGCATCGCAGAGCAAGAAAGCATGTAAATCGTGCATAGAAGCAAACCTATAAAGTGACCATACAAGTGACAATCAAAATTATTACAATCAATTATATACAGATTAATTACAACCAGAAACATCAGACATAAACCAGAATACGTGGTCTAAAACGTCTGTGAAGGGGGAAAACAAGGTATCGCAGAAAATATAGCACGGGGAAATCGTGGCAAAACAAAATTAAACGTATAAAGACGAGAATAAGAACTAGCAACGAATGTCAGTCTACGGAGTAACGCATCAGGAAATAAATATAAGAGCTAAATCCGACATTCCTATACGCGGGAGATGTTCGGACCTGACAAGTCACATTCCTTCAGCAAACGAGGCAGATTATTTTTCAATAATTGCAGTGTGTGCATTGAACGGCACGTCGGGACCTTCCATAACTCTGTCCTTCGTGTTTCATAGGCTAATTTATTCTGCTCTAAATTCTCCAGGTCATCTTAACATAAAGTTATTTTCGTTTTATATTTAAAGGTACTCCCTAATATGTACCGGTAGAAGTGATTAATTCTTAATATGCGGTATGTTTTAAACGATAGATAGATAGATAGATAGATAGATAGATAGATAGATAGATAGATAGATAGATAGATAGATAGATAGATAGATAGATAGATAGATAGATAGATAGATAGATAGATAGATAGATAGATAGATAGATAGATAGATAGATAGATAGATAGATAGATAGATAGATAGATAGATAGATAGATAGATAGATAGATAGATAGATAGATAGATAGATAGATAGATAGATAGATAGATTCGTTTTTTTTTCAATTAAATGTAGAAGCATGGGAAGGTAGGCTACATCAGAGCCGGTTATCTCAAAATCCCAGATTCGTTATGCAAGCGAGAGACCAAAGATAATTGTGAACTAATAGCCTGACTAACTCTAGAAGTATGTAACGGTTTCTATTCAACATTGCCGTTATTGGGCTCAATTTTTGCAATACAAAATTCATGTGGGCATTCAATGTTAGCTTTTCAGAAAAAAAATATTGAATTTCCCAACTTTACTAGATTTGGGAATCTCAATTGAAGTGCTTATGGTAATAGCATATTCCCCGGGAACTTACCTATTCTTGGCTTTAAAAATTAGTGCCTTTGCATTTGGCGCATACATATATAACGTGTTACTGTTCGTCTATGACTCTATCAAGAATTTACACCTTTCATTGGTTTTGCATTCCCACAAATGGGCATGTTCACTACATTAGAGCCGGTTATCCTGCTACACAGTTGAGAAATTCTAACTATTCATTCCCACGTAAATACTCGCACACATATCACAAACAAACATAATTTGAGAAAAATAAATGTAAACAAAAGAAGAAAAAAAACCAAACCAGGAGAAGCGCCCCAATGCACTCGCGTTGAGTAAAAATTCATGCACACTGTAAAAAAAAAAAAGAAAGAAAAAAAAAACGCTACAATACGCGTAACACACGAATGTCATTTTTCAAGTAGTCCTGACATCAAGCACTCAATTCACAGAGTTCATAAAAAGTCTACAATTCAAATCAAATTATCTAGACTACGGTCAACAAGAAAATCCCGTACGGCTGCCAAGGAACATCTCTGTTAAGCGGTGCATGACCATGGGCCAAGTACTTTTGTAATGGAAAATTCACTTTTGTCCAAGTGCTTGAACTCATCTTGAAAATGGATTCGCTGTTGGTCATGTTGCGGAGTCTACGAGCAAGTGCTCCACAGAAGCGTCTGGGATGTCAAAGAAGATGAAGTGGGAGGTTGTTTTCCTTTTCACGCAGTGCAAGAAAGCGAGGCTGTGTAGGCAACGTCTAGTCGTAAAAGGTGCAGAAGGATATCTAATGTGCCGTGGCAGTGAAAACGTCTTTATTTTAACAGTAAAATATTGGCCTCCGGGCCTAGGTCGGTCTTGCATCTCCTATATCAGGGAACCAGGCCGGAATCCATGATATAAAAGAGGATCAATTATTATGTTCACAAAACACCTTAGAGTAGGGACGACTCGATACAGCAATGACGTATTGGTTTGCTACATATCTTTCATACTATATAACTACGTATCTTTCAGACAATGTCCTACGCAGCTTACGTAGAATGCTTTTGCCGTCAAATTGGACGAATTCCAGATGCTTTCGTACGCCGCGATTGGTGTTTAAGTAGCTATCGAGTTTAAGAGCTAAGTCGTTAGCCCAAGCAGAGCGACTTTTCAGCATCGGGAAAGACAGGTACAGTAATGTTAATCCCTACCAACTAGCTCAACTTTCGGTTGTTATAAATTGTTTTGTATCACGCAAGACAACACGCGGTGAAAGAAAGAAAGAAAGAAAGAAAGAAAGAAAGAAAGAAGCGCATCCCACACATGTGAGATCCGCTCACATGCGACACTTATATGCACTGATCATGCACTACAGCAGAATACCCATTGGCGCCGCCATATTTGCTCATATGACAACGCCTGTCATTGAGCGCCTTCTGATCGGCGTTTGCTCGTTTGTTTACAATGGCCATGGCTGCCGCAGCCACGGCTAAGACAGCCGCTATTTCGGCCAACACCATGAGGAGTGAGCGGGTAGACAACATAAGACTTTGGCCGAAGCTGCAGAAGCAGTGTAAGGATGCATTTTAACACGAAAGTGTTTTATGCCGGGGTCCACCAAGACTTCACTGACGTATTTCCGTCACGGAAATACGTCAGCTTACAATGTACACGAACATAATACAAAGAAAGAAACCAGAAGAAAAAGTTCCACAAACATGCAAAACCTGGAAATCGAACCCACGACCTCTCGGTCCGCGACGATAGATCGCCGAGCGTTTAACCCATTGCGCCACAAACGCATTTGCAGAGAGCTACACAGACGCGCCTTATATATCTAACACTCCTCCGTGTACCCGCGCTCTTGCTCGGGGCGGTGCCGCCGCCTACGAGCAGAAAAGAGAAGTACTGCATTATGACACTAACGCGCACCGACAGTGAACGCTTCGGTGGTCTCAGCACTACGACGCCTCGATGCCAGCATTCGAAGGGACGCTGGCATCAAGAAGCACTACCAACGCCACCACCTAGGTGGCGTTCACCGTACTCAGCACAGCGGAGCGTGGCCTCCGCAATTAGCTCTGAAAATGTTTCTGAAGTTGATCGCGGAGGCTGCAATTACGACGCGCTGTACGCGCTGATTTGACTCGGTGACGATTCAGTTACGTGCTTTGTCTTGCGCGTTGTATTAGTGTGTCAGTTACGTGCTTCGTCTTTCGCGTTGTGCTAGCGTGTGCAGCGTAGTGCAGCTTCCATATGCACGACGGTTGCTCATGGTCATCGACGTTGGTAGTCGTGATGGAGGAGACGTGCCACTTCATTTATCCATTCTGCCTGAGCCGCAATCTTAATGCTGTGCAAGCTTACCGCGGCTGAAGGCTACCAATGTAGCCAGCCGATTATTTGCTTTTACCCTTTATATTCTAGTATTTACAGCGGTAGAATTGTAAGGATGTTACGGTGGTGTGCCTGTTGTCATCGTTAACTGTGCTTCGTTCGGGAATAGGCGTCTGTGCGCGCGCAGGAAATGCCTGTGTGCGACCTGCTCCCACCACAGTGATTGGTTCTGACCGCGTAATTCTTGTCGCCAGCGCTGATCAGATAACTTCGAACGGTTTTCTTGTTACTTACCACGCAGATTAAAATTATTCACCTACCAGTGGGCAAAAATGGCCGAGCGATTTGCTTCCCGGCGCAGAAAGAAAACTCGCAGCGCCCGCCTATTGTTCCACGTTTGACTTCGATACGAAAAGTGAAGTTGCTAGAGCATCAGTTGCGCTTGCGTGGGGAGAAAGTAGCGCTGACTTGCATGTTTATCGAAATCCAACATTCCGCAACATTTTGTGCGAGAGATGGCGGTAACGCTCTGTTGTTTCTGCAGGTGGTGTCAGCCAGGAAGTCACTGCCGGCAATCGGTGGCCGGTCGTTGCCGGCAGTTGGCGATTCAGCGGTAGTGTTAAAGCTTCATGTGCTCGCGCCTTCCAGAAAGGTGCGCATCACGAACGGTCGTAAATACGGGCACTCCTTGTGCACCTGAGACGGGTGAAGCTCGCACACAGTCCCGTCGCACACATTCAGGTCTCTGTCACAGTTCTTCCCTCTGCTTTTCCGCATTTTAAATAAATAGTACTAAGCGGTTTCTGACCAATCGGCGGAACGTTACTGCAGAGCGGTGGCATCGAGAGCAAGCACGATGCCTGCTTTCTCTCGATTCAGAAGGAGATCAATGGTGGCGGACCTGTGACGGGCCCTAGTGCGCGGTGCGCAGACTGGTCGCTGTAAAATGTATAGCCGTGGCGGAGCAGACTAACTAGCGCGCGAGATGTTGACAGGCGACCCGAGTGGCAATGTTAATGGTCAGAGGCACCGCTCTGGCCAAAGCACGGTGACAACGCGCAAGCAGCATGGAGCCGGCTACGCGCGGATATCGCAATGCCACACCCGTGCCTTTTATCGAAGAGTGACAGTACCTCGTTTACACCTCACGATCGAGTCACTGCTATTTGCGTAAACACCCTGTCTCCTCCGCCTGACGGAGCACGAAAGACATAGTGATCGCCCTGCCGTGGAAGCACGCAGCTCGTTGTCACAAGAGTGAGACCAGTCACCCCTTTGCGCACGTCAGAAATCTGTAAACATAGTGAAATCGGCAGGCACGTTGAAGGACATGACGATATCGGCGTTTCACTCTCGCAGCCTATGTGGGAAAATAATGTCCCCCATCTGTATCTATAATATAGATGGGTGACAAAGAAGGAGGTGATAAGATCCAGATAAAAACAGAAGAAACATCACGATAAGGACTGAATTAACGATCCACGGATTCTACACAGTCGAGCTGGTTACAATTCTCAATTTCGTAGTTTTTCGTTTCCACGTCTGTATAATCGCGCGGAGCCATCAAAATGGCCACGGCGCTTCACATCGACTCGATGTGCCCCTGAGGCTTAAAAATTGTCGGCGCCTCATCCGAAAGTAAGCTCATCCTCACGCGTGATCAAGGACACATTGGTCAAGGACTGGTGAAAGGAGAAAGAGGGAAATGGAAGACACAGCACAAGGATGACGATGCGAAGAGGCGCGGCTCCGAATGCCAGTCATGTTGCGTAAAGGTCCGCGGAAAAGAAGCCTTCCGGAAGGGTGTACCAAGACCACTGACGACTGACACGACGTGAGGCCGCGAGAGAAAAAAAAAAGAAGAACGAGAAAGAAAAAAGGCTTCGCAAGACGTTTCTGACCCACCACCGTTGTTTTCCTTCTTTTCATTTTATCTGCGAAGAGCTATTTCAGCACGCAGGCCACGTTTGACGCATGTGTTGTAAAGGCGCCGTCTCTATCTCTCCGTCGACGAATCGACGACGCTTTTCGCATGGTTTTCTCCGTTAATGAATAGGCATGGTACTCCATTCGCGTCGACGTGGGACGGGAACCCGGATAACGCCGCGACCACGAGACGCGGCGAATAAATGATCCAGACTGATCCAAACTCGTGGGTCATGGAGGCCGGCGGGCAAATAAGTGCGCACTTTCCTATTTTTATAGACTTCCTATGGAAACCAATAGAACACCGCATCAAGCCCCTATGCTGAACCTTACCTTTAACTCGCGTTGTTTCAGCTCAATTCGTTATCAACGGAGAAGTCGCAATTATAGTATCATTAGAATCGATTAAATCGATAAAATACCTTTCGGCTCAGGACCAATTAATTACGACGTATCTCACAGCCCAGATGTTGCTTTGGTACGCTTAAGTTATTCAATCAATCAATCAACTTAACCCCTCGTTTGGCTGAATGCAGCTCTAAAGCTTGCATAACACTGTACGGCGTATGGGCGCCCCCAGCAATAGTGTAGATGCCCGCGTTTTGACCGGCTGCTAGTATATATAGGAGAAGACATTCTTGCGGTTACCTTCTGAAGAAGCACACTGCATATTTCGATAGATGTTTCCACAGACTTGCGTGTATACACTGGGGAGTTGGCACGGCAATGGAATTTGCGTATGACGAACCGTGTAGCGTGTCCCGCATAGCATGGCGAGGAAACTCGTTCCTCACGTCTTCCCTGCACCCCACACCGGTACTCATTCGCCGCACACGACACATTATGCGTGTATCCATCTGATACGTCGCAAATGACAACACGCTCGTCACTGTAGGCCAAGGCAGCATTCGCATGCTTGCACACGTCCTCTAATCGAACGGTTCATTGAGAACGAAGGCGGGAGGCACTGCATTCAAGTGGGCATTGCTCCTGCTGGAACTGTTCGGCTTTTCTGAAACTATTTGTCAGCAACTCGTGCCTTCAATGAGTGCGCATAATACAAGGCGGAACGCTTGAATAATACGCGCATGATTAACAACGCGACGCGTCCACTATTGTGACAGGCGTATGCGCATTAGAAGAAAGTTGTTCGGATGTATTCGGGTCAAGCAAGAGGACAATCGTTGCCTAGCGGTTTCTTCTTTCTGGGGTTTTACGTGCCAAAACCAGTTCTGATTATGAGGCACGCCGTAGTGGAGGGCTCCGGATTAATTTTGACCACCTGGGGTTCTTTAACGTGCACTACAACGCAAGCACACGGGCGTTTTTGCATTTCGCCTCCATCGAAATGCGGCCGCCGGGGCCGGGATTCGATCCCGCGATCTCGTGCTCAGCAGCGCAACGCCTTAGCTGACTAAGCCACCCCGGCGGGTGCCTAGCGGTTTCTCTGCATGCCTTTCTTGGAAGGAGTGGCGTGATATATATATATATATATATATATATATATATACCTACAATGACGGCCTACAACGGCCTACAGTGACGAGCGTGTTGTCATTTGCGACGTATCAGATGGATACACGCATCATGTGTCGTGTGCGGCGAATGATTCGGTGTGTGGGGTGCAGGGAGAACGTGAGCATACGGGTTTCCTCGCCATGCTATGCGGGACACGCTACACGGTTCGTCATACGCAAATTCCATTGCCGTGGCAACTCCTCAGTGTATACGCGCACGTCTGTGGAAACATATCTCGAAATCTGCAGTGTGCTGCAGGTGCAGAAGGCAACCGCAATAATGTCTTCTCCTATACTAGCAACTGGTCAAAACGCGGGCATCTACACTATTGCTGGGGGCGCCCATACACCGTGCAGTGTTATGCAAGCTTTAGAGCTGCATTCATCCAAACGAGGGGTTAAGTTGATTGATTGATTAATTAATTGTATCCTTCCGCCACTGCTTAAGACGTACGGAAGCACACTTTTCCCTGTTCGTATGAGCATCTTCAACAGTTCCCTAAAGTGTAGCACGTTTCCTTAGCGCTTGGACGGTAGCACGAGTAGCACCCGTACACAAATAGGGTGATAGAAGCGCAGGGACTAACTACGGGCCTACATCTATCCTCTACGCTGCATCAAAAGTGTTTGCATCTGTATTGCATTCTTTGCTTTATGTTAGTGCTAAGAACATGAAAAACATGGCTTTCTATCAGGCCGTTCCACAACAACGAACTTGATCATATTTATGAACCGTGCTTCCAGTGTGGTACGTAGTAGGGGCCAATTAGACGCTCTTTACTTTGACCTAAGTAAAGCATTTGATGTAGTTTGCCATGAGCTCCTTATTACAAAGCTCACTCAAATGGACATACATTCTTACATCACTACCCTGGTATCAAATTACCTAAGCAATAGATTGTGCTTCATTGGCATTACTGGACAGAGTTCTATTAGCTATGAGATCACTAGCGGAGTTCCCCAGGGTTCTGTTCTTGGCCCTCTTCTCTTCCTATATTGCTCATCAATGGCATTTCGTCAGCAATTCAACACTCTTCGCTCCTTCTACTGTATATGCTGACGACTTAAAGCTATTTAAGACTGTCAGTAGCATGGCAGTAGCAAAAAAAGCATTTTCCCTCTTAAAATGGTGTAGAAACAATAAGCTACTCTTATATGCTTCCAAAACTATGGTATTAAGTTATACGCGCGAAACACACCATGTGCAATTTCCATACACCCATTGGGATGCGCGACTGCCCAGGGACGATGAAAAGAAAGTTCTTGGTGTGTACTTCGAAGAAACGCTAAGCTTCTCTTCACGCGCTAAATATGCGAAACAACGTGCCCTTCGCGCTCTTGGTATTGTTTGTCCTATATCGCATGACTTCCACTCACATCACTGTTGCCTTTTGAAGTTGTATTCTATGGCGTGCCTTCCACTGCTACAGTATGCCTCTAGGCTCAGCTCTGACCACATATTGTACGTATCCAGAATAAACTGACATCTATTTCCAAGCACCGCTTTTGCGGTTCTGGTGACCACAGTTCAGCTCTCTCAAATATAGTTCAACTCGCACCTCTAAAATCAAGACGTATCAAATCAGACATATTGTTCTTCTATAAGGTGGTCCATGGAATTATACATGGCCCAAAGCTTCTTAATCAAGTGCAATGTTCCGTGCCGCAAAGTATACCAGGCAACATTCCACATTTTCTGCTCGGTCTTGCTGCATTAAATACTGTCCTATGGCTTCACTTCAGAAAGACATGTAATAAGTATTCTGCCTGTATTGACATAAATGAAAGTTAATTTCCTGCGCTCTGTATAAATGTAGTTGATAATGTTGTATAATTAACTCCCTTTTACGCCCACCTTCTCGTTTTCTGTTTCCATATCTCACTATGGTTTGTCTGCCACATTTGTCTTCTCTTCTCTGTACATGTTGTCGCGCGTATTACTACAATAAACATCTAACTGATCGATTGATTGATTGATTGATTCATTGATTCATTGAATTGAGATGTTGGCGCCTTTATTTGGCGCCGGCTACTCCTTTTCACATTGATATGCACAAATCATGAAGTGTACAGATATGAAAAATAAATAACTTAAAAGCACTAAATCTGAAAGTCAATTTAGAAACACAGCAACAAGAAGTCCAGTCACATAACTACACTAAAGTGAGGGCACAAAAGAAAACACGGATTAGGTATACACGAAGGCAGGTGGATCCATACAATGAATGGGCCAAAGTCAGGCCAAATTAAATGCGAAGAGTGAGCTTATCACAGATAAATACTCTAATTAATGGTTTCCGAGAATATCGCTCACTTTTAGAAATCTTTGGAGCGTCATTAACGCTCCTCTTTGTAATCACTATGTTGGCCACGGACCGAAGATCTTGAGGTTGAAGTGCCTGTGGTCCATTAAATCACCTGTTAAACATTTTCTCTCGGTGTGCTGTCGCGGACATTCTAACAAATGTTCTATATCCTCATCCACGTGGCAACAAGTGCATTCCGGACCATCAGCTCTTCAAATTTTTTGCGGAAAGTGTTTTGTATACGCAGTACCCAGCCGCAGACGGTGAATCAGCGTTTCAAAGGTTCTGCTTGTATTCAATGTGGACGGGATTTTAAATTGACGCGCAGGGTCAATGTAAAATAAATCAGAACATATTGAATTCTGATCGAACCATGTGGCTCTGCAACCATGGGCTGAGATTTGTCTTAGCATACGCCGCAATTCGCCTTGTTGAGCCTTTGCTTTTTTCCTGGTGGGCAAACCAGGAGAAAAACTGCATAATGTGTTTTTTAGCGTTTGTAAGGAAATAAATTCGGTACTATAGTAAAAATAAACATGGTGTGTGCCTCTTTTCAGCCCGCGCCACGAACACTGAGGCATACTCACTTTTATAGATACATGTTACAACTTGTCCATGCCTACTTTAGGCGTATATTTATGTTCAGAACATTCTGGTTTGTGCGCAATGCCTGATAGGCTTTGTTTGAAGAACTTAGGGGATAACGGTTTCGAGGACATTTATGCGTTTATACAGCTCCTTGAGGACCTTAAGCGAGAAAGTTTAAGAGTGGGGTTGAAGATTAATATGCAGAAGACAAAGATAATGTTCAATAGCCTGGCAGGAGAACAAGAATTCCGCATCGCCAATCAGCCTCTAGAGTATGTAAAGGAGTACGTTTATCTATAGGTCAAATACGCACAAGGGACCCTGATCATGAGAATAAAATTGGGTTGGAAGTGCATACGGCAGGCATTGCCAAATCCTGACTGGGAGCTTACAACTGGCGTTGAAGAGGAGAGTGTGCAATCATTGCGTTATACCGGTGCTAACATATGGGGCAGAAACTTGTACGTTAAAAAATAAGCTCGAGAGCAAGTTAAGGACCGCACATTGCGCGATGGAACGAAAAATGTTAGGCCTAACCTTAAGAGAAAGGAAGAGAGCGGTGTGCATCAGAGAGCAAACGGGGATTGCAGATATTCTAATTGACATTAAGAGAAAAAAAATGGAACTGGGCAGGCCATGTTATGCGTAGGATGGATAACCAGTGGACCATTAGAGTTACAGAATGGATACCAAGAGAATGGAAGCGCAGTCGAGGACGGTAGAAAACTAGGTGGGGTGATGAAGTGAGGAAATTTGCAGGCGCAAGCTGGAATCAGTTAGAGCAAGACAGGGGTACATATAGGATGATGATTATGATGATGATGATGATGATGATGATGATGATGATGATGATGATGATGATGATGATGATGATGATGATACAGCTTCGCATTATAAGAAAGGGGTGAGAAAAGAAGACACTATCTCTCCAATGTTATTCACTGCGCTCTTAGAAGAAGTATTAAAGCTATTAGACTGGGAAGGATTAGGAGTGAGGATCAGTGGCGAATATCTGAACAACCTTCGGTTTGCAGATGACATTGTCATGTTCAGCAATACTGGGGACGAATTGCAACAAACGATTGAGGACGTTAAGCGAAAAAGTGTAAGAGCAGGGTTGAATATTAATATGCAGAAGACAAAGGTAATGTTCAATAACCTAGCAAGGGAACAATAATTCCTGATCGCCCGTCAGGCTCTAGAGTCTGTACAGGAGTACGTTTACCTAGGTCAATTACTCACAGGGGGCCCTGATCATGAGAAGGAAATGTACAAAAGAATAAAAATGGGTTGGAGTGCATACGGTAGGCATTACCAAATTCTGACTGGGAGCTTACCACTGTCATTGAAAAGAAAAGTGTACAATCATTGCATTCTACCGGTGCTAACATATGGGCCAGAAACTTGGAGGTTAACAAAGAATCTCGAGAACAAGTTAAAGACCGCACAAAGAGCGATAGAACGAAAAGAAATGTCACAGTTTCACCCTAAGGGCGAAGCAATGAATGCGATAGCAACACAGCAATGTCATATACGAAGTAAGGTGAGCGGCTTTGGTAGCAATATGAATTGTAGTAAACATGAGCTGATTAAGTAAGCATGTGTGCTGCGGCGTAAGTAGACCGACATGAAGAGAGACTCGATGACCACGAGAAGGCGCGTGTGAAACGGTGGTGTTGATGAGAAGCGCTTCCCGTGGGCAGCGCGTGCGAAGGGACACACCTGTAGCGCTGCACTGCCGACCCGGGCAGCATTTCATGTGTAGCGTGCGTTCGAAAATGTGGCCCGACTATTACTAACTGATTGAACAAGCGTGGTGTGAGCGCGCACAAACAAACATGAATAGATCACACTGAATGACTGCAGACAACGACTGTCAAAACGCTGGCAGCAAGCGCATACGCCGCAGCAACGGGCGAAGGTACGTGCGGTCTATCGCTTCAACGGAAACTGAGCGGCGAATGCACGGCGCATAAAGGTCAGAGCCGTGTGGAGATAAGCGACGGTGCGAGCGAGCGACGAGCGCGGTTGTTGGCAGAGTAGAAGTGCGCCCCCCCCCCCCCCCCCCGGTCCCTCCGGCGCTGGCTTCCCGCTTCCTTGCTTGCGCGTGGGAGATTGAGTGCATTCGCTCTCCGTGATAGCGCGCGTCCCCGCACGCTTCCGCTCGGGCATACGGCGCGCGGCGAAGATTTTATCTATAGGGAACCTCACGGCGACGCCGACGGCAGAAATCCGGTTGAAGTGTCCATATAATTGCTATCGCAATAAAATGTTCGGCCTAACGTTAAGAGGCAGGACGAGAGCGGTATGGATCAGAGAGCAAACGGGGATTGCAGATAATCTAATTGACATTAAGAGAAAAAAATGAAGCTTGGCAGGCCATGTAATGCGTAGGGTAGATAACCGGTGGGCCATCAGAGTTACAGAATGGATGCCAAGGAAAGGGAAGTGCAGTCGAGGACGGCAGAAAACTAGGTGGGGTGATGAAGGTAGGAAATTTGCAGGCGCAAGTTAGAGTCAGCTAGCGTAAGATAGGTGCAATGGGAGATCGCAGGGAGAGGCCTTCGTCCTACAGTGGATATACAAATAGGCGGATGATGATGATGTGATGATGATGATGGCCGCTCCGATGCAAATTATGTATACTCACGAAACGTTTGTGCAGATATGGCGCACTTTCGTTCGCGTATGTTCATTTTCTTTAAGCCGAATCACCAATAAAATACTCGAGCAATGACGCCACAGTTAGCTCGTCCGCGTATACGTGCATAAGCGGCTGGTTCTGCGGCTCAGATCGTGGTAGTGGGCAAATCGTAGACAAAGTTTATTTCGGATTAAGTATGATCAAAGGCGATATGTCTCTGGCGGAGGCCGAGGACACGCAACCTATACGAGCACAAAAAAAAATGCTATCGCATCAAGAAAAAGTTGTCGCAGTTTCACCTGAAAGGCGAAGCATCAATTGCGATAGCAAATTTGTAGAGAGCTATACGGAGTAATGATAGTAGCTTTATCAGCTGTATAAACTTGGACATGCAGCAGCACCGGCAACACGCAGAACTGTTGTCGACGCCGTCGGCGTTTTGCCCACGTTCGCACAAAATGCGTGCGGCGTTGGTGACTGTTGCCGGAGCCTCTGATATAAATAGGTACTTGGTGCCGCAGCTAAACGTCCCCTCCCTTCCTTCCCTCCCCCCCCCCCCCACGGCCTTTCGTGCGTCAGAAGAAGGCGCGTTTGCTCTACATATATGGTGATTGTAAAGGAGGAAAGAGACGCCTACTTCTGCAGCCCTTAAGGGAGCACGGCACAGAACGCGCGTTTGTTCTCCGCCGTGCGTTCACTCCCCGTGAAAGCGCGCGTCCCTCGCGCCCTTTCACTCGCACATACAGCGTTCGGCGGCGCGCGGCGACGATTTCATCTCCATTGACGTCATACGGAACCTCACGGCGACGGCGACGGCAACGGCGACGGCGACGCCGACGGCAGAAATCTGCTTTGGAGTGTCCATATAATTGCTATCGCAATAAAAGGTAGAAAACAACAGTTGTGTCATTCGTTCCTCAATAAACAAGTCGGTTGCGATATAGAGAGATAAAAGTAAAAGAAATACAGGGAGGTTAACAAGAGGATATATCCAGTTGGCTGCACTGTACTAAACAAGGAAGAAAAACGGTAAGCAAAATGAGAGACAAGAACGAAATATAACAAAAGAACAGAATAATGAACAACTTCAGACTAATTGTGTGGACGCCGCCACACAGTTTATCAGGACGCCACATCGTCACACACTACGGTGTCATTGTCAGATACAGACATAAAGCGTCACATAGGGCACAGTGTAGCACAGTCACACTTTGTTATGCAATCCGGTATTCCTTCAGTAATGCAGCAGTGCGTTTGCAGCCGCTCGCAATGACGTCCGCGTGGAGGCCAGCTCGTGTTCAAGAATTTTTGGGTTTTATAAGTGGGCGATTGTCCAGCTCGTCTAATTATTGTGTAGGAGAGAGCGCTGCCCTTCGCTGGTTGAAACGAGAGCACCTGCAAAGAAGGATGCG
Organism: Dermacentor silvarum; assembly: GCF_013339745.2. Taxonomy (NCBI): domain Eukaryota; kingdom Metazoa; phylum Arthropoda; class Arachnida; order Ixodida; family Ixodidae; genus Dermacentor; species Dermacentor silvarum. The sequence continues at coordinate 170,052,206 of NC_051159.1, forward strand.
CGATCATTTCGCTGCACACGCAAAAGTCACTACGACAGCCGGCGCATTGTTAGGTATACAGACACATATTACGTACATAGACGCATGTTAGTATTGCACCTACACAGACATAATTCCAGCGCCCCTGGCAATCAAGAACATGCTCCAAAGAGCAAGAAACTGACGACGCTACGGCCAGACATCAAACTCGTGAGCTGGCGGTATAACATCCAGGTCACGTGGTGTCGTAAACATGTGATACGACAAGCGTCAGCGAGAACTTGCGTTGGTCGACAGCAGACGTTAGCGTGTGTGTCGAATATTGAGTGAGGAAGCAGTTAGTAGCTATAACGTTGCGCCAAATGCGTAGGTTGCAACAATAAGCTCTCAACGCAGTCATAGTAATAGATAGCCCTTTAACCGTGCAAGGAGATACTGCTGGCGCGTAAATTATTCTTGCAAGCAGCACGAGGTATACACTCGCAATGGAATGACGCAAGCGACAAGCGGCTACACTCCGCGGGAGCAACTACGTTCACCGTTTCCTTTACAGCTAAATTTCGACACATCGAAAGCACACGCACGTCATGGAACACGACGGCAGCTGATGCAGGTGGAAAGGCTGTCACTTGCGATTAAAGCTCAAAAAAGCCTTCCTCCACTCGTTACGGACACGCCGATATATACATCCGCTGTCACAGCGAGCGATTCCGACGACGACTTGTTCTCTTCCTCAGTCTCTTTGCAAACATCTCCCGAGCCCGTGCTTTTTCATTCATTGTGAAACAATCTAAAAAGAATCAAAGAAAGAAATGAAGAGCAGGATAAGGATGCTACACGGATGAGCGGTCACGGACACACTTACATGTAGCGCACGAATCGACATGCGTGTGCTCAAAGACCACCGCCATTTTTTGTGCACGAGCCGTCACTGTCAAGCGTCTGCGTTCTTTTTCTTATGACGTGAATGGCATGCCGGCGAACCGGACGACGCTGTACATTACAGTTCGCTTGTACGCAATTGCGGTTCTCGTCTCAATGAGGAATTCGTGTACCGCCAGACGGATACGACGGATGTCGCAAGAAATCGTTCACGGCCGTACTTCGGTGGCTGCACACGTATATGCACACATATAAATAAAAAGAAAGAAATAAAGAAAGAAAGAGAAAAGGAAATCTATTATTTGGTGCGCTGCAATTCACTTGGGCAAACGTTGGCCCAATCTAAGCCGAGAAACGGCGCCTGGTTACTACATGCTACGTGTACACTGCGCAGGTAATCAGAAAGCACTTGTCCAGCCATCCAGTACATTGCCCAGAGCAGACGATGGCGCAGTGGCACTGTGGTTGCTAACGACAAAAAGTGCGGGCGAGCGGAACGACAAGGAAGTCTCTTCTTGTTGGCTGCACCAAGCGCTTCTTCAATATTTGCAAAGCCAAGACAAGGAAAAGAAGGCCAGCAAAGGAATAAAGCACGCGCCGGTTTGTTCGGAAGAACAAGTTACCTGCGTCTGACGTGGTCGCCCGCCCAGAATGCAAAGACGCAGTCATTAAAAGCTAGACATTAACGACGGCCCTTAAGGATTACAACGTTGGCGTAAGAAAAGAAAAGGTGGAAACATGTCGACGGGTGGGGCACGCTTGAGCTGCGTTTAGTCCTCTGCAGGGGCGGACAGCTGAGAGGCGCTGTAAAGGCGAGTGGGCAGACAGAAGGGAAAAGACCATTCGGCGACGGAAGTCTGAAACGAGCTATCCTGAAGGACAGTACGTGCGTCGCAGACGCTGCCGAGACTTGGTTTCGTTCACACACTCTTATCGTTCACGAGAAACGTGTGCCTCCAGTGACGCCCTGCGGAGAGCTGGGTGGCGTAATAGAGGCTTCCTTTCGCAGTCGTATTCACGTCAGGAGTTAGACATGCACGATAGGCTTCGGTTGTAGCAAAATGTATTTCGTGGAGAGCATTACTCCTATTTTGTAAGCGAAGAACGGTTGTCCTGGGCAGAAACAAAGTGTGTGAGTCTCTCGGCAGCTTCGTGACGGAAAACGCAATCACCAGCAAAGCTGTCAAATGACGTTCCACGGTATTTCTTTTCGCACAGCAATGCGGATTAAATTATAACTTTATAAGTTATATTTTACTAGGCGTATCATATAATGTAGTAATGCATATTATGACAATAATTTTCCCGTTAATTTGCTGCTCTCTACTTTTTAACTTGACTTATTTAGTCAACGCAGAAGTTTTTCTGTTTAGCGCAAACGGTTGTAAACACGGAACACAAAGGTATAAGAATACAACAGGCAATTCGTTTCGCTTTCGACGATATTTCCTGGTAATGTACAATAAAGTAGCCCAACAATAATTCTAGACGCTGTAACGAAATTAATTTTAATCTCTTTAGTATGTAACGCAACGGTACACCAGTGGGAGTACAGATTGAAATAAGGAGTGAAGCGTTGCTTGCTAATCATGCTTAGACAAGCCGGTATAGTGTTGCGATTCCTTTCGCTCGAGTCTATGACTCTCTTATCATCCACTGCTCACAACCGGACGATCGTGGTGATAACGAAGGTGAAGCGCAGCTCGGACCACTGCATGACGAAACGCGAAAAGGAAAAAGAATTGGAATAGAATCTTCATATTATCCCAGCCTTGGATACGTCTGTGTGCAGAAACAGTAAAAATAACGTAGATTAACCTCTTGAGGCCTCTTGGTACATTATATTGCGCATTGCCTTCAATCCTCCTCAAAATTATCTAGGAAGTGATTACGTAACATAACCCCCCCCCCCCCCCCACCCCTGATATGATCTCAAATGCATGCAGAACTGGTTGAAAGCGGTTTAATTTTATTCTTGCAGTCAGCGTTCGAGAAAACTTGACACTGATTTGATTTAGCCCTTGTGTCGTAACCGTGAATTGCATTTCGAATACCACGAAATGACATGAAAATACAGAATACAACGTCAACGTGGCAACCTAGCACATGATGTTGCATGTTCAACACTGTTTTATTTTATTTATTTTTTTTTCAAGGAAAAGCGATTCTTACTACATATAAACCATGAGAAGTGTCCATGCACGCACATGGAGGCGCTGCTTCTGGCATCTAACAGTGACATCTAAACAAAAAGTGGGTTTTTCACGTTCGTAACGTACCTCTCAGTAATAAGAGCCGACTTGAAAAGCGATTATGTGCCTCAGCTGTGTTCACGTTTCAGAAGGTTAAAGCATAGACTTTAGGATCTGTAAGTCAACGGGCCCTCTTACTATATTACATCCCCGGCCGACACCGCCACGAGAGGGAAAAAGAGAGACGAGCTCTTTCACGAATTCTGGAGAGGTTTGCTGGCGGCACGCCTAGCAGGCTACTCCAGGCGGGAGCGATTAGAAATGAAATTGTACGAGCAGTGCACGTCACAGACACACACCACATACAAACAGCACCACAACACGCAACGTACAAACAGGAGAGGTTACACACGCCTTGCGTCTGCCTCTGAGGAGTCACCGACACTGATCCGCATAAAAGCAACGTGGAATACATGCGTTCGTCACGTTCGTTCGTGTCTGGATAGACATCGGCTCGCAAAGAACGCGTCGACAAGGTCAGGAAAAGAAAGCGGTACTTCTTGTGAAGCCAGAATTGCGAGGAATGCCGGCACGACGTGGACACCTCGTAAACAAAGACAGTTGTTACCAGAAGATAAGCGCGACTGGCATCTCGAGAACCTGACCCGCAAATACCTGCGCTCAGGCTGACCAGCCAGGGTTTCGAAGTTCGAAGTGAGTGGCACGAGTGATTTCAAAGGAAAAGGGTTTCCCCGTCATTCATAAATTTGATCACATGTATCAGTAATGAGTGGATGTGCGACTCGCATCTACACTCGTCGTGACGTAATCGAAACCACTAGGCGAAAAAAACTGAAAGCCGCTAAGCGGCATTTTGCCACCAAAAATTCGGTGTCATCGACATTGCGTTGTTTCCTCCTTTTGACGTGCTACCATCACAGACGGGATTCCCGCAACGTTTCCCGTATCTTTTATGGCGAGCCGAACGCAAGACGTCACGTGTTTCAAATGACTGCACAATAAACTCAGCCATATAAAACTCGAAAAATCGTGCTGCCATCAAAGTGGCATTTTATTGACAAGGCACCAACACACCCGGCGCGCGGAGATCAACGATGATAAATATCCGCGAAACGTATCCTCGGCCTTTTAAGGAAAGTAAAATGAAAAAAAAAAAACTATAGCATCGCCATTACGCGCACGGCAGATCGAAGATACGCGGCCTCATTAGAAGCAAGTGAAAAAGTTCGTGGAATCCGTAGAATTTCGCCGTAACGCCACACCGGTCGCGCGCTATCTGCCCAACCGTGAGAGCACCGTCGACCTCACGAACATTGTTGGGCCTCTTCGAATAACAAGCACCACCTTGCGAGTTCGAAGTTCTGTCCCGCGGCCCACACCACCCGTCCACAACACCACCGCGCAGGTCGACGTGCGTGTGTGCGTGTATACCGTAAGAAGAGCCGCTCAGTTGCGGGGCGACGGCCTTCGAGCAACTTTCTACAACATATATACTGGCACTGGACGTCGCGCCGACACGCAGCAAAGATATGACCCCCATCTTTCTACCTTTATTTGAGAGGCACGTGGCTTAGGGACGGAAACATGCGCGTACGTGACCGGCGACACGACGTACGAAGCGCGGTTCTTCAGCCGCGCTATCCATCCGGCTGACCGCGGGAAGCGACCTCCGCACCACGCGGGAGGGAGGGGAGAGGTCGCGCTGTCCACGGCGGCCAAAATAATAACTGGGCGTTATACAACGTTGTGGAGGACGCTCGCTGAATACCGATGGCGCACTTTCGACGCGCCGCTTATACGTGTGTGATACTCCGCGATGTACCGACCGACAAGTGGTTGCATCATCCTTACATAGACTTTCTCGGGTGGTTGCTCACTACGCGGCTTCTAGCACAGCCAGTGGAAGTTGAGGGTCATCCTGAGGAGTCTAAATGATCGCCCGATTAATGACTCACGCGCGATCGGCGCGGCGATGATTGTTTCGGAGTTGGCCTCGCCGGGAACGTGTCTCGGTTGTGCCAACTATATTACACGCGCGCGCTTTATTGGGCGGCGAAATTAAAGCAGCTGATTCCCGCGTCTCGAAATTGGTGTCGGGTGATTCGCGGGTGCGTAATGCACCATATAGGTATACGGCTTTGAGTGATGTCATTGCGCAACGAAAAAGCGCCGCCCGTACGTGTCGGTAAGGCTTTTAAATTGATTTAAAGCACGCAGTCGTTGCGAAATCCAGCGATAATGGTCACCATTAGAGTCCGGCGACGTTTCGTAATCGAAAACATTTGCGGCCGCACGGTGCCTGTAGACGGCGATAATGCCGCGGCGCTAGTTAGAGCTCCTAAACAACCTGTGTATTTCCCAATGTAGCGTATACTCACGCAACGATGTTAAAAACAAATATCCCCCCAATCAGCGGCAGCCAATTTTACCTATAGAAGGAATCGTTGGAACGGGGAACTTTAAATGATGGTGTGATGTAATATATGCTTTTTGTTATAGAACTATCTGAAAACTATATGCGCAAGTGCTTTAATTCCGACTTATTCATATTTTATTATTATTATTAGGCTCATCCATGCGAGAAGTAGGGGGGAAATCCTGCGTGATTGCATTTTTCAAATAGTGCGCTCAGGTCGGTTGTGATAAAGCGCGCGCTTCTGCTGAATATAGTGTTGCACCAGTTTTTCTTTTTTATTATTATTACAGCGAAGCTTTATTTGCGAACCCTCCAGAACGTTATTGACCGTCGCTGCTGGTGCTGCTGTCTTGCCGAATAACTCACGCTTAAAAAATGAATTGCGAACTCGATGGGTGGGATCGAACCTACATCACAGCCGCTCGATGATTTACCCATTAGGGCACAATCGCACGCACATTTCCATCTTTCCAACGCCAACTAGGCCTTTGTGATGAGTCCCATTGCGTATCACGGCTGAACGAGTGCACATCGCCTGCACCCGAATCGTGCCAACGCCAACTAGGCCTTTGTGATGAGTCCCATTGCGTATCACGGCTGCGCGAGAGCACATCGCCTGCACCCGAATCGTGCCAACGCCAACTATAGGCCTTTGTGATGAGTCCCATTGCTTATCACGGCTGCACGAGAGCACATTGCCTGCACCCGAATCGTGCCAACGCCAACTAGGCCTTTGTGATGAGTACCATTGCGTATCACGGCTGCACGAGAGCACATGGCCTGCACCCGAATCATGCCAACGCCAACTAGGCCTTTGTGATGAGTCCCATTGCGTATCACGGCTGCACGAGAGCACCTCGCCTGCACCCGAATCGTGCCAACGCCAATTACGCCTTTGTGATGAGTCCCATTGCGTATCACGGCTGCGCGAGAGCACATCGCCTGCACCCGAATCATGCCAACGCCAACTAGGCCTTTGTGATGAGTCCCATTGCTTATCACGGCTGCACGAGAGCACATTTCCTGCACCCGAATCGTGCCAACGCCAACTAGGCCTTTGTGATGAGTACCATTGCGTATCACGGCTGCGCGAGAGCACATCGCCTGCACCCGAATCATGCCAACGCCAACTAGGCCTTTGTGATGAGTCCCATTGCGTATCACGGCTGCACGAGAGCACATCGCCTGCACCCGAATCGTGCCAACGCCAACTAGGCCTTTGTGATGAGTCCCATTGCGTATCACGGATGCGCGAGAGCACATCGCCTGCACCCGAATCATGCCAACGCCAACTAGGCCTTTGTGATGAGTCCCATTGCTTATCACGGCTGCACGAGAGCTCATTTCCTGCACCCGAATCGTGCCAACGCCAACTAGGCCTTTGTGATGAGTACCATTGCGTATCACGGCTGCGCGAGAGCACATCGCCTGCACCCGAATCATGCCAACGCCAACTAGGCCTTTGTGATGAGTCCCATTGCGTATCACGGCTGCGCGAGAGCACACCGCCTGCACCCGAATCGTGCCAACGCCAACTAGGCCTTTGTGATGAGTCCCATAGCTTATCACGTCTGCACGACAGCACATGGCCTGCACCCGAATCATGCCAACGCCAACTAGGCCTTTGTAATGAGTCCCATTGCGTATCACGGCTGCGCGAGAGCACATGGTATGCACCGGAACAGATACGAAGGGCCTGCGCTTAGACAGCTTGTAATGTGGATGATGTGGTTTGGACGAGGGCCTTCGGTATGACCTTGCACTGACATTGCAATAATACAGACACTAACACAGGTTTCAGTGGATTTAAACACGGCTTCACGGTGTGCAGATTCCAACAACGTGCGTTGGATCTGCCGCAACTGTTGTTATTATTATTATTTCAGAGGGTCCACCTTTTCTATACGTGATCATCACCATCATCAGCTTATTTTTATGTCTACTGCAGGACGAAGGCCTCTTCCTGCGACGTCCAATTACCCCTGTCTTGCGCTAGCTCATTCCAACTTGCGCCTGCAAATTTCCTAACTTCATCACCGCACCTAGTTTTCTGCCGTCCTCGACTGCACTTCCCTTCTCTCGATATCCATTCTGTGACTCTAATGGTCCACCGGCTATCCATCCTACGCATTACATGACGTGCCCAGCTCCAGTTCTTCCGCTTAATATCAACTAGAATATCGGCTATCCCCTTTGTTCTCTGAACCACACCGCTCTCTTCCTGTCTCTTAACGTTAGGCCTAACATTTTACGTTCCATCGCTCTTTGTACGGTCCTTAACTTGTTCTCGAGCTTCATTGTTAACCTCCAAGTTCCTGCCCCATACGTTAGCACCGGTCTAACGCAATGATTGTACACTTTTCTTTTCAACGACAGTGGTAAGCTTCCAGTCAGGATTTGGCAATGCCTGCCGTATGCACTCCAACCAATTTTGTTCTTCTGTAAATTTCATTCTCATGATCAGGGTCCCCAGATTAATTAACCTAGATAAACGTACTCCTTTACAAACTCTATACGTATTGCTTGGCTAAGTGAAAAGGAGTCACCAACACCGATGATGCCAACATTCACTACACCCAATTTAATCAATCAATCACTCAATCAATTTTATTAACGTGCCCAAGAACAACCTGGTGGTGTCGGTACTGGCGCACGGGAGAATTGGTATAATATAGCTACATGCACAGCCGGTCAAGCGTCCACCACATTTGGCTGGGTGCAAGTAACATCTATTATATAACATATACAGTTTTTTTTTTTTTTAGGCAAAGCAGGGTTTTTATAAAAAAGCTATGACCGTGAGACACCTGTCGTCCTTGCATATATATCAGCTCTACGGTGACGCGGAAATACTTTGCCGCTGCTTAAGTTTCTCTGAAAAGACAAATTAACAAAATTTTGTTAATTAACTTTTTTATTATCTTATTGAGGGCAGTTGTTATGATAAGTTATGTTCTTATGATAATACTAATAAAAATTGGGCCCCTCGGTTTCCTCTCTTCTCCTTCATTACAATAGCGAGGATCTCGAATCCGGCAGCATTGATGCCTGCAGGTAGCCAATGTGATTTATTGACCAATTGCCTTCACCCAAAAAGTCACGTACGCGTGACGGCTCGGGAGAAAGAACGTTCCACATCCGCCGCCAAGGCTTGTGAGTGGTGGCGCTGGCTAACAATGCCAGGGTTAGTTCTAGCAGGTTGTCACGGACCAGCATATTTTCGAGAGTTTTTCGAATGGTTTTGACGCCAATTAACGGCCGCCAAAAAAGTTGTGTCCTCACGGGGCAGCATATAGTCTCTCGAGACATCGACACGCCGATTAGCGGCCGCCAAAAACGTCGTGTCCTCACTGTGCGGCATATAATTTCGAGAAGGCGACACGCCGATTAACGGGCGTCAAAAACGTCGTGGCCCCACGGGGTGGCATCTCGTTTCGAAAAAGCAACACGCCGATTAACGGACCCAGAGGTGTGCGTGTGCGTACGTGTGGTGCAGTACCTGGGCTCGACCTTGGAGAGAGGGGAATCTACCATCCTTCATCCCTGGTGAAAGGGGCGCGGCCAAGAGTTTTGGAAGGAGTCATGAAATAATTACGTGAGCTCTGCATACCGGCAGTTCCCCTACATAGGGAACTAGGGAAAGGAGAAGCTATTTAAGCGCAGGTTTTGGGCCCTGCTAATTAGTCTAGAAGCTGAACTTATGCGCTGCTGAGAGAAGCCGTCGGGGGGCTAGTGCCGTCCAGTATCGCCTGGGCTGCCTGGCCACGTCGGAACTCCGAGGAACTAGTTGACGTACGAGACGACAAACCAACGTCTGCAACGAAGCTCACGGTAGTTCGCCTCAAGTTAGGTCAACCTGCTTGAGAGAAGACGTCAAATCTAGACTCCCGGGAAACCCAGCCCAGCAATTCGCATCCACCTCAACAAGATCGGGCCGCCAGCATTCTTTGGGAAAGCTCTGCGCGCCGACTTCACGGTTTATGGACTTGCTGCTGCTGCCCGGCCACGCGTATGACATCGTTTGTTTTCTTTTGACTTTGTTTTCTTTTGAACTTTATTTTTAGTGAAACGCTGTTGGGTGTTATTCTTGTATATTTGATCCGCGCCCTGTTTCATATGTATATGGACTGTTAATTGCTCATCATGTTTCTCTGTCATCATTGTGTTATATTAAGTTCAGGTGTGTTAGTCTGTCTTGTGTCTTTTATTGCGATAGCAATTATATGGACACTTCAACCGGATTTCTGCCGTCGTCGTCGCCGTGAGGTTCCGTATAGATAAAATCTTCGCCGTGCGCCGTATGCCCGAGCGGAAGCGTGCGGGGACGCGCGCTATCACGGAGAGCGAACGCACTCAATCTCCCACGCGCAAGCAAGGAAGCGGAAAGCCAGCGCCGGAGGGAGCGGGGGGGGGGGGGGGGGGGCACTTCTACTCTGCCAACAACCGCGCTCGTCGCTCACCCGCACAGTCTCTTATCTCTCCCGCGCGCAAGCAAGGAAGCGGAAAGCCAGCGCCGGAGGGAGCGGGGGGGGGGGGCACTTCTATTCTGCCAACAACCGCGCTCGTCGCTCGCCCGCACCGTCTCTTATCTCCACACAGCTCTGACCTTTATGCACTGTGCATTCGCCACTCAGTTTCTGTTGAAGCGATAGACCGCACGTACCTTCGCCCGCTGCAGCGTATGCGCTTGCTGCCAGCGTTTTGACAGTCGTTGTCTGCAGTCATTCAGTGTGATCTATTCATGTTTGTTTGTGCGCGCTCACACCACGCTTGTTCATTCAGTTAGTAATAGTCGGGCCACATTTTCCAACGCACGCTACACATGTAATGCTGCCCGGATCGGCAGTGCAGCGCTACAGGTGTGTCCCTTCGCACGCGCTGCCCACGGGAAGCGCTTCTCATCAACACCACCGTTTCACACGCGCCTTCTCGTGGTCATCGAGTCTCTCTTCATGTCGGTCTACTTACGCCGCAGCACACCTGCTTACTTAATCAGCTCATGTTTACTACAATTCATATTGCTACCAAAGCCGTTCACCTTACTTCGTATGACATTGCTGTGTTGCTATCGCATTCATTGCTTCGCCCTTAGGGCGAAACTGTGACATTTTTTTAGATGCGAGAGCATCTTATGCTCGGGGCAGTGTCCGTTCTGCGGCGTCCGCACCCATACTGCGCATGCGCAACTCTCCCTCAATCTCCTCTCCTACGCAGGTGTGTGCTCTCCTCCTCCCCTCTCCCCCTCTCCGTCACAGGTGCAAATCATTGCATATAACTCTCTCACTCTCTCCCTCTCTCTCTCTCTAAGGGTAGGCCGGTAGGCGGCGCAAGTGTCGCGGCGCAGGATAAAACGCGCGTTCGCTGTGCTTCCGTCATTCTCTCTCTGTGCAACGATGTGCGAAACGCCATGAACAACGTAAACGTCGGCGCTAGTTGCAGCGGCAGCGACACTGCCGCGGAGCAGAGGAAGGCTCGGGACCCGAAGCCGAACGTAAACGTCAGCGTCGGCAAGCGGACCCCGAACTTCGGGCCAGGGAAGCCGAACGTAAACGTCAACGTCGGCAGGAAACTTCTACGGAAGCAACACGGGCTCGGCACGCCGAAGTGGAACGTCAGCGTTATCAAGCCGACCCCGAACTCCGGGCTCGGAAAGTCGAAACGCAACGGCAGCGTCGAGCGGCAGCTCCCGATCCCGAAGCGACGAGGCAACGCGAGTCTGCGGCCAGAGCAGCAACACGTTCGAGGCCATTACAACGCCCAGGCTTCGACGGTGCTGACACGCGGTTCAAGCGCGACTTCCTCGATCGGAGCTTCGGGCACAGCCGCAACGTGTGCGACCGGCTTTGGTTCGACAACAACCTGAGCAAGGTCGGGAGCGTCCAGAACGAACGTCAGCGTAACGCGGCCGTCGGCGTGCTTCGACGCCAGTTCAGCAACAATACAATACATTCTCAATACATTCTCTCACTCTAACTTTCATTGGGTTGTGTTGCCAAGTGAAACGAAACGGAAACTCGATGCGCACCCCCCGCGATGCTTTCGCATCCCACCATGGTTGCCCGTAGGGTGAGATGATGTGATTGTGTGTTATGAATTGTGTATATTGTGTATATTTACCAGTCGATAATATATATATATATATATATATATATATATATATATATATATATACACTCCCGACTCTGACTCTTTTCACTGTGTTCGCATGAGTACGGAACGACCAACCGGCTTGTATACCCCGTCGATCGACTTCGCGCCGACGACGAATCGGTGACAGCTGTGACACCGATAAACATAAATACCCCAGAAAGTCTATGAGAAAACGGCGCCGCGGTAGCTCAAGTGTTGAGCATCGCACGCGTAATGCGAAGACGTGGGTTCGTGCCCCACCTGCAGCCAGTTGCTTTTCATTCATTTTCAACTGGCTGCAGGTGGGGCACGAACCCACGTCTTCGCGTGTTTTTCATTCATTTTCGCCTCGAATATCACAGCTGCAAAAGGCCACAAAAGCACTGGTGTGATTTTTGAGAACTACAGGACTGAGTGGCCGTCTATGATCCGGACTGACTGATCATCCGTGATAGGACAGAGATGTGTTGCTACGTCGGCGATATCAACAGCGGACTTTCTATTCTCTCTATTTCTATCTATTTCTATCTCTCTCCCCTTTTCCGTTCCCCCAGTGTAGGGTAGCCAACCGGGCTCAGTTCTGGTTAACCTCGCTGCCTTTCATTAAATCATTTTCTCTCTCTCTCTTCATTCATTTTCCATTATTTATCATTTTGTTAACGCAATTAATAAGTACAAGAAATTTCCCCAATGCTGTCCTTGGTATCTTTGTTTGTTGGCTTCGTTTCTATTCGCAGACTCGCATTCTTGCTTATGATTGCATTATTTATTTATTATTTATTTATTTATTTATTTATTTATTTATTTATTTATTTATTTATTTATTTATTTATTTATTTATTTATTTATTTCAGCATACTGTCAACCCCAAATAATTTTTTACAGGGGTGGGTGCACTTATAGAAACAATAATCCAAGATACAGCAGTAACGGAATAGCAAGCAGCTTTACTATGCAAAGGATACAACTCGTTTTCTTTTTTGTTTTCTTTTTTTTTAACCATAGATGAGCCCTCAGTTGGAGCAAAAAAACAAAAAAAAAACGTAAATATGCGTTATACAATAGAAAGCATATATCACCCGCGTATTATCACAGATTACAATCAGTTTGGTGGCATTATAGTCAGTTCGGCAAGCTTTAGAAATTTCAGAACTGCCGGCTGCATTGCAGTTGAAGCGTCTAGCGTATTCCATTCGAGCTCTGCTTGGGGAAAAAAGGAAAAAGTAAAAAGTGTTATTATTGCAAAATCCTCAAGAGAGAAAGGGTGTTTGAGACGAGTGATTCTGGAGTGGCTTATATTGATGAAGTCCTTCGAAGTTAATTGTGCAGGAGTAAGTATAGGAACTTCAAGCGACGTAGCTGCGATCGGCTAGATAAAGGGTAAAGAAAGCCCTGCGCGAAGCATAAGTTCAGTTTGTGAATCTGTGCGTCTGTATCGGTTATACATAAATCGCACAGCTTTTCGCTGTACCCTTTCGAGTGTGGCTACGTCGGTAGCTGTATAGGGAAACCATGCAATGTTAGCATACTCTCATATCGGACGTATAAGCGAAACGTAGGTCACCTTTATTCCGGGAGGCGAGTTCTTCAAGGTACGTTTAAGGAAAAGGAGCTTGTTCATTGCTTTTTTTTTTTTCTACATACTAAACGTGCGTTGTCCAGTTTAAGTCAGATGTGATAATGATACCCAGATATCGGTATTCAGTAACAGTTCGAAGCGCGGTGCTATCAGAACCGTAAGGGAACTTATGCGGAAACTTTTTCTCTGTAACGGACATAGAAACTGTCTTTTCTTTGTTAATGGCCATGTTGCAATCGTGGCACCACTGAAAAACACTATTGAAGCCGCTGTTTAGTTTGATCTGGTCGGATCGATGTTTAATTTTATGGTAGAGCACACAGTCGTCTGCAAATAGCCTCATTTGTAATCCACTTTGGTTACTTATGTCATGAAAAAATAGCAAAAATAAAAGCGGTTTCCTTTCGATACATATAACACATTGTATTCTGCAGAAATGTGCTTTCTTAAAGATATGTTATCATGACCATGTACTTCTACGTCACACCTTGGCTCTCTGCGCACTCGCGGAAGTTGATTTTTTTTTCTGTATTTTTCTGAGGCGGTCATTAAAGAGTTGGTAATTTCTTGCTCCTGTCCCCTTTTCATGAAATGTATTTCGCACCACCGTCAAGTATACCTTCATTGAAGCACCAACTTGCACAAGAAGTTCTTTTGGTGTATGTATGTATGTATGTGTGTGTGTGTGTGTGTGTGTGTGTGTGTGTGTGTGTGTGTGTGTGTGTGTGTGTGTGTGTGTGTGTGTGTGTGTGTGTGTGTGTGTGTGTGTGTGTGTGTGTGTGTGTGTGTGTGTGTGTGTGTGTGTGTGTGTGTGTGTGTGTGTGTGTGTGTGTGTGTGTGTGTGTGTGTGTGTGTGTGTGTGTGTGTGTGTGTGTGTGTGTGTGTGTGTGTGTGTGTGTGTGTGTGTGTGTGTGTGTGTGTGTGTGTGTGTGTGTGTGTGTGTGTGTGTGTGTGTGTGTGTGTGTGTGTGTGCGTGTGTGCTGTGCGTGCGTGTGTGTGTGCGTGCGTGCGTGCGTGCGTGCGTGCGTGCGTGCGTGCGTGCGTGCGTGCGTGCGTGCGTGCGTGCGTGCGTGCGTGCGTGCGTGCGTGTTCCAAATAATTTCCTGTCTTTAAATCTGAGCAGTATTTCCGCATTAGCGGCCAGAACATCAGCAGGCATCAAAGCTGCCGTATTCAGGACCCTCGCTATATATATATACTATATGCTCCAAAGCATTTTCTGCCTTTTAATCTGAGCAGTATTTCCGGATTAGTGTCCAAAACATTTTTTTTCTCTCTCTCTCAGGTGCTCGGCGATCCCGCCTCATCCTTTCTGTAAGCTCCAAACACTCAGCATGGCGTCCGCAGAGACGACCCCCAGCCAGTTCGCTCAGGTTTCACTGGGCAGGTCTTTCACACTTTCCATACATTTACATTTATGAAGGCGCTTTCCAATGGAGGTCAATACACGCTGGAAAGCGGCTAAGGAACCTGAAAAGTAGCACACACATGGGAGCAAGTAGTGCATTTCAAATGCTGCTTTCGTCCTTTTATCTCACTTTGTTGTGCCATGCATTTATTTTACGAGCAGAAACTAGCTCAACGCCCTTCTTTAACCACTTTTGTTGTCTTTACCGTATGCGCGACCTTCGTTCGAACCAGTCTTCACCCTCAAGTCACGTATACGACGTCATCAGAGACATCTGCCCTGGTTCTGGAAGAAAATAGCTTGTCCTGAGCAAAACAATTTATTGTTATTCATCTAACGTCTTTCTTTATTTGAATAAAACTGCATCATCTCCCCTGCTTCTCGCACTTCTCAGCCAGCCCAGTGACGTCTATGCAAAACTTGCGCGAATGGGTTGACTGAGGCGCTGTTGTTGTTTGTTAAATGATGAGATCCTAAGCAGCCTTGAGAGCCGATAACACGTTAAACTATAGTGTATATATAGTAGCCGGTCTGCTTACAGCCTTCAGATGTTTATCTATTATTCACGGCATACGACATGACAGGAAACACCACGGAAAAAGTGAATGACCCGTCCCAGTGGCCTCGGTGCCGACGCACCGGATGACATGTACCCACATCCGCGGGTTCTCTGAACGATATGGACAGAACCTATTCCTAACCTATCCGTTCTCCCTCCCTCATAATCTGTCTCACTAAAATCCGTGCAGCATTGTCGAATCAAGAGCTGCCAGATTGTCACTGGTCGAACACGCAAAGCTGTGCGTGGATGAAAAAGGTTCGCGATTGGCCTCTGCTCACGCGCTGATGAATGACGGTATAGCTGACAGTGTGTGATAGACAAGACTATGACAACCATTCCTCTTCTATTATAACATCGTTCTTTCATACGAGTACGGTTCCTGGCAAGTCAACACTTGCTCTAGGTTCCACATCGCTGCACAGTTCATATGAGACAGAGCAGATATGCACGCCACCGATGCTCTGGTGCGCGGGCCAGCCGTGGTGTTGTACAGGTGTTTCTGCGAGCCGATCCAGTGATAAAGTCATGATGGACTACAGGGAGAGGAGCTCTTTCATACGCAGGAAACGCTCTGGAGGCGGCGGCAGCGTGGCAGAAAGGCAGATTCAGTATCGAAGCTTCGAAATCTCCGCCTTGCGTGGTGTGGAAGCGGCTAACGATCGAATGCCGCCAAAGTAGCTTTCGTGCCGGTGATCACGTGATCGAAGGTGCACGTCGCCGTGCTTGGCCCGTGCACGATCGTCGTTCGGTGAACTCGAAGGAATCGGCCGTCACGCAGATTCCACTATTAAAATTTAAGAGCACTTGTACAGTGAATTTGAAAACATTCTTTATGAAGTAATTGAATGAGCATCAGCTTACTGGTTAGTTAACTTTGAGCGCAGCGGTAATGACCTAAGTTATAAGCAGACATGAGAAGGCGATTTTTCCGACGACATATTACCTTATACAGCGTGTTTCTAGGAACACAACGAGGAGCACGGGGCCGCAGCACGCTGACTGCCCGCTGCTGGGTGACGTGAACACAACGTCGCCTTGCGGGGCGCGGCTTTGCGCTCGCTGCAGCCTCCCAGTTTAGGTTTCACGCACTCTGATAGCTGAAATTCGTCCTGCCATAGTTGCGCGAGTAATAGCATTTTTCCAGATCCAAAAGTAACAGTTCGAAATTTAATTAATATACTTTTGTTAATTAGCGGCTAATTACCACTTGTCACCCAACACCCATGGTCGCCACCACTGAAGGAATCGTGCTTTTGTTTCAGAACGGCTATTTTTCAATAATACTACTTATAGTCTTCGTAGAAACACCCGGTATATAGCAAGACGCATACGGTGCAGGTTTGCGCAATAGTTGGTTGTATACATGACTAACTAGCAGCGCGAATGTAGAAGTTGAACAAAAACAACAACAAAGGAGAGTGTTTTCGTTACTTTATTTTTTTTCGAACTTCTACCTTCGCTCTGTTAGTTAAATCTTATTACGAGTTATCTATCATTATTTGTCTGCATAAAAAGAAAGATTCATGCAATAGAATACCCTCATTGGCGAGCCATTGTCTGGTATTTCAAGTAAGTGCTTCTTAAACTTCTCTTAAGTGCTTATCATAAGTACTCTGAATACTCTCTCAAAATATAATACAAGACAAGCCAGCTGTAACACACGACAGGCGAGATGAAGACGAAATGGCGCCAGAGAAAATTGTTTAGGGCGTTGCGCCAGCGAACACCATGCAGACACAAGGAGGATGCTGTAACCTTTTAGACAATAACAAAAAGATTTATGTTTCTGCTTCATTGAGCAAACCACTCGATTCAGTTGATCGCTCGAAGTCTAGGGTATGTGTGACAATGATGGCAAGATTGCGTGGTTTATAGCCGGAAAATGTATTCGCCAAGCATACATGAATATTTCCTACGTGTTTAATCTATATAAATAGCATATACTTAGTAATGTTTAAGAGAGTAAAAGTGAGTGAAGAGCGTAGAAGAGAGTGAAAGTGATCTTCTTATCATGTCAATTAATGAGCAGCAGTTCACTGGTGCGACAAGTATGAGTGAATTAAGGGATTTCATTACTAGGCGAGCACAACGAGGTCTCAAAATTGCAAATGCTCTCCGCCAGTATTTTTGGATGGCGCCAATTCATTATCAGCCAGTGAAAAGCAAATGCACAAATAGGATAGGATAGGATCACAAGTAGGAATAGGATCATGGAATTATCACCATGGTGGTATAAAGCAACAATGACATGGGCCAAAAAAGAATGAGAACCGCACAACAACGACTGCACCACTTGTTACGTGTCTTTTTGCAGTATCACTATGGCTGTTTTACCAACTATAACCAAGCAGTCAACTCTAATCAGGCATCCCTAGGGTACATAACTTCCACGACAAATCGAGATCACCAATTGGCTTCCATAAAACCGGTAATTAGGTTCGAAAGCACCGATTGATTGATTCTGGGGTTTTACGTGCCAAAACCAGTTCTGATCATGAGGCACGCCGTAGTGAAGGACTCCGGATTAATTTTGACCACTTGGGGTTCTTTAACGTGCACTACAACGCAAGCACACGGGCGTTTTTTAGAGCATATATGTGTGTTGTACAATCGATTCATGCGATTATTCAAGACAACTCCGTTCCGTAAAACTTTTTTTGTTATATGTCAGCGTGTAGGGGAAATTGGCATCATGGATGAATGCAACTATTCCTTCTCGTTGAATCACAGCGTAAATCAAAGCTACAGGCCGGCTCAAATAAACACGCAAAAACAAATTTAAACTATAAGGCGGAGAAAACGCATCACAAATGCAGGTGGCATCGGGAATGAACCCACTAGGTAATTTCCTGTGCTGATCGTTTCCGCTGACTTCCACACGGTCGTCAGAGCATGCATCGATGGCTTTACCGGCAAAACAAAATCAATCTTACGAAAGCCCTTTTTATCGTCATTATTATTCAGTTCCCCATATGTTAGCATTTTCGTACCTTCCAATACAGACTTTTTTCAGTCACGGACATGCATGTGACGATAACATCAGTGTACACAACTCGCACGTGACGAGGAAAGAGCATCACGACCTTGTCGGTACTACCGCGGTACTCAACTGCCGAACTTTCTCTGAAATTGATGGGAATGTTTAATCGAGGTTAATTAATGAGCATCATTCAGGGTGCGCATTCTGAATATTTTCTGCACTCTTCCTGCTGCAACACTTGCCAGAAATTGTAAGCTTCCGTACCTATTGAGATGTAGAAATAATCTACGATCATTTTCACAAGTAACTTATCCTCCATAATCAAGGATAACGCCGGCGTTTTAGTCGGCGCACGCTCGTAGACTGTCATGTGGCATCCAA
Organism: Dermacentor silvarum; assembly: GCF_013339745.2. NCBI lineage: Eukaryota > Metazoa > Arthropoda > Arachnida > Ixodida > Ixodidae > Dermacentor > Dermacentor silvarum. Next base: position 170,070,735 of record NC_051159.1, read on the forward strand.
CGCCGGAGCGCGTCTACGAGAAAGCTTCACCGTAAAACAGATGAACATGTATATACTTCAATAACGGGAAGCGCCGTATGCGTTTGCGAAATGGCGTCAGCAAGAACGAGTGCGCTGGAGTTTCTTCTGCCTACTGGGACGAGTTTAGCAATACCGATGAAACTAGCTAAAATAAGGACGCCGAGAAAGGCAACGCAAATTGGCATGCATAGCGTCGTCCGTGATTTTTTCCTTCGTCCGTCTTCTGCATTCCGCAAACGACAGAATGAATGGCTAACGACTCGCCCAACCTTTAGTCAGCCTGCTGGCCATCGCACCTCCAGGTACCACGCGCAGCGTGGACATTAAACAGACAGCAGGGGCGTAGCCAGAAATTTTTTTCAGGGGGGGGGGGGGGGGGGGGGGGGGGGGGGACAAGCGTCAGCTTTCCTCTATGTGACGTGATCGATCATAAATATTTGTAGTTTGAGCAGACTCTATACATGTATATCAAAGACATGAGACCTCCCCCGCCCCCTCACGAGCGCTTGTGCTTGTGAAGAAATTGAGTAAAGAATAATGTAAGCTCAGTAAAATACAGTAAGTACGACAGGTACAGTGGGCGTTTGGAGCGACGGCCCCTCATCGCACCACTGAATGAATCAGGTCTTCGAAAACGCATCATTGAGACGACCCGCCCGATCGGAGAAGACATCGTTAATCGCTAATCTGCCTTAAGCGTAGATGACGTCGTCCTCGTCGGGGCGAAGTGGGTTTCACAAGTCAAGGACGGCTATACACGTGAAAATGCACGTGTGACCAGGCTATACCTGCTCACATAGCAATAGCTTGTTCGCTGCGTCTTTGCGCTAGAAAACTTAAATACGCGCAAAAACGCGTAATGTTTTTTTTTTTTTTTTTTTTTTTTTTCCGAAGCTTTCGTCGTCCTGCTCCCTGAAAGGAGAGAGTTGCATTTCCTGCGGCAAGGGCATAGGCCACTGAGTCTTCCGCTGTGTGCGAGTGTGCAGCCGTCATTTGCCTTTACGCCAACAGATTCAGAATTGTACAGAATATTTCACTGCACAGCATAGATATGGCATGTGTATGCAGTTTTAAGTAGTACGTGCTACTCATTTCTGCTTCACTTGCGCCGGCGCGAACAGGAAGCGGCCTCGTACCTCACAGAATCTCGACCGATCGGTGCACTAGTGATACAGGAATGAACGCCGGTCTTGTTCAGTTCATAGTGCACATAAACAATTTGTCGGGACGCGTGAACTCCGACGAGAACTGTCAGCGCATGCAACAAGGATTTACTTACGCTGTACTGCGCATAGCAGTAATCGATGCTTGTCGGCTGTCTGTTTCGTGCATTCTGTTGCGAGTCGGTGGAATTTCACTGCTGGCATCAACCCCTTCGTGTCCACATTGCTGGTTTGGGATTCAACAACACAACAGCGACTACCAGCTATCCGTAGGGGCGCAATCGCAAACAAGAGACGTTTCGCGCGACCCCTGAAGGGAAGCGGCGGTAATGTATACCCGCGAACCTTTCCGCCAGGGGAGAAACGAACGCTTGTGCTTAAGGCGAAACTTTACCAGCAGACATGTATAGTCGGTAAAGTTCTCTTTTCAAGCATCCAGTGTCACCGCCCGTGCTCTGCCGAGTGCGTCGCTTCCTCGCAATGCGAAGTCGCCCCCTTGAAATATGCTGCCTACACGTACTGCTGGGTAGTTCGTGTTCTGTGTTCATCAGCCCCCTTTTATAAGAAAATCAAGCAAGAAAGTTAAGTGAAATTATTCCGGGATTGAGATTTTTCGAACAATCTTAAAAACACAGTTCTTAATTGTGTATTGTTGGGGTTTAATGTCCCAAAACCAAGATATGATTATGACAGACGCCGTAGTGGAGCGCTCCAGAAATTTAGACCACTTTGGGTCTTTAACGTGCGCCTAAATCTAAGTAAACGGGCCTCGAGCATTTTCGCCCCCATCTAAAATGCGGCCGCCGCATTTGTTGCTTCATTGGTTGCGCATTCTCGCCCAAAACCTCACAGAGTGCCAAAGCCTTGAGAAACACCACGACACGCTTTTCCGTATGCAGACATGATTCACTGTAAATTACCCCAACTCAAACGGAAGCGCCCAGGAATGAAATTGTGATAGTAGCACCGGTTTCTTGAATCATGTCAGCGCGAAGTGACGAGAAAAAAGGGTGAATAAGTGGGTGGGGGGGTTGAACATAAAGAGGAGGGACAGACCCACACCCTAAGGAGCTTCGCCCCTAAAACATGAACGGACGAGGTCGTCTGTGATATAAAACCATAAGACACAGTCCAGGAAGGATATCCCGATGGATCTTTCCTTGAGCCTTCGAGTCGTATTGAGCCACCCCAAAGCGAAACATTGATGGGTGGCAACAGGCCATGGCGGAATGCCGATGACGACGCTTCAGCTCAACTATAGCTGCATGAAACGCAGCCAAGCTAAAGCTACATAATCCACATGTGTGCGAACAAACACACCAGGCGACCTCCGCATGATGCGAATGTTTTCGTAGTCGAAGGCTTATAGCGGTACTATATACGTACAAGTCGCTCGCTTACCGTCAACATCCTGTTTACTGCTCTCCGCGAAAACGGAGGGCTAGGCCACTTTAGATATACGAGGAACGTCACAAGTTTTCTAGCTTTCTTTCTTTTATGTTTTTGTGGACTACAAGTAAAATGTACCTGCCTTTTTTTTTTCTTTCACACGACCTGAGGTGAAATATTATCCTGACGCACGGCAGCCCGTACGCTGAAAAAAAAAAAAAAAAAAAAAAAAAAAAAAAAAAAAAAAAGAGATGCAGACCCAGCGGAGCGGGGATGGACAAAGAAATCAAAAACAAAACAAAACGTTACAAACCCACACTATAAACATCGTGGATTATTATCGTGGTTGTCCTCATAAGTCTCCGTGTGCCGTCATCTGGAGAAGGTCACTGAATCTTAATCTGTCGCTGCTGGATAACTATATATCATTTACTCTTTATTCTTATTCGCTACTATAGTGTTCACTGACTTGTATATCCGATAAGATATCCGAGCTAACGTTAGCGACCTCTGACGACCGAACACATTGGGTCTTATAATGGTATCTTGCCTTTTTTTTTTTTTTTTTTTTTGCTTTTTTTTAGCAGCTTGGTTAAAGTTAGCTGGGACACACGGTATACCGCGATAACGAAAGCGACGAAAAGTACAAGGTAGGCCTCAGTCAATCATTTATATAATATCATATCATATCATTTTTCGAGTTTTACGTGCCGAAACCGCGATATAATTACAGGGCGCGCCGTAGTGGAGGACTCCGAATTTTGACCACCAGGAGTGGGTGGGGATGTAGATGCACCCTGCCCGCGATATAGGAACTTTTATTTTGATTCTTCATAAACGTTGCACCTTGCAGTCGAATAGTATACTGACTGCCGTATTATAGACCAGAAAAAAAGTTGCTCGGGTCCTTATAGATGCTTTTTATTACACTCATCGCGTAAGAAATCCAACCACGGCTGTCATTTGTTCTTGTTTTGGATGGACAGTTTGATTAAAATGCAGTGACAAGACCTATAGTGTATTCAAATCAGGGGCGTAGCCAGCAATTTTTTTCGTGGGGGGGGGGGGGGGGGGGGGGGGGGGCTATACCCACCTTCGCGCCTCCTTGACCGATATATTTTCCTTCACTTTGATTGTTACAATTTCTTTTTCCTTTCTCCAGGATGGGCAGGACCGCCAGGAGGCGGCGAGCTCACCATCACAGTTTCCAGTGAGGAACGCGCGTTCTGCTGATTCAGTCGGATGTTCAATGGAACTACATTTGGGGCAAGTCAGTCGGCCTCGGCAGTTCTGTGAACTGTGGCCAAACCTCTGGCATTTAAAGCATCGGAGGGGATTGGGCATGCATATGCGGCCTGACCCGGAGCCTGTCTCGATGATCTCAAGTAGTACACTTGAGACAAATGTTAGAATAAAATGCTTAGTCTGAATCTCCTTTCCATCCCGCCTCATCTTAATTCATTTGACATTGATGACATTCTGGTAACTCCAACCATGTAATAGTTCAAGTCTCGGTTAGCTCCATCAGATCATCATCGAAAATGACACCATGGTGTTCATGATACGATGCGGGGTTACACTCACTGGAAAGTCCCCGAAAGAGACAAGATTAGGTAACTCTTCAACTTGTTTTTTATCGCGGAGTTCCAGAAGGAGACACCGCCTGCCAACTTAGAGACTTTATAGCTTTAGTCGATGATTACGCAACCAGAAAAGGTGAGGTCATTCTCGCTGCCTTTTCTGTTTTCTCAACATTTATCACATGAAATCAAGGAAAATTGTCAATTTGTCGGCAAAAAAAACTTGCAAGACTTCTTCGGTGCGCCCTCGTTTCTGAGGGCGATGAGGGAGTGGGGGAAAGAACTTGCCATAAGTACAGGTGAATTTTTCGGCAGCAACGCCAGCCACCCACCATGGAGCCCAACGAGGGGACACTGCAGAGCCTGGAAAGGACAGGTCCCGCAACCACCACGTGCTCGGGTACGTGGTGTCGCAACACAGAAAAGTAAGCTGGTCAGAGATTTCTTCGACAGCCTGAATCAGTTGGAGACACCTTCCTTGGAATAATGTTATCAGTAAGTTAAATTGTTATCAAAGATTGTAAGTGCTTAATACGCGGCCGGTGTTACAGTTGACGATAACGTTTTTCGTAATTAAAAAATCCATTTGACGTAGAAGTGTGGTTTGCTGGGCCAGTTGGTGCATGATGACAGTGTGGGGGTTCAAGCAGGTACAGACATACGCGAGCACAAGAAATGCACAGGACAACCAGCATTGTCCTGTGCGTTTCTTTTTCATTGAACATTACAATGTAACATTGCATTGAACATGTCAAACACTGAATGCAAAGCCTTGTGCCCCGTGAAGAACCTGAAAGACAGAACATTTTGGCTGTCTTTCACACATGTTGCAAGCTTCTGCTCTTCGAAATACTGATACACGGTGCGAGACACAGGTAATTGTGTCAAGAGGTGGGACGGACTCTCTCCAGTAGTGTGCACTTAACTTGTAGGCATGCAGTGGAACACCGAGATATTTAGGAGGCACACAATTAAGACCATTCAATGCCAGCACAATGTGATGGTGTAATGGCCCAAGACCCAAACCATAAGCCTGAGCTGTCTGGCAAAGAATGCCAGACCTGATCAAATGCTTTCGTGAGGTCCAATCTGAATCATTGCAAACTGCTCATAAGAAGTGGAAGAGTACTCAAGAACCATACAAGCAATTTGTACGTTTGTATGAAGTAGCCTTTTATACCACATGTTTGACGAGGACCAATAAGAATTAACATTGCAACCTGTATTAACATTGCAAAAATTTTGTAGTCAACGTTTGACTATAACCCTCAACAGAAAATAGTTTTTCGCTGTTAGTACTTCTAGGTATTAAACACTGTGAGCTCTTCTTCAATGTTTCTGGGGACCAGAATACCAAGCTACTACAGTACTTTGCGTCTACAATAACGCGACTAAGACTGCTCAGTCATAAGTAGTCCCTTTACTGATTAGGAAGTATAGAGGTTGCCACTAATCAGTTACCTATGTCAAAAACACCGAGTCCTGACGGCATTTAAGTTGCATATTACAAAACCTTCAAGTCCATTCCTACCCTGTTCTAACGTTGCCCTGTTCTACTGGACATTTTTTATCAGTTTTCAATAGGAGGCTTTACTGCAGTCTTTTACACCACTAAACACGGGCATAGAGTACACTTTATCCAGAGTATTTATGCCCTGTCACATAGCGCAGCTCAGCTTGGGACAAGCGGAGCAAAGCACTGTAGTTCAAACACTATACACTATTGTTCAAATTCTGGATGACCAGTGCAATACACAAAGAACGACACACACACAGCGCAATATGTGTGCCATTCTTCTCTGTGTAGTTCGTATAAGCGCTGGTCTTCCAGAATTTGAACTATGCTACACCAACCAGCCCAAGGGAATGCCCTGCTGATGCACACACTAATGCTAGAAGATTGGAGAGGTGATGCACCCCTCCAATCTTCTAGCAAATGGGGCAGTGCCCGTCCTGTCACCACTATGTCTCTCTCGAGCACCTTTGTCAGACAACATAAAACGCTCAGATTCGAAGGTGTTGCAGGGCAACAGGAGGTTGCCAGACGATGGTCGGATAATGCGGGCGACCCACCGCGGTGGCTCAATTTGGATAGCGTGCAAGTTCAGTTCTCGACCACCAACCTAACCATACACATATTGGGTCACATATGATCGGTCCAAGACAGACAAGGCGGCAGGTGCATCACCTTGCCATAAAGGGAAATTATTAGTGCCCTAAATTTCACTCATGCCTTGAAAGATATCTCCCACGAAACAGCGGTGCCGGGGGTGTGTGTAGTGCACTTATTTTGTGTCTTTCCTCTTTCTTTATTTTCTAATGCACCTTTAATATAGTTGTATGCGTTAACAGGCGAAACACATAGTTCCAGCCTTTCTCGTCCTTACTCGCATCTTTAGGTGCTTAACAAACTGCAGATCAAACTAAAAGCAGCCCTTGTGAGCACACTGCTTGTGGAGGAAATTACGTTCTTTAGGAGGCATGGGGAACAAAAATAGAAAGAGATAACAAAAAGTTGTCCACGAGTACATGATTGGTCTCGTTCTAAGGAGGGCCATATGTGAAGACTTCTAAGGACAGAGACTAAAGAAAACACGACACGAGCACAGTATTTTTTGTCCAAAACCCGCATCTAGCAGGGTTCTGACGAGCGCAATGGTGGAACATTGTATGGTCGCACATTTCCAGGTTTATGCTTATCATTGTGCCACCACAGTCAGACTGGACACTCCCCAAAGAGCGCGTGGAGAGAGACCAGTCGGGCCGTGGTGCCACAAACTCCAAATACAGACATTTTCACAAAACGGTCCATATGTGCCGCCATCGTTGTGACTGCACTGTGACAGGTACCTGTTGAACTGCACTGAAATAAGCTGCAGGAAGCACATGCATGATGTCCGCACATGCAGCTGCCAGTATAAAAAAAAATAGATGTGAGACAGCCTATATACCACCAAGTACGTACTACTATATCAAAGTTTGTGTATGTACACTATGCCCGCGGCTAACATACAGATACAAAGTCGGTCATTTAACGGCCTAGTAAACGTATAAATATGGAACCTAAACTCACAAACAGCTTTCTGTGCCAATGAGAAAGCCACGGAGACAAACTTGCATGTGAAAGCAATGTTGATTCAGTATGCATTCCAGAAAACTAAAAGCGCTATGAAACTCTTCCAGACTACTCGGCGCAATAACATATGTGCAGAAGCTCCACCCCAGTAGCTTCCCCTTCAATTCCACAGAAAGTTGCGGGCGAGTATAGGAGTGGTCATTTTAAGAAAGGCTGTACATGATAACTTTTGAGGACAGCGGGTTGTCTTTGCGATGGCAGCTTAGCAATAAAATATAGACACCCTCCTCTCCACAACTTAGTAACGTCTCTTGCCAAATTACGTTTGCTTCCTCAATTAGAACATAGCAATTATTCTCTCGCGACAGCTGCTAAGGCAATTGCGATCATCCTTAGTGTGCACACTTTTAGTTCCAGGCATTGTATTCTGGATTTTGTGCACTGCACATGCACACATCAATGCCTGGTTCATTTGAAACATGTGAACGCCCCCCGTGAATGAAAGTATCTGCTGCACAACGGACATAAAATTCTGGGAGCAAGAAGTCTGTGGGAATTAATGGGACACTACAGAGTAACATTAAAAAAGCTTAGACTGGTAAGTTATTCTTTCAGAACTCAATGTTCATTAACTTGGTTGAAAAATGTTGATGACTAGAGAAGAAAATGAAAGGCAATTCTTATTATTTCACACTGAAACCTCTCTGCCGGTTATATTACTGTGACCTCCAGCATTCTAAAGCATATTTGTATTTTCGGTCGTTATGGCACATGAAAACTTCTCGACACTTGCTAGATTGAATTCTTGGTCTTTTTATAATGCAATGCGGTCCTCCTTTGCCATTAGACAATTAACTAGACACGCCTAGACACTGTTAAAATACATAATGTTGCAATAATCTGGTGTGGAAGCTTCAGGCAGGCAGTGACCACCTGTTTTTTGTATTTGCATATTTTCTGGATTCTTATAATGATGAGAGTGGTTGTTTGGCTATTGCAGAATAATAATAATAATAATAATAATAATAATAATAATAATAATAATAATAATAATAATAATAATAATACATTTAACTAAATATTCCTCTTTAGTGCCCCTTTAAGTTTCACACATATCACACAAGAAAAAAATACAAAACAGTAGCATATTGGGCTGCATTACATAAATAACCTTAACCTTAACCATAAATAAGTTTATTGCACTTTCAACAAAAAATCAACAAAATATACATTTGCGCGAACATATAACAATGCACCAAAGATGCAACTCCGAGGCCGTGGTTTGGAATATTACAGCCATATTTGAAGAGTCATGAATACCAGGCACTGCCCCAGTTTCACCCTTTGTAGGCTCCTAAATGTTAATTTCAAGCCTGCAGGCAAATTACAAGATTTTAGGAAGGATGTTTTTCAACAAGCAAGTGCTTTGCGTCTCAAAGCGTAATTTGCAGAACAGCAGTGGTCCTCCAAAGGCCAAATTCCGAAAGTACACTTACAAAAATGCTGTATACTAGACAGCATAAAACACAAAAGCTCGCACATTCTCTGGATCAGAGAATGCACTTTCACATCAGATCTGTGTCGTCTACAGTTTCTACCACTATACAGGATTTAGAGCTGCACAGTCAAGCCTATTATAACAAAGTGGCACCCAACACAAAAATAACATTGTTAGGTATAATATCCTATATTCATTATAGGTATATATTCATTACATGCTGATATTCGCAAGCTTTTTTTTTACTTCATTATATCCATGTTCATTACATTGATGTTCGTTCGTGTCACAAGTAAAAAACTTCATAGCAGTGCAAATAAACTTGCAACTTTCCTGCACCAGTGGTTATCATGTCATAAGTTAACATTGTTAAGCAAGACTTCAACATTACACAAAGTAATCATCACACAGCTCAAACATAACAGAAAAAATTCATGCAGTCAAGTGAGTCAAGAGCCACGTAACTAAGATTCAGCCCTCTGTGAGTTGGCACTTTTTTTTTTTTCAGTTTATTTACAACGATTAAATTTTCGTTTTGTTACCGTTTTATTCAACAAAAGCTACTAAGTGTCGTTTTATGACTATTTTGTTCATATGAAGGGTTGCCAGTGTTTATCAGTGACTATTTACATAACAGTTCCCACCACCACCTATTAAGTGCAACCTGCTGTGTATTTTTTTTAGTATCACTGTGCTTATCCAAAGAAAGAAACCAAGGATAGGAAAGGGAAGGAGGCTGACCTTACAAGTGTCTTGTTTGATTCCTCACACTGGGGGTAAGGAAAACCAAGAATAGAGAGAGGGAGAGTGAGCACTATTCACACGCAGGAGTATGCACAGAAGGGCTATAAATGGTACTCAGGCCACTGCCCTCAGTGGCGTAGCCAGAAACTTATTTGGGGGGGGGGTCTCCGCCGACAATTACCACTCCTCCCCATCCACCTCCCCCCTCCCTCTCTCTCTGTCTCTCTCCGTATATATTATATCAGAGAGAGAGGTTGTAGACCATGCAAAGACAAACTCCTAGCACTCCTCGGACAAGAATGCTTTAACAACGAGGATGTGCATCTTTGCGTTGCAGAAACAACACTTTGCTTAACTTCTCACAAAAGTTTTTCATTGCTAAAGTGTGCAGCCACTAAGCATATGTTGTATATGTTGTATATGTGTTGTATATAACACTAATGTATATGTTGATGACTTATAGCTGGTACATGACTTGGAAAAACGAACAGCAAGAATGCGTACTACCGTTTGTATTCTTTGCATTTTGCAGCCCAGACTTGTTGCAGCCCAAGTAACAGTGGAGATAACCATTGTTTTCCAGCCAGATCTTTTAAGTGGTACATCCACAGCTATGTACGGAAGAGGGCGGGCACTATTTTGCAAGTCGCCTATCTATCACGCTTTTGGCGTCATGGGCATGCTATATCATTCTACATTTAAAAATACAGGAACGAAGCTTTGTGCTTGAATGCAAGTTTCACTCGCTTTTGATGACCTGCTGTCCGGCTTGTTTGAAGAGATGTTTGGATGTAACTTGCAATCATGGTATTGTAGTCATCATGCGATGCATATTGTTATTTGATCCCACTCGGGAATTGATGAGGCAGACAGTCGAAGCATGGCTGCTTCCTGTTTAGAAGCCTTTGTGAAAATTACGGCATCCATATTTCGCAGTAAAATAAGGCCAGTAGCTCCGAGAGGTTTGAAAGTGTCGTGTCTCCCGACACCCGGATATTCTGAAAATTGCCGCTACGTTTAGTTATACTCTGTTTCAGTAGTTCCGTGCAGCACTGTGGAATGTACAAGCCTCTTCGACCAATAAGGAGCGCGAACACAATTTAGATGTGTCCAGCGGCGAGCGCTGCAGCACGGAAGCATCTCCGAAGACTGCTCCCCTTACCAATCTCTCTCGACGAGGTGCAACGCTACGTTGGTCGTATTTGGCGACTCATCGCGTCCAAGTGAAATTATTAGCCTTTATTAATATTTATAAGTTACGGACACAATGTTCTCGCTGGGCGTGCAGAATCACAGCGCGCATACCTGCCACACTTGCGCTCCGGCAGCACGCGCTTCGATGGCTCAAGCTCATTGCTACGCGATGAATGACCTTGCAAAACATGGCGTAGCAGAGCTTTCGCTCTAAAACGAAGCAATATTGCCTGAAAAAAATGACAGCTCTAACATGCAGAGATGCCTTCAAGTAAACATGTTGCTACTAGACCACTTGTTAAGGCCATTAAGACAAGTAACGGGTTTCAAACCAATGCCTTCTTTGTCCGAACACCGGCACTACATCTCGCTTCGCAGGAATCTACGCTCGATGGTCACGTAGCCTTGGATCTGCTGCACGGAACTACTGAAACAGAGTATTCGCAATGCACACGGACTATAGGGGGCGCGAGGTGATCCAAGATGGCCGGCACAGAGATTATCCGGATTGCCGACAGCTCATCTGTGTCGTAGCATGCCGAGCTTATTGTCGTCGGCTGCGGAACAAAGTAGCGATGACACTACCTTTTTGCAAAGAAGGTGTCTTCAGCATATGTGATGTATCACCTTCAAACCTGTAAAGAAAGAATAAGGGAGCCCGTGCCTAATAGAAGATAAAGAATTTCTGAACGCCGGCTATCAAGGCATGCAGCGCTGAAGCTTTTACTATTGAAGGGCTGTTTGTACAGACGTTGCAGCAACAAGGCAAGCCTAATAGGAATTTGAGTTTATTTTTGACGAAGGCAGCCGTATCAATATGCATTAGCTTTTTGTTGTATTTTTCAGTCGCGCTGTGTGCACGCCTCGCGCACCCCGCGTAAATGTATCAATTGTCAACATTCTTGAATATAACAATTGACGCCTCGGGTAAGTATAAAGAACTATCGTGCATATTGAGCATGGCGTACTTGCTTGTTGCACGTTACAAGGGCGTTTTTGCATTACACCCCTATCGAAACACGGCCATCGTGGCCGGGATAAAAAAAATAGATTAGTTGCTTCTTTTGCTCTAACAAGGAATGGTACTGCATAGTTCTTCAAGCTCAATAGATGATAACGTTAAAAACCCGTCATAAACTACCGCGCATAATACAAACACAGTTCCGTGAACGTACGCTGTGTCGCATATGGCTTGTTAAAACTATCGACCGTCTCTCAAAACTAACGTGCCATTCATTTTCCGTTAGTACTCGACAACCAGACACAGCTGCCTAACAGGTCTACACATAATCAACTGTAGCAGTGGCGTTCTGACAGCCTTTTCACGTCGTGGACCACAGGCACAGACTCGTTAGCTTGTCTTATCGTCGTACAAGCATAATGCTTATGCATTCGTGATCGATGTCGACAATTAGCATTTTGCTGATGCTGCTCCAGAAGTCTTTGACCTCAACAAAGTGCACGATACAAACCTTCATTGGCGCAGTCACATGCTTGCCGATCGGGAGCTTCACCGCCCACTACTTTTTAGACGCGCGTCCGTTTGAAAGGAATGTAGACTTATTTCATCCTTCACCGCTCGATTGTTGCACTGAGGCACGCAACATACCCTGTTGCTTTTAAATGGTTTTAGTTTCATGGCGTAAATAAAAGCTGCCAACATATCAGAAACGCGTCCACACAAATGGAGACACTATGCGGATACTCCTTGAAGCATTTTTCTCACTGGCCACTATGCGGCGCAACCATCTGTGTGCATTGCACAGCAATGCAATTCACAATGCACACGTGCCGCAGCAAGCAGCACGTGTTACGACGGGGTAGGTGAACCTCAGCTACGCGACTGGCCACGGCCGTGTGTTGAGCTATCGGGCAGTTACCAGACGCTCTCCCTATGTCCATAATTATCCGCCAACTTTGTTCTTGACACCTTTTATGTGCTCCCCCCCCCCCCCCCCCTATTCATATCCATCACTCCACTCCTCTTAAAATTATTTTCCGTTAGTCACTGTCGCATTCTTTAACATTCACCGGGTTGTGGAACGGCACTGCTGCCCCTAACATTCCTATATTTCTGTTTCTCTGTGTCTTCGAGGCTATTCACCTACCTGCCCTCCCACCTGATGCACATCACAACAACCTCACAACAGCAGCATGTCAAAGTAGCAACCGGGAGGTCAGGGAAACAAGAGAAGAGAGTAGTCCTAGCAGGCCGTTGTGCCAGGGCTTAAGCTTCCCTGCCCAGAGGAACTGCCACGGCAGCCAGCTGATGGCATTGATGAGATCAGCAACATTCCGCAGGACACCCAACATGTGACCCAGCTGCTCCTTAGCGAGGAGATCACATTCAGCTCTGGAAAAACAAGCAACTGTGAGCATCCCATCTGCTGGTAACCACACAAACAGATAGACAGCTGAAAATGGGGCGATCAGGGCCGAGATAATGCAGCAATTCTATTCCGATGGTCACCAGTGGCCAGAGCGGCACTTTGCCCATGGGATCAGCTGGCCATGAACAGTGGATGATAAGAGTGGCATAGGATCGAGCATAAGGAATCACTACGTTATACCAACCCAGTTTTGAAAGGAAGCTGCCACCAGTGCAGTCACTTAGCATATGAAGATTGCAGAGTTCCTTGTGGTGATGAAAAGCAACTCGGCATCTGAAAGCTTACTGGTGAGGTCTGGACATCCCAAAGCAACACAGAGGCTATAATAGGTGCCGTGGTGGAGGGCTCTGGATTACATGCGCACAACATGAACAAACATTTTTTGCGCTCCACCACTGTTTAAATGCGACCACAGCAACTGGGATTCAAACCTGCAAACACTTGCTAAACAGCAGAATTCCAGAGCTACTGCGGTGGGTAACTCAACATATGAAGGAGAGTACAAAAAAATGTGGTTGATCCCTCTTATATAGGAATCGGTATAGAACACGAAAGTGAAACGTGTCTTCACAGAAGTAGTGTAATGTTTATTGCACATTGATATATAATGTCTATTGGTGTTTTGTGGCTAAAGCGCCCTTAGGCGTTGATGCACCCACGCTGACGCCTGGTGGCACGTCTCCTCCATCACGACTACCAACGTCGATGACCATGAGCAACCGTCGTGCATATGGAAGTTGCACTACGCTGCACACGCTAGCACAACGTGAAAGACGAAGCACGTAACTGACACACTAACACAACGCGCAAGACAAAGCACGTAACTGAATCGTCACCGAGTCAAATCAGCGCGTACAGCGCGTCGTAATTGCAGCCTCCGCGATCAACTTCAGAAACATTTTCAGAGCTAATTGCGGAGGCCACGCTCCGCTGTGCTGAGTACGGTGAACGCCACTACCAACGCCACCTAGGTGGCGTTGGTAGTGCTTCTTGATGCCAGCGTCCCTTCGAATGCTGGCATCGAGGCGTCGTAGTGCTGAGACCACCGAAGCGTTCACTGTCGGTGCGCGTTAGTGTCATAATGCAGTACTTCTCTTTTCTGCTCGTAGGCGGTGGCACCGCCCCGAGCAAGAGCGCGGGTACACGGAGGAGTGTTAGATATATAAGGCGCGTCTGTGTAGCTCTCTGCAAATGCGTTTGTGGCGCAATGGGTTAAACGCTCGGCGATCTATCATCACGGACCGAGAGGTCGTGGGTTCTATTTCGAAATTTTGCATGTTTGTGGAACTTTTTCTTCTGGTTTCTTTCTTTGTATTATGTTCTATGACGTATTTCCGTGACGGAAATACGTCAGTGAAGTCTTGGTGGACCCCGGCATAAAACACTTTCGTGTTAAAACTGCTGGTAACCAGTGACTAGAAATAATTAAAGACTGCCAAGCAATGCCAAGTAATGTTCAACCTACTTACAGCATAATATAAGAATTAAAAAAGTGACACCATAATGTTCTTAACATCAGTTCTTAATGTTAACTGTTTTCTTACGAACCTGCACGACTACTTGCTTGATCAGGTGGCACGCGTGCATGGACCATGCTGTAGCTTCATGTATATGGACACAGAGATCATTTCTACAGTTTGGCCAGATAAAAGTGTCTTTTTTTTTTATTTAGACACCATATAGACAGCTTTAAAATCCCAGGGCGGTTTGCTGCTTTCTCTTTTCACCCTGGATTGCTGCATTATCTGCTGGCATTTCCAATGCACTTCGCCTAAATATTTTGTCGGCAGTGATAATGCAGCAGTACCATTAACACAAAGTATCATGAGAAAACTAGCGAAAAAAAATGCGACGCAAACACGAAGAAAAGAAGAAACAGCACAACGTTGGACTAGCAACTGACATATATTTGTTTTTTCAAATATATGTCAGTTGCTAGTCTAGCATTGTGGTGTCTCTTATTTTCTTTGTGTTCGCATCCCATTTGTTTCGCTGGTTTTCTCAAGTATCAGTATGAACCAGCTGGCCCAGCAAGCAGCACTTCTACAAAGTATCAATTTTCTCGAAATCCGGTGGCAACAAAATGATTACCAAACGCACGACATATAGTGCCACCTGCATCTAGCTTTGCGTAACACAAGAATATTTGAGCTTATTATTTGTGGCTTAATTGTGAAAAGGACAATTAAATGTTTATGTCCACGAGGGTGGACACAGTGTCTTAAGAGGTCATTGGCATTGAATTTTAATACTTTGGGACATAAACATTAATACAATTTAGTACAAGCATTAATACAAGGGCTAAAATATGAAAAATTGTACTCTACATGTCTGTGGGAGCTTTTCTAATTTTTAAATTTTTGTATGTATTCATGCATTTTGTCCTCACGGTGTGAAGGCTACAGCATTTTTGCATTCGACAAGTAAATGCATAACTTCCTATAAAGGTTTGATTTTCTGAACCACCATGTGTGTAGGCAGGTTTCCCTCAGAAATATACTCCAGCTAAAATCAAGCTGAAAAATGAGTACTTATTTACCAGTACCAATAACTGTGCCCTTTTTCATGCTAAAGAAACACTTAGAAGCTGTAACATCTAGCAAATTTATAAATGCAAATTTTTATACCCACCTTGTACTGTCACCTTTTACACTCGACAATTTTTCTCGCTTTCGTTGAAGGATGTTAATGGTTCGAAGTGACCTATGACAATGAAACAAAACACAATATATTACAACATTAATTGAGTAAAAATAACATCGATTTGTCAGAGAGTGTTACCCAGAAAGATGCTGACCCATGGATTCAACATAATCTCAAAGGTGTGTAAAGAAAAAAATTCTCTCTTGAAGTAAAATTAGAATGCGTTCAGTGGCTGCAGGAAAGCCATACAAGACAGGTGGTTCCACACACATTACTGAATAAAAATATATTTGCCTAAATTGCCCTGTCTGCCATTCCATTAACTGTTTTATATTATTTTTATTCATGTACTCACACGTATGAAGCACAGGAAAAGAAATAAAGCTGTAACAGGGGCTAGTTGGCGTGACTTCATGGCTGAGCACGCTGTCAAGTTTTGACAAAAGATTGGTAAAAGAATACAGACAGACAGGGAGATGCACGAACTGACAACTGGTTTATTTTTCTTCTGGCATCCGCCTCATGTACAGAATTTGAAGGATGATTGCATAAAGCAGGTTTATTTTTCTTCCGGCATCCACCTCATGTACAGAATTTGAAGGATGATTGCATAAAGCAGGGCCCGAAAAAAGAAAACAGATTAAAACCTCACAGCTCACTTAACATCAACATGTGTGCTCAAGTCCCATGCATTTTTTATGTTTTCTCTTTTTTTGTGTCCCCCCCCTCCCCATTCATGGCTTTCATAAATTCCATTTCTTTTTTTCTTTTTTTTTTTTGACATGGCAATAGAAGGTGTGCTCACACATCCACCACTGAAATGCATTTGAAATGCCTCATTTATCACCCCTTCTGTCTGGTTCTTCGATCGTGCGATAACTTTCGTGTCATGGAAACAAGGTTCACACATGTATGCCGGCATGCACAGTATGCAGCTAAATTTCCGGGATGTGTGATCTGATTGCAAGAATAATTATGTTCCCTAAGCCTTTTATTGATACACCTTCCTGTTTGGCCAATATGACTTCCGCCACAGGATAATGGTATACTGTATCTGACACAATTGGAACAATCAACTAACTTGTTTTTGTGTTCCACATAACAATGGTTGCTGCCCACCACATCACAGTCTACTTTCTTGCACAGACTTTAAGTTCAAGCGGCTCTGAAAAAACAATGGCTACTTCATGCATTAAAATAATTTTCTTTAGTCTGTGGAAGACATTATGTACGTAAAGTAAAACTACCGGTCTGCTCTTCTACTCCCCATCTTTTGTGCGTTCTTCTTCGTTCCTGGCAGTAATAGTATGAAGGGCCTTTTCAGCTACTGAGCAGATCACTTTATCAGGGAAACCGCTCTTCTTTAACCTGGCTACCTGCCCGCACAAGCTCTTCTGGATGTTATGCGTGCGAGTCTTTGTAATAGATTACTGCATCCCAGGAAGAGGCAACGGCTCTTTTACCAATCTTTGATTGTCCTGAATCAAATTGAAGTATTATTTTTCTCCACTTGGCTTATACATCCAGCCCATACGGAACCAAAGTACAGAACCAAAGTAAGGAGCCACAGATCTGCAACCTTGGAATAGCAGCGTGCTTTCGGTAAGTAGATCATTACTTGCTTTGTGCTCCATTGAATAATGGTAGCAGTGTACCCTTGGATGAAATTATGGCTTTGTTTCAACGACACTTTGAAAGATTGGTATTCAAATATGAAACGTGAAAATGTGGCATGATGCAGCAGAGCACTGCACAGTCCCGGGCTGGCCCGAAAGCCCTGGCCCGGCCGGGCCCTCGGGCCGGGCGTGGATCAGGTAAGCAATTGTTGACTCGGGCTCGGGCCGGGCTCAGGCCTAGAAGCTTCGGACTTAAATCGGGTCAGGGCCTCAGTCAGGCCTGGATTAGACCCAGACATGCTATTTGGAACTCCACAAAGCTTAAGACTACAAAAACTGCAGCCCTATGCAAATTTTAGGTCAGTGGTGTCTATCGGTTTATGGGAAAGTCAAGGCAGGCAGGCCACGACACAGCAGCTGTGTCTGCAGATTGCTGTACATTAGCAGTGCTCTTCAGTGACTGGGAAAATGGTACCAGTGATCACCAGCAAATCAATCAATCTATCTATCTATCTTACACCATGTGACCCGAATGCTGTTTACTAACTTGAACGACTATGCATGTCCTTGGGGTCATGGTAGTTCCAACGTCATCACACACGCAATGATGATCCCATTCTAGTGATGTCGTTCTCTTAACGCTGTCGTACCATCGTCACCATTTAACAAACATCATCAAATTGTCGTCATACCTTCATCGTCATAACACTTTCGCAGTTCCATTGACATCATTCCATCGTAATCAAGCTGTCATCATTCAATCGTGATTATGTCGCGGTTGTCATACCACTGTCGTCATTGTGTCGTCGACATACGGTCATCATCATACATTTGTTGTCATACTGTGGTCATGATACCGTCGTGGTTGTTCCATCATTGTCATTTCAGCTTTGTCATCTTATTCTTGTCATACCGTCGTCACACCATTTTCGTCATACAATCGTCACGCCATGATCGTCGTACACTTGTTGCCATTCCATGGTCGCCAGGCCACCGTTGTCACACTGTTGTCGCACCGTCGCCATAATTTCAGAAATGTCATTCAATTGCTGTCATGCCGCCTTCGTCGTGTCATCAACATAATTTCTCCTTCATTCCATTAAAATTGTGCTATTGTCAATCGTGATTATTCCACCGTCGTCATGGCATTGTAATTGCGACGTGATTATTTATTGCTATCACTTCACAATCATCCCATCGTTATCATGCCTCCATCCTCACAATGCCTTTATCGTTCAATCAACGTCATTCCTTCATAATTCCATGTTGTCACTGCATGAGCCTTCGGCTAGGGTCCTCGTCCTACCGTCATGAGATACCGTATTTTCGCACCTATAACCCACCCCTGCATATAATCTGCACCCCCACTTTCAGCCCACTGAAAAATAAAAACAAAAAAATATATCCTCACATATTGCTCGTGTAATTCCAGTTCAGGGTAGGCGCCAGTCTTGTGGCTACGAAACGACTTGTGGTAGTGGTGCACAGCTTGTAGGCTCTCTTTTTTTCTTTCTCCACTGCCGCACGCAGGACTCATCAACATCATACTGTCTTCCTGCTTCGCGGTTTCGAACTTCCTAGGCGACGATGATGATTTTCAGCTTTTGCTGCGCGGTAAACGACTGCCGCCGAACAGTGTGTCCACCAAGCGAGCAGTTAAACGAAAATGGCGACAAGAAAAAATGAGGGCGAAGATCGTCCAAGCACTTCTCCGACTTCCCCCGCGGGGCCGCCAAATTCCATTGTTGTATAACTGCATCATACAACACAATTAATATACAGCAAAAGGTAGAAATTAGTTTTGGCATTCACACTTCTCATTCTTCAATGAAGTCTTTTTTCTTGTGGAAAACTCTAGCTGACTTTCCCAATATTTTTTCTCAAGTTGTTATATTATGGGGGCTATGTGTGCAAAACAAGCAGTATCAGCGAGATAAGAGAGGCTTGGTCACTATTAATGCGGTAGGGGCTTAACAGCAAAACGTGCTCTACCGTGAAGCAGCACTAACAGAAAAATCTCGCATATAATCCGCACCTCTACTTTACCACTGAAATTTTCGCATTTTTGATGCGGGTTATACACGCGAAAATACGGTAATTTTGGCGAGCGATGGTCATAACAAAGTGGGCCAATCACACAGACAGTGTATGTCGCATATAGCAGAAGCACTTGAAATCTCAGGAAGGCCACTACAGATTCTAAATAAAGGTGTCTTAGTCCATACAGTGTCACTAGATTGCGTGAATCCTAATCGCATTAACTTCAATAGTCATTTAAAGATGGGTCCTGCCGGAATTCTTTCATCTTCGTGACACTAAAAAATTCTGGTCAAGATTGTTCCCAGGCTATTAAGACTCGAATTCCTAGACGTGATCTTCCTCAGGCGCGAGACGGACGACTCAGCGTTCGATGGAGATAGCACTGTGAGTTTGACAGCGGCCCTGCCTATCAACAAGGGGAAAGGCAAACTTCTAGTGTTGCTAGACATCACACAGTTGAATCAAAATGACGCATAGTTAGAAAGATATTTGTATTGCAACCACACTAAAGAGATAGGAAACTATATGATAGGTGCGAGACTCGCTGCAGAAAAATTCACTAGACTGTCTTCAGGTATCCAAACTATCTTTCGCATAGCAACCACAAGAGGAATCAATAAGAGGAGTTTCAGTACAGGTGGTTACATTTTCCAATAGCAGTACACTTGCCTAGAGGCAGGGTCATTTGTAATATTATTGCAATAGCAATTATATGGACACTCCAGGCGCATTTCCGCTGTCGGCGTCACCGTGGTGTCCCGTAGGAAGTCCAAGTGCGATAACATCGTCACCGCACGCCGTATGTGCGAGTCAAAGTGTGTGAGGGTGACCCGACAACAATGGCTCAATCTCGTGCCCACAAGGGAGGAAAGCGGTGAGGTAACGTGTCATCTTCCATCGTGTGCAAGGCACCGGGGAGGGGGGTTCTACTCTGGTGGCCACGGTGCATGGCACGGTCGCACTGGCCCTATCTTGATGAAAGTTACATGCGATGGGGACAGAGTGCACCAAGTGCTGATAGCTTCATCTGCGCTGTATTCACGCGTGTAGTTCGCACTGAAGACAGAGCCAGCACAAAGGTCAATTCGGTCACTGCTGCTGCCATGCTTCCTCACTCCAGAATTCTGACAGTGAGAGTGCGCAGTCATCGTGGGAGATGCGTTGATGTTTGCTTGTGCGTGCGTGACACCATGCTTGTTAATTTAGTTGGTAAGCAAATGTTTACAAGTTTATATGGCCGATAAAACTACTATCCTTACTTTGTATAGCAGTCTACTAATTTGCTCTCATGATCCATGCTTTGCCTTTGAGGCAAAATGCGACTTTCTTTGCTGCTGCACAAAATTATGTAAATTTTCTACAGCAGTCCCTGATATGCCGCTTTGCACTGCCTGCGCGTGATCATTTTAATGGGGAAAAAAATTAAGTAAATTTTCAACAAGTTCTTAGAGTAGTTAAATAAAGTGGTAGCAAATAAACTCTGGAATGTTCATTCCCAATTCTTTTTTTTTTTATGTGTGTTAAGGAATAGTGCAACCCGCTACTGGTTTCCATTATTTTCTTCGTTATTTGTTCAAGCGAGTTGAATATTCTGCCATAGTTCATCGCACAATTAGTCCAACTAATTAAATTTTGACTTTCAAGTGTCCACTGTCCTTCGATAAATATTGTAGGCCTATGCAGATGCTGCAAAATTTCTCAACATTGGCGAGAGGGATGTGAAAAAGAATCCAGAACACGGAAAATTTTATTGTCTCAGTAAATTTTTCTTTTGAATGCTGTTTTTACACGTTAACTGGCTAAACCCTCATGTTCAAAGCCTTGTATATGTTTTTCTAGCCCTAGGTGGGGTCCCTGCAAATTTACGTGAACAAACAAGCAGACCATATTTCAATCTGACGGGGGAAAAAACTATGTTGTCTACTTTGTACATGCAGTGTACTGAAACAAAAAGAGTCCAAATTTTCATATATTGCGAAACAATGATGCCTAAATTGTCAATTGAAGAACTAACACCATTATAATGAAGCCGAACAAAGCAATTAAAAACGGCATGTTGTATGTGAAAATATGACGGCACATAAATGTTAGCCTTGCGGATCACCAATTTCTGTTTAATGAAAAAAGGTTCTAGAGGCCATGTTTTATGGTATTCCTGAAAGTCAATACACCGGTGTACCTAAATTTATGCTCGTGCCGAATTTTTTGGCTCGTGTTCTATCACTGTACATCCCGATGATTATATGAGATCCAAAGTGAGACAAAATGGCTGGCGGTGTGTACACCTATGTGTTGCTATAGTATATTGCCGCACAACTATTTAGAAAATGTAGTTCGGCTAATCATATCGCACTTTAAAGCCCGAGCATGCTGATCAATGGATGAACTTTTCTGTATCTTCCTCCATAAATCTAAGCAGGCACTGGTGCCACTCTCGGTGGCTGTTTCCTATTCCTAACTACTGTTCCCTATTTTCCTAACTGTCCATTGTACATGTGTGTTTTCATATGAAATATTTGAATAATAATCTGTGCGTGCTTGGCTAGCAATGAAATGAAATGTTTATTTCTCTCACAGCTAAAGTAGCCAGCAAGAGGCGATGCAGGGCAAAAAGCTACTTTGATGCAGCTTGAAGACCACCTGACAGTCATTAATCACAACAGTACCTTCACAATAACCGAGAACCAAGTACTCAACCTAGCTTCGTATAGGCTCAAGGGCTAATGGGTCGAACGGAACCTGGCCGGGTACGGGCCACGTTTAAGATCACCGGGCCAGGCTTAAGAGGGCCAACGCATGGTACTTTCGGGCACGGGCTGGGCCTGAAAAACCTGCCCATGCAGTGCTCTACAGTGCAGTACCTTGACCAAGAAATGGCGATGACCTAGCACCAAATTGTTTCAAGACACGAAGTAACCATCCTTTCTTACACCACTAAAGCTTAAAGGTCTGTGCAAGAAAGTAAACTGCGATGTGGTGGACAGCAACTGTTGTGATGTGAGACACAAAAACAAGTTGATTGTTCCATTTGCATCACATACAGTACGTATACCACTATATTGGACAGAAGTTATATATGCCAAACAGACAAGTGCATCAATGAAAGGCTTAGGGAACATAATTATTCTTGCAATCAGATCACACACCCCGGAAATTTAGCTGCGCACTGTGCAGCATGCATGGTTGAACCACGTTTCCATGACACAAAAGTTACCACATGGTCGAAGGACCTGACAGAAAGGGAGATAAATGAGGCATTTCAAATGCATTTCAGTGCAGCACGCCTTTGCTTGCTCTAGTAAAAAAAAGAAATGGAACTTCTGAAAGCCATGAATGCACAAAAAAAAAAGGAAAATGCATGTGACTTGAGCACAGATGTTGATGTTTAGTGCACTGTGTGGTGTTTACTGTTGTTTCCTCTTATTTGGGGTCCTGTTTTCTGCCATCATCTTTCAAATTCTGTACACAAGGCACATGCCAGAATAAAAATTAATGAGTTGTTAGTTTGCACATCACTCTGTCTGTCTTCTCATGTCTTCTTTTACCAGTATCTCATCAAAACCTGGTAGCACACTGAGCCATCAGTCTGTCTTCTCGTGTCTTCTTTTACCAGTCTTTCGTCAAAACTTGGTAGCACACTCAGCCATGATGGAAAAGAAATGTCTGCTGTTCTAATGGCCACTAGAACAATGTAACACTACAAAGTGAACAACAGGCACCAGTACAAAATGCCTTGGTTAACCCTTTACTTCCCGTAGATGACCTCCGCATGTCCACACATCTTGCACGCCTTCTACCGTGGCCAAGCTGGGTTCGTCCACGGCAAAAACTCCCAATTTCTCTTACCAAAGACGATCTGAGAAAGTCCATATGTCTAGTTCACTCTTTTATGCACACATAGTGCTACAATACTATGAAAGACTTGGTAGAAATATTTTTAACAATACCGACAAGATAAATGGCGGTGACAGCATGTAGAGAAGCCAACTTTCTCCTATACTTAATTATGTTTTTTTGTGTGTGCTCTCTAGTAAAAAATATTGTTTCAAATGCATTTCTTGTGTTTACTTAATGTGGCGATTCAATAGCGCAGTAAAAAGATCTATAATTTGGAAATGTTTTTTCAAAAATAATTCAGGAGGTAAAGGTTAAACAAATCTGAAGGGAGAGTGTCAAGCTGCACTATTGCAACTTGTCTAGATCTGGGAGTAGCTTCCTAGTCTGTATGAAGCCCTTTTCATAAAGGACAATAGCAGAGTGTGAAGGAACATGTTACGGACTATATCATCTCAAAAAGTAAGATGTAAACTTAAGAACTGTGCTTTTCTCAGCCTTATGTGTCGTTCTTTTCACATGGCGTCCTCCGAATGCAATACCTGATGAAGCACATGGTCGTTTGCATATGAAATTTTGGTTATACACCAGAAGTTGTAAACCACAGAATATGGAGTGTTTTACCACAAGAATTTTTCAAATTGGTTCATCATTACAGGAGATAGGTGACACTAAAATGTTGCGTCGCAATGCTGCCACGAGATGAGCTTCAATGACAACATTGACACACACTTTTTCCCTCAACAAAAGTCCGCAAGCAATGTTCCTTTCCTGCATTTTCCCATACCAAAGCTGTGAGACTGTCATGTTTACGTCACTAGCCCCCACTTCCTTTCTTTCTTTTTTTTCTATGTGGCACACTTTCAGTGGCAGCTTTGCACATTCTGGATTGGAAGATTTGCCAAAATCACGGGCCATAATCGGCGACGTTGCAGGCAGTGTGTCTTACACAGAGAAGTTCATGCTAGACAAAGGGGGCGGGAGCTCCATTTGATATTTTTACGATTTTTGCACCATGCAGCCGATTGATACTTTACAGACACGACTGCTACTGTGTGGTCTTCGCATCGTGGTTGTCTGTTAGCAATGGCCAAACCTGGTGAGGGGGGCATTTAAGGTGATGCCTCACAGAGCATTATGTCTGCTAACTGTCAAAAAATAAGTGCACACAGGAAAGCAAAAGGGACCAAAACTTACCTTAAGGCTCAAATTGAACACACTTTCACATGCAAAAGTAACGAAATCTCAGCATTTTCAGGCTAAGATTGGGCATTATTTGGCAGAACGATTACCAGCAGTTCTTGTTTAAGGCATAGTCATATGCCTGAAGAACATCTTTGCTAGCTGATGCAAAGATTGAAATCAAAACTAGAGGAGAAGGAAGGAGGAGAAGGGGGGGGGGGGTATTACTTTCGCACGTGAGGGCATACACTAAAGTTATTGTTAGCATCAAAGATTACAAATCTGCAGTTTGAAAAGTAACAGAACCTCCCCAAAAAAATACACCTTCTAAGAAGCACACTGCCATTGACCTCCCACAGCTCTTCCCAACCATTCTGCAACTTCTTGCGCATAATCAGCAGCACTGACATTCAAGAATACAACAATTTGTTGATAATTTGTAGCAAGACCGCTTTCTTGCCTTGGATGTTTATTTCCAGAAACAGTCAAAGTTGGCTGACTTTCAAACAGTCAATGGTATTAGCATGCAGCCGTTGGAGCTTTCCATTCTTTCTTGATGCCCTGCTGACCAAATGTCACCTCGTGACCATACTGTCCAACAGCCCACAGCCCTGCGATTCACTCCATTTCGCTGTGCTAGCCCACAACAAAGCATGATACTATCTCTCTCAAAAGTGGACAGTGTACTCCTGCTCTCGCCTCCACCAGCTCTGTCTGTGCCTCCAATCTCTGAGCCAGCAACAACACTGTCTTTGCCTGCTCCCTTCGATATCAGAGGTAGGTATGCTACATTCTACATGCTGCTGTGCTTTTCTCACAACCAACAATAAACAGTGACAGCTACTACATCGTGAGCACATCACCATTTCCTGCTCCTCCTAAGTCTCTGGCTAGTGTGATTTCCTTATGAATTCCTGTCTGCAAAGTTCAATTGAAAGTTGGCCCTTCCACAAATTCCTACTGCTGGTTGTAGTGACTCGCACACGCACAGTACAACAATATCTTCCGTGCTGCATCTTGTTATGCCTGTTATGGTGTCGTTGTCCCCAACCCTGTTGGCTCTGAAGTGCCTGCAGTGATACATCCTGTCACTCTCTGACTGGTTGTTGTAATGCCACACCTCTTACAATGTGTCATGGTAGTGATGAGGAACAAGCATTATCCTGCATTCCTAAGGAAGGCTAATTGACACCTGTGGAAATGCCTTTTGCAACCCCCAAAGGGACAGTGAGGCAGTACAGACAGCACGCAGCACCAATGACTTCCAGTATCCTCAAGCAACTCCCTTCCAAAAGGAAAAGAATGCCACCTGAGTGACATCACCACCCACCCCGCTTCGTTTTGCTCAAAGATGGACTGGTAAACCTGCATCGAACAGCGAGCTTAAGGCTCGCTGTTCTTCTAACATTGTTAGAAGAGAGACAGCACCAGTCAACCCAGTCAGTCTGGTGGGACAAGCTATTCGCCATCTATCTGCCACTTGCAAATAATGTGTAAATGTTTGTAGACTCTGTCTTCTTTTCAGCTTCAAAACCACAACATTGGTCTCAGCCCTCAGGTTCGAAGACCTGTGCTGTTCATAACATCTAAGGCAGCTTTGTGAGTGAAAAACTCCAGATCTCAACAGTGGTGCCTGCGGTAGGATACAAAGATATCCAGTATCTCAAAACCCTGCACGCAACTGTCAGATGCAAGCCCCAGTGTGCCATTCCATCAGCCCCCAGCAGGGCCTGTCTGCAGATTCATTTGTAGCAGTCTCTGGTCCTGGGATCTGCCAAAGATGCATCCCAGCATCTGCGAATATACAAGCCTTTCTGCCGACTTGTTTTTCACATTTTTAGAAGCCCTTCATTGCACTTAGCTTAGTGGCATGTATGCAGCTGATGGAGCTGTGCGCCAGATTTTCCCATGCCTCTCACTTCGATCTGCTTTACACCTTGCCGCCACCCTTTCTACAGGCTTGTTCCCTATCAGTTCAGCACTAACAGCATCTTCTTCCCTGGGTGCATTGACATCTGTGCCAATAAGTGATGCTGCGCAATCGAGCCATGCTTCAACCATCTGCCCCCTCCTTGTACGGCACATCAGTTCGTTATTCATTACCAACCCTATTGTTTCCCTGCGTGACAACCTCTTGGTCTGCAACCAGTGCACATTCATGACTATGTGCAGGGGACTATTTCCAGCCCTGGTAGCAATGCATTTACCAGTATAAGCCATCAACAAAGCTCATTTTATAACACAACAGGTGCTTCAAGAAGTCTGCACATACCTTTCTGAATAAACCCTTTCCAAGAACTCCCAGTCAGCTTGCTTGCACAACAGAAAAAAATCTTCAGCACAACAACATGATTCGGTGAGACAATAAAATTGGTGTTACAATGACGTGTGCTTGGTTTATAGGGTTTGGCATGTTCCATAGTGACACACGAGCTACGAGAGATGCTGTATTGGAGGGCTTTAAATTAATTTCTGACCACTTGGGGTTTTTGGAAGCAAACATTTCTAAATCGGGACAAAACAATAAAACAAAAGACAGCATACTGTCTTGTCTTCTTGTTTTGTCTCGTTTTAGCTATGTTTGCTTACAAATCATGTATCAACTAGCTTACCTAGTTATGTCATTGCCCCAAGGATTTTTTAATCTAATGCACAGTACACAAGTGTTTCTGTGTTACTATTCCCATTGAAACATGGCCGCAGCAGCCCGGAATCGAACCTGCAAACTCATGCTTTGGAGAAGAATGCCATGCTGTAGAGCCACCGTGGTAAGTTAATGACATGCTTGGCCAGATATCACCACAGTAAGGCCGCCGATAAAGTCAATGCAACTTTATGGCCAAACCATTTGGCCATAGTGGCTGTTCTTCGTCATGCATGCTTTTATCACATACCTTGCAATTCCACAGTACAGGGAGATGGCCCACAACACTGTGCCTGCGGTCTCCCAGGGGCTGCCATCAAGCATGATTATTTTTTTGTTGCACAACCACGAGATGTGCTCAATGGGATAAAACACTTGGTCAGCAATGTTCTTCAGGACACCCAAAATCTGGAGTGTGGAGTCATCCTCCTAGAACACGAGAACTTCTATTAATATAGGTAGCCTCCCCCGCGCGGCAGATCAAACATACTGTCATGTATAAAGGGTGTTTCAAATGAGAAGAGCAAGACAATTTTAAGGAATGGTGATATGAACACTAAATTTCTTCTCAGTTTTCCTGTTATATTGCGGCAACAAATTATTGGCGACAGTAGACATTACTAAATGTTTGATAATCCCAAGTAAATTGGCGAATGAACGTTTTATTAGTTACTGAGTACATACGTACATGTTGAAGCTGCGAAATCGAAGCACTGAGACGTGTGTACACACAGTAAATACCATGAGACTAGCACCACTTCTGAATTATATTTATCCTCAAATTCTGTTCCACTTTGGCATTGCGGCGCGCCAGGAAGGTTTTTCTGGAAAAATGACGAAAACGCGTTTCTCCGCAATAAATGATATCGTAAATGAGAAATAGCGCAAGCCGGCGTACTTCGATCTGTGACAGCATTCGTGACGATTCCCACAGAGGTCAACTGCCAACTGCCATAGCTGTCAACTGGCATGTCTACGTGCTGCGCTAGCACCTGTAGGACGCGGAAGCTTCCGGAAGGGTCACGCGTTGTTTTCTTTGTCACAAGCGTGTCAAGCCGGGATAAACAAAACACACACTTACATGCTTTCCAATACCGTAAGATAAACTGTACTGCAACATCGGCCAATCGTCGAGAAGCCTGCACACAACACGGCAGTGGCTAAACTCTGAGCTTGCGACTCTCAACTTTCGTGATAAACTTCCTCTTGTAAGGCCACTGCTCAAAAGACAAGCGTAACCCAAAGTTCGAATAAGCACGTCCCGGACCTCCGTGCGTCTGGAGCATCTCTTCGAGGCTCTTCATCATCAACGATCGGTAGTACAATTACTAATATCAAAAAGACGAAACCTCTCGTTTCAGCTGTTGAGCGGGTTACACGTGCAAGTCGATGTAAACAAGCGCAAACAGATGTAGGCGCATTAATACAGCTGAAGAGCAAACACACGAGCTGCGTCGACCAAAACTTTCTACTAACCTTTATTTTCAACGAAGGACAAAGTGAAATAGTGAGACTCAATAAATATATATACATGTGGCTAGTACATATTTAATTGTTGCCTTGTAAGCGGCACACATGTAAAAATAACTTGCACTATCTTTTTAACGTGCATTTAAGACGTGTGCACAGTCGACCTGCCTCGCGTGTCCAACAAAAGTTTTTTTAGGAGGCATTGGTCCAACATTCCGCGCAACGAGCCCTCTGCTGCAGCAAAGCTTAGTGTTTCACATTCTTTCTTCCTCTGTTTGTTGACAAGAAGCATGGTAAGTGCTTCTGACCCGTTAAATGACTAATCTATTTCTGTTCTTTTTAACGTTTCAAACGACTTGACACCATTTCTCGTAACACATCGCTGCTTTCGATTTTCAGGCAAGATATTTCAGAGAACAAGATATCGATGGTAAGACGGCATTTATTGTGGTATAGCATGTTATTGGATATGTTTAGGTCACAAGTGACCACGTTAGGAACCACCGCGTTGCATGGGAGCTTCATTAAACTCAGTGCAATTACACTGCCCTGTTGCAGAGTTCCGGGACTGCTTTTATCTGAATGCGCATTCCGGACAAATTCGCACCCTCGATGAGCTTACATTGATCATGCGGTCTCTGGGGCTAAGTCCTACAATTACGGAGCTTAAGAAGTATTATAAAGATAAAGGTAAGTAACCGATTTCCTACTTGCCGGAAGTGTGCCGTTGCCGCTAGCAAATTGCACTGTGGTATCAAAGTTGTTTCTTCGTTAGTCAAAAGTATTGCTTCATACTCGAATTTAATTGGCAGCGTGCGGAAGACAGTTACGGGACTATATATATTTTTTTCTGTTTGCATGAGAAATGATTTCTCATAGTCATAGAGCAGCAAAGAACACCGATACAGCACATGTGTTTTGCTTAAATTTGGCACACACGTAGCCATAACCTATATTTGATGGACTGGATCGAGCCAAACCATTTTCGTCATGAATTCGCACTCTGTGCGTGCAAAGCGATATTGTGTCTTGTTAAGTATCAGATGCATATAACATAGAGCATGTATAGATTTAGGGTGCAGAGGAATGCTACCGGTGTGTTCCACGTTGTTCCTCATTGTTGTGTACCTTCTCGTGTTCATTGTTGTGCCCTTGCCTTGGTTCCCACTTGCATATATTTTGCAACATGCAAAACAAATCTTCCAGTTTCAAGTCAGCAATGTGTGTCTGTACTTTAAGGCATATATTGAAGAGCGTCCCAGGTAGCCAAATTATTTTATAGCCTCATCCCTCCAGATACATACGTTAAACTCAGACAATCAATCATTCAATGGCTATTGTTCCCACCCATGCAGGAGGCAAGATCTCATTTGCAGACTTCTTGGAGATCATGCATGCACATAGTGAAAAGGAAAGCATACCTGATGAGATCGTCAAAGCCTTTAGAGCCAGCGACAGATCTGGATCTGGTCAGATCTCTGGGAGAGAGCTACGGCGCATTCTCCTCAACTGGGGAGAGAAGTTGACACCACGTGAAGGTGATATGCCCTTTGTCAGACGCTTTTCATTTACTCTTCGCAATCTATAATGAAAGCCCTTGAAAGTCCATCCATATAGGAGAAGCTTAAGTTTGAGCAGCTTGTGAGCCTCTTTTATTGCGATAGCAATTATATGGACACTCAAAAGCAGATTTCTGCCGTCGCCGTGAGGTTCCGTATGACGTCATTTGGAGAAGAAATCGTCGCCGCGCGCCGAACACTGTATGTGCGAGTGAAAGGGCGCGAGGGGCGCGTCTTTCACGGGGAGTGAACGCACGGCGGAGAACAAACGCGCGTTCTGCGCCGTGCTCGCTTAAGGGCTGCAGAAGTAGGCGTCTCTGTTCTCCTTCACAATCACCATGTATGTAGAGCAAACGCGCCTTCTTCCAACGAGCGAGAGGCCGTGGGGGAGGGGGAGGGAAGGGAGGCGACGTTTAGCTGCGGCACGCAGTGCCTATTTGGCGCTGAGCCGTGCTCCCTCAAGGGCTGCAGAAGATAGCGCCAACCTTTCCCTTTCCCTCAAGAACCACTTACCAGTGCCTATTTATATCAGAGGCTCCGGCAACAGTCACCAACGCCGCACGCATTTTGAGCGAACGCGGACAAAACGCTGATGGCGTCGACAACAGTTCTGCGTGTTGCCGATGCTGCTGCATGTCCAAGTTTATACAGCTGATAAAGCTAATATCATTACTCCGTATAGCTCTCTACAAGTTTGCTATCGCAATTGATGCTTCGCCTTTCAGGTGAAACTGCGACAACTTTTTTTAAGACCAATGATGTCATGATCAGGTGAGCCCCTGTAAATCAGATTGCTTTAAATCTCGGTTGCATTCAACTTGCAGTCGAAGTCCAAAGTCAATTTTCAGTCTGAACATTGCACGCCATTCCTGTACTAGCATAAGATATGACAGGGATACTAAAAGATGCCACTGCAAAAATCTTGTCCCTATGTGATAGAATCAGGCATGGCTTTATCTCTTAAACTAAGAATGGACCATGCATTCAAAAGAATACTCAAGTTGGTTGCCCTGCAAGACTGTTTTCCAACCAAAATCTCTCGTCAACAGACTGCATTTTTCCCTTGAAGTGCGGTTCCCCCAAGGTGAAAGCATGACCACAATGGCTTACCAAAATTTCACGTCACAGTCCCAACACCTGGCCTCCAAGAGGGAATGTATTGTTGCCATTCAATAGCCTGCCTTTACAACCGCTGCACTCTCGCAGAGTAGAGGGGTGTGCTATAGTAAAGACGAAGCTATTAAAGTGGAACAATACCTTGCACAGTATTTTGGTTGGAAAATACCTTTCTTACACATTTTATAAATGGTCAATTACATACTATTTTATCAGCACAGATTGTTGTGCGAGGATTACATCAGTCAATACACTGCGATAAAACATTGCAATTGCCACGGTCTCCAGTTGCAAGGCCAACACAGGAAGTAGATGATCGTAAAAAGCATTTATGTGAATAGTGTTTTTTTTTTTCTTTTTTTTTTCGAAGAAGCGAGAAGTTAACTTTAAACGGAACAAACGCGGCACACAAACTCCCTAAACTGAAGAAAGACATCCTATTAAAGTGCAGGTCAAATAACAAGTGAGTAAAAACTTTATTGAAAATAAATGAATAAAAGAAGGCATGCTGGTTGGGGCCCCTATTCCAGGGCTCCACTGGCACGAGCGGCTCGCTGGGCTTGGTCCAGAGGAGCCAATTGGCTCTCCCGACCCTCGTCTGCAAGCCATGCCTCCCACTGCCTATTCCTCATGAGTGGATGTTTCAGTATTATTGGGCTGTGTATGTGCGGAGGCCTATTGGCACACTCCCATGTGATGTGTTCAAGTGTGGGTATTTCTGTGCACCACGGGCACTCGTCAGTGAACCTCGTGGGGTGTATTCTGTGTAGGTGGTGCAGGTTGGGGTATGTATTCATCTGAATACGAGGCCAGTCCCTCTAAAAAAAAAGATCCCTAAACATTAACATCTAAAATATAGTCTGTGACCTGGCACCACCGAAAGATGGTAAGTGAATATCCATGTCACTTCACTAATGTCAACGAGTGTTATCACTGGTTCCAACGTCCACACTGATGTAGTTGCCTCTCCCTGCTTAAATTGCTGGTTACGATGTCCATGCAAAGATGATGAACATGGAGAGAATTTGGTGAAGTGTTAGTGTGATAGGCGTCCAGCTGGATGTTACAGAACATAGCTACATTAGCCTAGACTACCACCACACCTGGGTCGCTATCTTGTACGTGTTCTAAAAAGCTAACGTTCGGTTTCGCGTCACGCGATTGGGGCCTAGAGTGCCCTAGGCCACGATATTGGCGCCACCTGTGCAATCGCGTGAGACGAAACCGGACGTCGGCTTTTCGAACGCGTACAAGATAGCAGCCCTGTAGTGCGGCTGACCGAATCTCAACCAGCCATGTTGGCTCTGGCCCTGAACAGGCTCATAGTGGCAGCTGCTGGGGTACCAAGGGTTTCTTAAACTGAAGCACCACTGGTTGCATCCTTGAAGCTCACTGTTGGCACCATGGTCCAAGCACAAATCCCACTGTTCCAGAGCATTACTGGGCCCTTACCTTCAGTCTTTCCTCCCCAGTGTGTCATTGCATTGCTCTTTCTATACCGCTGTCATTGCATCGCTTCTTTTATAACCTCTCATTTTGCGCATTTTACACCGATTGGTGCACTCAACTCTGTGTAGCTTTTCTTCATTCCCTACTTCATGTCACATGCAGTAGCTTTTTCTTGAACTGTTTCGCTGTGACTTTTATCTTCAACCTTTTGTTCCTTGGCTCATGACAGCAATGAAATGCCTTTATGTGCCTCATTGCCATGCATAAGTTTCTCATTACCTTGCACAGACTCACAGCTGCATCTTAATCACTGTCGTAGCGCTCTGGTAAATTTATTATCACTTACCATTTTTTGTTTTAACTGAATTCCGTAAGAAAAAGTTGGCTTACCTTTTTTTTTTTCTTGTTTTCAGTTTAAACCAAGAAAGCTGAACCCTAACTACAGTTAAAGCTGCTTATAACGAACCTCCATATAACAAATTCCTGGATATAACGAAGTTTTTATATTCCCCACCGTTACTCCATAGAAGCACATGTATTTGAGACCTCTATGTAACGAAATGGCAGCGGGAGACCCCCTCGAAATAACGAATTTTCCCCACCGACAACCTAGAGATTTTGCCCCAAATTTTCACTTTTGCACGAGCAGCAACCGGAAGCACCTTCTCCGCCGCGAAGGAATGCGAAGCGGCGGCGGCGCGCTTGGCGTGCTCGAAATCACGGCGACTGCTAGGCGAGAGCGGGCGCACGTGTGCGTGCGAGCATGCGCAAGGCAGGCCTGCATCCCTCGACCCGGCGATCTTGCCGCCTGCGGGCATGACCTTTCCCCCTCCCTTGATTCAAACCTGATCCCGCCGCTTGCTGCGCTGCGCGGGCTCGCTGGACGATGACGGAGCAGCATTGTGTTTATTGATGTCGTACGAACGGTCAGTGCTGCCGATCCATCATGAACAAACAACAAAGCAAAATCACACAGTTTTTTACCGCGAAATAAATGTTCTGGGTGAGCTCTGCCGTCTGTTACCCTTTTGCTTACTTAACGTATTTACTCGAACCTAACACGCACTTCTTTTCCGATAAAAAGGGTCCAAAAATTGCCTGCGCATTAGAATCGAGTACGACCCTAAATTTGCACTACCATATCGCTATCAGCATTTCAATATGGCCGCCTCCTACGCACTTCGAGCCTAGCTCCCGTAGCTTCGACCATGTGCTGTCGTACGTGTGTCTACGAATTTAGTTAAACAGTGAATTTTTACAAGCTTATACAGCTGATAAAACTACTATTCTTACTTCGTATAGCTATCTGCTTATTTGCTGTCGCAATCGATGCTTCGCCTTTCTGGCGAAACTGGGACTTTTTTGTTCATCGCAACTTTAGTGTATTGGAAGTAAATCTTGAGCTATAGTTGTATTTCTGTATGAAAGCATGAGGTGCACGGTAGTGCAAAGGATTTTTTTTCCTCTCTTTTGGTCACGGAAAACGGGTGCGCAGTTAGAATCGAGTAAATACGGTAAGCGTTTTTTAGAATTTTCGTGGAACCTGCATATAACGAAATCCTCTTCATAACAAAGTTTTTCAGGAATTTGGCAATTTCGTTATATCCAAGTTTACCTTACAAGACTTTGCAGAACCCTGTCCATTTTGCATTTTCTTGGGTTTTAACCATATGGTTAAAGGGAAATAATGCTTGCAGGTTTAGTATTTGCATCAACTAGCCCAGCAACACAAATGCTTTCTTGCTGCCAAAGCTTCTCTCGTTTCAAGTTCCCTTTTTGTGGTGTGCTGTTGTAATTGCTCTAAGTTACCAGTGCTTCCGATAATCATACACTGGTAATTTGCAATTGAGAAGCTTTGCAGATCAAGAATATTTGACCCAATAATTGTTGACGCATTTTCAGAAGCAAGTACTGCAGATATGAATGCCTAATGATAAGCCTTTCATTTCATCACAAAAATGGAGGTCATTCAAAATCTGTAGTCATTATGCAAGAACCACATTAGTAATGGGCAACTCCGCTTGTACAAAGTGCACACTACCAATATTATGTACTTTCGACAGCAGATGCGTATACAAGTTTGTTTTCATGTCAATCAGTCAGTACGCGGTTCTTGTATGCGCATGACTGTTTGTGCTGCTACAAGCAGTTATGCAAATTAATTGACACTGCACTGTCCAATTTGTGGTTTCCTCTGACTTGGCTTTTTCATCTTGCTGTTTTTCAGTGGAAGCAATATTTCGAGAGGCTCGCATTTCACCAAACGGCCCTGTCCAGTACAATGATTTGGTACGGGTCGTTTGTGCACCAGTGCCAGACTACTACTGATCCGAAGCACATGTCAGGCCATCGGCTACGTTTCACAGTACACGTCAACACATGCTAATATTATTTGCATAAATTATTTTTGTACGGGATGGTGGCAGCAATAAATATTTTACTACAGTGATTATACAGTTGTGTGGTGATCCTGGTGATGAGAATGCAGCAGCTGATCACAGCATTTTGATGGTCATGCATCTACGAATGGAAGTTCTGGCAAGCTTATTGCAGCCGTATGCCCTGCAGGTGTTGAAAATCGTGCCTTATTTGGAAACACACACTTCAGTCCAGGTGTTAACTCCTTTGGGCACTCATAGCAAAAAAAAAAAAAGATAGACACCTGCTAGAAGCACTTAACCATGCTGCTTTCGGTTTCCAGAGCATAACACTGCCTATTGCTCTATTATTTCACGAGGGTAGGTGCTTGAGCCAGTAGGTGTGGAATAATTCACTGTACATGGAAAATGCAGGACAAACAGGCAGAAGGAACAATACACAGTGCCATATTTCGTACCCTCTGGTTTCAGTGTTGTATAATGAATTCTGTTTTCATATCCTCACCTGTAGCCTTGGCGTAGAAAGGTGAATCGGGCCATGGTAAAAAGAATTGGAATGTAGAGCAATTTATTCATTGTTATCTAATAATAAACAATCGTAATAGAACTTGTAAAAGGATGTCCCAAAGCACCACCCTTTAAGAATAGTGCTGTTAATGTTTAACATTCACTGATTAGCTTTTAATACAAACAGCAGTTACAAGCTTTCAAATAGGGCTGATCATGTTCATTCGTAATGCTTCATTTCAGGCACGATGCAATGCAAGGAAAGATAACCAACTTTGGTTTAAACCACTGCTGCCATGGATGGCCCAGTGGGTAGAGCACCCGGCTCGGCTGCAGAAAATGCATGGTTTAAACCCCATCACTGGACGCCTACCAGTTTAAAAGACGAGTACATGAAGCCCCATAGCCAGATACCCAACTTCTCTGGGGTGCATTGCTTGGGAAAGATTTGCAGACTGCTGTGCTTGCTATGCAAGGAACTGAAAAAACAAAGCACCACACAACTCTCCAAAGCATGCCTACTGGTCCCATGCTAACATTTTCCCCAACAGGTAGGTGTCCGTCCTAAGTGTCGAGGTCCCGTATTGCCCGAGAGTGTGCTCGTACCTGTTTCACTGGTACGCCGCCAGGTACGTACCCAGCAGCAGCTTTCGTCTGCCTCCTACAGCCACAATGGATCCTCTTCAAGAAGACTTGTCTGTGGTTGGACAAGGGGAGCCCATCGACTTTTAAGTCTCTGTAGGTCCCTTAAGATGAGAACCCCCTACATGTAGCCAAGCACTAAGGCAGGGGAACATCTCTATGTATTAAAGAACGGTGGGTTCTCGGTGGTACTGTGATGCGAGCCCCGCACTTCCCACATAAGAGGCAGATGCTCTACCACTACGCCATTGCAGCAGACCTGTACATCCTGTATCTTCTATTACCAAGCAGAGCATTCTAACCACTACACCAAAGCTACTTTACAAAAGTGAACAGATTTCTGCTTTAGGTGCTGACAAATGCACATGACTTCATGTCAACCTCACTTCCTGCAGAGTACTGCAGCACCCAGCCATGCATAGCTAGGCAGTGTGCATTGGCCGTTTGATCTGTAGGAGCAGCGCATACCCACTGTGGGGAATTCGCAAGAAATAGGATGGTACTCATTGAAAGCAACCTCGTCAAGGGCTTGATAACCAGCTGCCACTCGCGTGGCCTGCACGCAAATGTACGACATTGTAGAGAGCAAGCATTTGTGGCTACATGCAAGCTTCATGAATCTAGAGTACGGGGTAGCAGGAGTTCTCATGTTTTCCAAGAGTGCCAAGATGTTCATCTCAATAATGCATCAGTTCTCTATACATATTTAAGAGTCAGGTGCTCGTAATTGCTACTTGCAGCAATTGAGTTTGAGTACTACTAACACATTACTAACACATGTTATGGGAATGTTAGGACATAAAAAACAATTCGGGCAGTGCCGACACCTCCGTCTCTTCCACCGCCAGCCTCCGCTCGCGTTGGAAGACCGCACTGCTCAGCTCGAACCTGACAGTATAACTCTGGGCCGTCCAGCGAGCCGAGGAAGCCGCTTCGAGACAAAGTCTCGGAACCGCGTCCGCGGCGGGTGCCTAGACCCACTAAAAATACGCCGGACTCAAATCTGATTAATTTGATAATAACGTTTACGTTCTTCTCTTTTGTACAACACACGTCGCACATAAAAGACAGACACCAGGCAAATATCAGTCTGGAAATGCAGGATATTTGATGAAGTTGACCTCACAATGTTGGACCTGGTCTCGTCATAGAGATTATTTTTATGTGATGCAGAACAAAATTTGTTGTCATTGTGTAGCAATAAGGTAAAGTATGATTTCATTTGTCATAAAAAAAAAATTTAAGCAGATCCAACGCATGCGCTGGAATCTATGTGAAGCAAAGCTGTTAATTAAATGCTATCTACAACTAAATGCAATGCATACAATCATCTTTACTTTCATTTTATGAACATGTAATCTCATGTGTTTATGCACTGCACAGATCACAACTTTATGTCAAGCACTGTTTATGTCCATGCACTACACTGTTCACATGCTATGCAGAAATGCAACCACCAGTTTAGGTGGATGCACACTTCAAGACGTCAGCGACAATTGATCCTTGTCAGGAGAGTAACACTATGGGAATGTGTAAGCAGAGAGACGAACAACATGTACATAATATATACCGCTAGTGCCATGGTACAAATATGCAAGTTCATTTAAGGCTTCTATAGCCCCCATGTCATAGGGGTGCATACCCATTCTGGGGATTGGCCTGAGATGGCACACAAGCAATGGCTCACAAGCAGCGACCTGAGAATAGTGGTAAGCTAAATATAAAAAACTCCAAAGAAACTATTGATATCACGTGCTATTTCATTAGGCTTTCTGTGTGCATTAGAGACAACTATGAAGCACCAGTATGTGTACGTTATATGAACATTATGTGCAATAATTTTTTCTCGTTGCACTAGTAGTACATGGCAGCTGCAGCAGTCACGGGTGGTATTCTGGGACGATCACTTTCGGTGACACTATCGCTTTCACGCAATGTAGTACACCGCCATGATCTGAGTGGTTTTGCTCAACTAGCCAATCGGCATGTCGAGATATCTCCAAAAGTGATCGTCCTATAAAACAGCCCCAAGAGTGGAGCAAGCTAGTGCGTCATGATGCATCCAACTTCCTTGGTATCTAAACTAGTTAGTAGAGACAAGTATTGCTATGAAATTATTCAGTGTGCCGACATTTGCCAGTATTTTTTCTAGGGTTTTAGAGGGGTTGGACTTGTAAAGACACGTCAGTACTTTTTTTTGAGAATAACTCCAAATAAATCATCGGAGCCTGGCAATCTTATCGCCATGGGGCACACAATTGTAGAATTGATGTAAATTGGTACTTTATTCACGTCCACTTATATGCTTTGAATATTTACACATTTCACATACTTTAATAACCAAAGGTCCCATTTCAGTATAAGACTTGGGGACCATTTTTTGTATATTCTACAATGTAAATGTATAAAAGACAAATAAAACACTACTACTATTACCAATCCTACCACCGCTCCAAGATATTTACTTCCAAAATCTGTCGCACAACACACTGGTGTTCGTAGTGGTCTTGCCCCAAATTGCACGAGGGACTTTTTGGCAAGCTTAAGTGGGGGAACATCACCGAGTCATTAAAACAAGCCCAGGATGAGAAAAACTGAATTGCTTACCAGCATGACTGAATGACAGCATGAATGTTTTTTGTATTTCAGAGTTTTTTTACGCTTTGCTGCGACAGGCCACATGCGTGTTCCTTTTGTGTTGTCACTCTCCACTGCCTGCAATTTTGTTGTTTTGTATCATTTACCGGGTGATGGGGCCAGTCAAGCTGTGAATTGCAGCTTTTTTCCCATCACACCCAACCACGTCTATGTGTGCTTTTATGTACCTGCCATGAGGTTAAATAAATTCAAACTCAACTCAAACTCAAGTGTGTAGAAATCTGTATTGCAGCCTGCCCATAAGCTACTATTGGCAAGTACTTACCGCACAAATGTTTTCGTTAAATCAGCATACTACTGCCACATACAACCAAGTAAAGATGCAAAGCAAGGTTCATGAAAATATTTTATTTGCTTGCACAGCATGCCATGCAGGCCAATCTACTTCAGTATAAAGTACTTCACAGGCACATAGTGTTCCAAAACACTGGAAATATGACTTTGTGCTCAGAAAAAAACTGGGTAAAAAAGTGGAATGTCTCATTGATTGTTGGCATTGTTGCGTGCATGTACACAATATTCAGTGAACACAACCGAGGTACAAGTGCACCACAAGCCTATTATACCATGACAACACAATTCACTTATTGAATAAATACTTTTGCTTCTTCTGCCCTTTCAAAAATGCGCCCGCCACCTTGGGTCTTCAAAGTTGTACATCACTCAATGTGAACACCACATCACAGAAGACGAGACTGGCAAAGCAGGTTATACACGATGTCATTTAGGCAAGCCAAATGTATGGGGTGGATGGTGATAGCAATGTTGTAGCGAGACATCAAAGAAATTTATTTTTAACCTAAGTTGTCTGCATGGTTTCAGATATGTAATTTGAAACGCTGCGATGGGTGACAAAGCATGCCTTGTACTTGGAGGACGATGCTCTCCAGCCACAGAATGTTGCCATAAGGTTTGGATCCAAAGGTCCAAACCTATTTTCTGACAACTAGATTTGCTGTGTACAAACTGTATACATAAAGCTGCACACTCTAAGAGCCATTCTTTCAAGTTCTTACCACTATGTGGCTTTCACTTTGTGCAGTAACTAACTACAAAGCTATTAATTAAAATTTGATTGACAATTGCTTTTTTTGGCAGTGCTTCCTGCATTTTTACCAGACAACGTGCAGGGCCCCCAATTCTCAGCTGGTATAATATTGAATAGAAAATATTTAGCAATGGTTTGAAGGTGTCAAAAAAATCTTGGCATTGCAGCTTTCATCATTCACTGATCAACATTGACAGCCAAGCTCTAATGTTCACCATTACAGCCATAAACAGCATTGCATTAATGTTCTGTCATGGATAAACCTTTACATAGCAGGAGCGCGAAATAATGATATTCTTGGACAATCGTGATCTGCGAGCGCTGAAGTTCTCTCTCTGTTAAATGCTCTGTTGGAGGACTCCATAAATGAAACATATAGAGTCTGTTTCATATTTTCTTCACAAGGTGCAGCGCACAAAATATCACATGTAATGATCTGAAACCTGCGTAAACTTCGCACTTCGTTTTTTTTTTCCCGGCTGTGTACTTTTCAAGGCTAAATCATATGATATATTTGTATTGCACAACACATATTGCATGCTGCCCAAAGCGAGATATGTAAAGCAAGACAGGTTCTCAGTTACATAAAGAATGGTGCTTTGCACCACGTTGAACAAACTCAAATCTTTAGCAAAACTACATATATACTTATTTTTTTGTTAAAGCCCACTATAACTTGTGGTTCTAAAGAGACTGTAGAGAACTCTCCAGTTATTGGATAGTGTTGTGTGTACAACATCCACTCATTATTCATCACATTTTTGTAGATAGAACAAGGTGTCATGAATACTTACAACACTGAGCAACGTCCATGCCAGAATTCTGCAACAAAAACTTTGAAACGGTATTAAATTGCGAAGTGCTGCTAGAAAAAAAAAAAAAAAAAACACTTTTACTATGTAACCACAACTAAATTTACAAAATTTATGTGTAATCATGCTCTAGGCCACACCATGCCTGTCTGCAGTAAAGGCTACACATGGCATGTGGCGAAGAACTGGATTTCTTTTTTTCTTTCTTTTTTTTTTTTTTTACAGTCACTTGCAGGGAAAGTTCGTACAGTAACCTTGGTAGGACCAGCAAAACGTTAAAGCACAAGCAGACATACATGGAAGTCCAACGAATGTTCCGTGTATGTCTTCTTGCTTTGCATGTTTCTGCTGGTTTCTACACAGTTCCTGTACTAATTGTTAATTACAGTGCAAGTTATCCATCTAGTCTATGCAATCAGACAGTTATGGCAACCCTTGGCAACATTAACAAAAGTAGTCAACATCACTTGGGAGCACAAGCTTGTTGCACTGATATGAAGCTATCTCCTGTACGGTGTCCTACAAAAAAGTGACAGAAGACCCTGTGTAGATATATGAGGGTGGTACTCCTCAGGATAAAATACTTTCTGCCCTATGGCACACTGCA
Organism: Dermacentor silvarum; assembly: GCF_013339745.2. Classification (NCBI taxonomy): domain Eukaryota; kingdom Metazoa; phylum Arthropoda; class Arachnida; order Ixodida; family Ixodidae; genus Dermacentor; species Dermacentor silvarum. The sequence goes on from NC_051159.1 coordinate 170,111,995, forward strand.
TACTTCAAATTAACCCTGAACTGATTACCTCATTTGCAGTGGCCTTTAGAAATCCACAAACTGTCATAATGATCAAAAAGAAAAAAGAGTGAAGACATCACAGCACATATAAACTTAATAAGCGTTGCACGTCATTTTTGGTACTAAACAAACACACTGGCATTCAAGTAGCTGCACACAAATGTGCTGGGCTTACTTAAGCAAGCACTGCTGAGCACAAAAAAATCAGCACCTGCCATATTTTGCAACATCCTAGCACCACACTGCAAAGCTGATCTGATGAGCAGCAGTGCACGGCCTGCCAGCCTACAGCAAAAGGAAAAGAGTAAGCAATGCAGTGGAAAAAAACATCCACAGAGCTTTTCCCATGGTAGCAAGCACTTTGTTTGCAGACAGGCATAATAATGCAGCCATGTCACAGAATGACCTCCTCAAAGAAAATATGTTCAGTCTACAGAAAGCAAAAGGAGCAGGCAGTTATGTACAAGCAAATGCAAGTGTTGCTGTTTGATGGAGTTATGTATTTTACGTTATTCCCAAAAGTCTGTGTGCAGCAGGGGCTCTTCACAACTTGCAAAGGATGTGGCTGTGACTGTAGAGATTGCATGCAAGTAAAATGAGAGTGATCACACATTGATTGTGGCAGAACCTTAGGGAAGCTTTTGGCAAGAAGTGGTCCGGCATGGAAGGTGATTACCAAGTTAGACTGCAAAAATATGCTAGAACAAGAGGCTGCAAAAAAGGTATTACAAAAAGCGAAATGCACTTGAAATTTGTGCAGCATGCGCTTGCTTCACAAAGCCCAAGTAAGCCAGCTAGCACATATCAGTGGCAAATGCTTTCTGGGAGTCAAGTTCACACTTTGGTGTTGTACATGCTGATTGTTGCAAATGGTTATTGAGCTGTATTGTCAAGACCACTATGAGGGAGTACATCAAATGTCCAGCATTAGTTTACTGTCGCTGAATGGTATCTATTTTCACAAATGGTAAGTTTCACAAATTAATTTGTGCAGTATAGACATGCTGCACTTCAGCCTAAATGTCTACCTTAAGCTCAGTGGTGAAAGTGGTCAATGGCCATGAGAGTGTGCTCACACATTATACCATCTGCTGACATTTGCAGTTCAATGCTGCAACAATCAGCGTTTATGATCACACATCAACCTCAATCTGCATTAGTTGCTTCTTAGCAAGCTTACATTCTATGCAGCTAAGCTGCTTGTACTTCTACCCGTGCATTTGCCAACCAATATTGCATAGTGTGTCGCCAAGAGAGTAGTTGAGGTCAGTTGAGAGTAGCGCCTTGTCCTGTCGTCTTTCACGTGTCCGTTGTTTTTGCGCTAAACAAGTAATTAAGTGTAGAACTTGCTTCACTGCTTCTGCCAGCACAGTATGACACACACATCAATCATGAAGAAGCTCAGGAAAACATTATTCACTGTTTTCGCCTTGGATAATGAGCACACTTTGACAACCATAACAATATGAAGGCTGTGGCATTTTGGTCTGCACTCAACGCAGAAAAGTGATGGTCTTCCACGGCTAAAGGCCAGCTTAAAGGTAGACATAAGTATCAAACTGTTTCTTACTTCTATGGAACAAGCTGTAGAGAAACATGTCATTGCTCCATGGAAAAACTAGAAGTGACTCATTTTAAATGCATAAAAGCATATTTAACTATGTCATGGTAATTATGAAGATACAGTACAGCTGACTCATGTCAGTTCAAACTCTTCCTGACCACAGTTTTCCTTGAATTATTCAATGGCGGACAACATGTAATTCAAGATCTTAACACGGTTGGGATATAAACACCTACAAAGTCTTGACATCCGGCACTCGTCACATGTGCTATAATTTACTAGTGTACTGAATTTTCAACATGTGACACTTAATTTTGTATTCAAGCTTACCTGTACTTTAATTACCCTGTGCAATAAAGGTACCTGCCTTCTCAACCAATTCTGACAATGGCTTGCTTTGGGAGGCCAGAAGTTCAAATACAGTACAACCTCGTTGATACAATTCCATTTTGTACGATTTCCCGGCACCAATGTTCGCGTTCGAGAATGCAAAAAAAAAAAAAAAATGACCCAATACAGTCGATGCTTTTTTTTTACCAGTTGATATGATCCCGGAAAACAGGACATTTTGGCACCAATGTTCAGAACATTACGAAATGGCGAGCGTGGGTGCTGCAACCATTTCATAATACGCAGATGGCAACTACAGTTGAGTGCCAAATTTTTTAGTGACGACTTTGGATCGTACGCTTTCCTGGTTAGTACACTTTCGCTTGAATTTTTTTCCTAAACTTATCAACGAGGTTCCACTGTAACTGGAAAGCTAGCTTGAATTAAACGAATTCATATTATTCAACGTGAACTCTGATTACTATGAGAGTTTGAATTGAGTCAGCTGCAACTTGAGATACACGGCAGATAAATGCAAATTGTGTGTGTGTGTGAGGGGGGGGGGGGGGACACAGTCATGTTTAAAGCACCACTTTCATGTCCTTCTGACGTCTGCATGCACACAGGCATTATTGCAAGCAAGAAATGAGCAAACAAGCAAATAAGTCATAAAATGACAAGCCCAAAGTTGCAGCATCTATATTTGCATGCTCCTTACAATTCAAACTATTAGAGATTCATAATTATCAACAGGGAATAACTATCGAAAGCTGCACTTGGAAAGAAGGCAAGAAGGGAACAGCACAACACTATAGACTTGTGCATGTCAGCAGAAGAAAGGACTGCAGCTAGCATACCTTGCTTGACTACAAGTGAGCCAAAGTATACTACCAATGCAGTTATGACTAAAAAAGAGCCGCCAACGGCAATATTATGAGCAAGCAGACTTGTAGCTGCTCGGGCAATGTGACCAGGTGAGAACATCTGGCAACACACCAGCTGTTGACTTGCACACATATTCTTGAGCACGGAACCACTTGCAGGAGTGGTGGCGTTCTCAGTCACTCATTCTTAGGTATACCATCACTTTCATAACATTTCGCATGTCGCAGCACATGACACGTCAGTGTCTGCACACGTCAGTGTCTGCAAGCAATAGCGCTCCTGGCTCCTAGCACTGTGCCAAGTTCGAAACAGTGCCAGGAACACTGCTGCTTGTAGATGCGTCCAGTGCCTCTAGCCATGTGAAATCTCACGAAAGAGACTGTATCGCTGAAAGCGATTGACTGGGAATACTGCTTAAGGTTGCTTGCGGAAGCGTCCACACCACAGCAATAATAGAGAGAAAAAAAAAAATTAATTGCCTCACAACCTAGGCGCACAATTAGGAACTGAGAAGTGTGCATCCACACAATGGCAGAGTGTGCCCCTCACTTTCTGGATACACAGTAAGACTGTGAGGAAATGCAGCCTTTTTAGATTTCCATGCTTTTGAGAACTTCTACAAGCAACTGCACTTCATTGAATGACTCCTCCACTCAATGTGTGCTGAATGAAGTCTAAAGAACGGTCGGCAGGATGTCACGGTCCCTTGCAGGTTTCACAAGAGAGCATCTCAGTCGCACTGAACAGCTCCACTTGGATGGTGGAACTGTGGATGCCAAAGCTCTTTCGCACTAGCTTCTGAGCTGCTTGAAGAACAGCTGACTGGTCAGTGTCGGGATCTGTAAATGTCACAGTCACCTATGAAGTCACAGAAATGTGCAGTGGTAAAGCAAGCTAATTGGTGTGAGTATGGTGATAATATAAGTTAGCTTCACGAAGGGCAACAAGGGTGGCACGAGCTCGATGTCTTTTCTTTTTCGTCGAGTGTTAAGCAATGCCGGATACAGCATTTTTCATTTTAGCTGTCACTAGAAAGTATAAAAACCCAGTGATCTAACAACCCAAAATAATTTACATATTAAATGAAAGAAGCAGTGCAAGCTGATGCCCTGCAGTGGCAGAACAGCCACTCCCAAAATTTGCGTCTGTGGGAGAAGGAGGAAGGGGGGGAGGGGCATGAAACCACTATCACGAAATTCCAAGCAGATTGATCCACAACATTAAGCAACAGCCTGCAAGCGAATTTTCTGTACTATTGCCGCTAAAAATGTTGACAACTTCCACTTTTACTCGTAAATATCTGATTAACAGCACTACAAAAATGAACTGTTTCTCGAGATGAAACCATTCCAATCTTTGCAAGTGAATGTCCTTTCTTTTAGTTTATCAATTTCTGACTGCTGTGCCAAGGCTTTACGCAAATCTCACAACTATTCGAACGATTTCCTTTGAATTTACTTAAAACCAAAAAATTTATTTTTACTCAAGCCTGGTTGATTGAGAACAATTTCAGTGTCCCCTTTTGTATTGCTTACAGTTGTACCCTTGGTTTTAAGAGATTATGCAGGTCCTTACCAACAGCTAAGTGTACAGCCAAGGCACGTCTGTCAGCCGTCAATGACCACACATGGAGGCTGTGTGTCATTCGGACACCTTTGATGCTTTGCAGTGCCGACTTTACAGTTGCATAATTGAGGTCCCTCGGAAAACCTGGAAACCAAGCCCGTTCAATTAAAAACTGACAAGAAGGCACTCGAAATCAAAAGGATGCTGCCACCAAAAATTGATGGATGGTTACACAACACACTGCTAGTAACTCAATTTTCAGTGTTTATTCAAAATGCTCTCTGCATCCGACACATTCCAGATTTCCACCAAAAGAGACAAATTTATGTTCCCTTCGGTCATGTCAGTGAATGTCGTGTCCATTAACACCTTCTGTGGTTCCTTTTTACAATAGGTCCGCTCCATTCACCGTGTGCACCACCTGAACCAGTTCCCGAGGTGTTCCGCACTCTTTGGTTTCAACAGTGCAGTGATGGCACATTCTCAACCATGCCATTTGTTTCAAAAGGTGCAGGGAAAGTGCAGGACTGGTTCACAATTTTTCTGCACCCTCCCTTATTGACCATGGCAATTGGGTGCAGACGTGCAGATGCGAAGCAGCAGACGGGTGCAAGTGCCATTAAGACGTGCATCTGCGGCGTCTACGCAACGTGGGATGTGTTGGCTACATGGGTTTTTACGTGCATGTACACTACTATGTTGTGCACTTTCCATAGTTGCGTTTGCTCATCAAATCAATGCTATTTTGAATTAAACATGTCTCTGTCAATATGCCAGTGTTGGTGGTTTTGTTGAGTTTTTATTGCCCTGTAAAACCAATTTAAAAAAATTACCCGAATATTCGCCAGCGAAGGCATGTCACTGTGCTGTATATACCTTCTCAAAATTATGCGGGCTGTGCATTAAGTGAGCAAACATAAGGCCTGCACCGCATCTGCCTCTTGGCATTCATTTCCAGTGTGACATGGTGACCACACTGGATTGAACTGCAGTGTTGAACTCAAGCTGCACAATTTTTGAACTTCTCACGGCCCGCCGTGAACTGGTTCACCGTGGTGCAGGCGAAATTATTGGACCTAAATACTCAACACAGAAATGATAAAATTTCAAAATCTGGCAGTATTCAAACACCACAAGCAGCATAAATTCTGAAGGTACAATAGTTAAACCCTATTATATGGGCATAACCTGCACTATAGTGGCTGTGCTCTGCCAAGACAGAGCTTTCACTTCTTTACTGCTTGCTACAAAATTGCTGTTTCACTCAAGGGCAAAAGTGGAGTTTTCACCATTATGAATTGCAATGGTGTATTGCAATGGCCTTCATTTCTTGGCTGCTGGATGCGCATGTTGCACTCATCTGTGATGTGCTTGCAGGCCACACCAAGAAGTTCTACCAGCATATCCATTAAGATCTCTTAAATTAATGACAATTTTATTTTTAATTCATTCTTGGGATGTTATATGAACAATTTCTGAGTGTTTGTGCACAGTGACGTCAAATAACATGGCCACAAAACACTGAACACATCCATACATTCATTTTCATGCATATAGTCAACCGTAGTACTGTGCATTTGTTTATCACGGATAGAAAATGGCAGCAATAACATCCCAAGATAGCAGCGCTCAAACACTTGAGTAAAATAGATCCAACCCACACAGTACAGCTCTGCCATTTATGATCAACACATGAAATGGGCTGTGCAAGTCCCGTTTCCCTCGGATGCTAAGAAGCAGGCATAATTCATGAGCCGTATCCATCCAAAGCACTTTTTGATGGGATCATTCAAGCTAGCAACAAAGCAGATGCTAGTACTGAAGAGCCATAGGTAGAGTTCGTACAGAACAATAGTCAACGTTACAAAGAACAAATGGTGAAGCCTGATGTACTGTCACCCACCTTCCATTAGGATAAACACAGGCATCCCTCAGGATCGACACAGTCGTAAACAACACGAGAGCAGAAAATATGAATGTGCAGATGGGGTCGGCTATCTTGTACTGGGGCTGTAAGAAAAAGAAAATGCAATAAAAGCATGGTTAAATCGCTGTGATGCACTTCTATGTGGCTTCTGTTTATACGAATAACGACAACACAGCACGGTCACCAATGTAAACAGTAGAGGAAAAATAACAAGCATTGCTGTAGCTTTTACACAGACAAAAAAATTTTACTATATAAAAAATGAATCCATGCAACCTGCCTACACAACGATTGCATCTACAGACAGATTAGTGGAAGAGCGCAGATGAGGGTGAGTGACTAGTCACTGTCTAACCTAACCTAAACTCTCTCCCCCACATGGCCAGAAGTGAGCAAGACGACTGGTGGTTGTCCACTCGGTGCTGTGCAGCTGAAAGGGCATTGGAGTTCAAAAAATTTGTTCTCACAGTAAAAAATGTAGTTATCAATTAGGAATTGATTGATAAATAAGAACCACATATTCGGGTACATCTTTGGAAGTTGAATTACCTCAATGGGTCACCCATTCAAATTAACACCTCTTGTCCAGCGTTTCTGGGGCCGAAACACCTCTGTTCTCCCAAACTAACACTTCCAATGCCCACGGCAAGTTTCCTGCCAAAAATGATGTGATAAGCGCTATTCTGACAAACAGGCACAAGAAGCATTTATGGGCACACATTGAGTGATAGTGAGCACACCCAAGGTTACGGACATGCGAACACTCCCTGGGTGTTTATGATGACCAGTATGCTGGCAAAAGTAATTTAGCGCTCAATGCAAGGTCCTAAATCAGCAAATCGGCACTTCTATGTACCTTAAAGGAACACTGTAGGGAAAGGTTATGCCACTTTTACTGAGAAAGTTAATAACACATGTCACAGAACTGGCGCTACTGATGTAAAAATACAATGCCTGTATGAGGCATTCCTGACAGATACCATGACACATACTGACACATACTGTCCATGAAACATACTGCCCATTTATAAATCTTGGTAGTAAATTTTAGTCAGTAAATGATGATAAAGATTGTTGTCACATTTCAACATGACAGACAAATTCACTCAGGCTGCCTCTTCACACTGCTCTGCCAGCCATTACAAGTGGGAATGTGGCGTCCTCTCTGTGTGGGCCCCTCAGCTTAACGCAGCTGGTAGCATCCAGTAAAGTATGAGCTTCGAGATCACCAGTGTAGCACAGCCATTCCCATGTAAGTGATCTTGCTCATTGCAGGCAGCCTGAACTTCAAATTATGAGGTGCCTCCAGCTGTAATTTTCTTTGCAATTAAGTAGTCTCCTGGCATAAACAAATGTTGTAAAGTTCCTAGAAAGATAATCTAACAGCTTAGATTAAGTAACGTATGTGTTTAGTGTCCCTTTAATCACGATACTGTACCAAATGTATGCTCATAAATGACAGTTTGATGATGACATGAAACTGACACATCTGAATGCATCCAACTAAATGTTCACCCAATTCCTACTCTCTAAAGGCTCATTCACACTAGGCTGACACGACACCGATTTTTATCTGCCGACTGTTGGCGACAGCAATTTACAGTATGGAAAACGCAGGGGCCAACGGTTTAAAAGAAGGAAAACGCTGTCGCCAACAGATGGCAGACCAAAGTCGGTGTCGTGTTGGCCTAGTGTAAGATGTGTTTGACTCAATTTCATTGGAGCAAGCAAATTTTCACTGCCAATGGAACAAATTTTTTCACTTGAGTTGCAGAGCGACATACAAAAACAAATTAAATGTGCTACTGTGGTTACAATTCATGTAGCCTAGCAGAAATTAAAAAAAAAAAGATAGAAGTACTACAGAAGTTCCGAGAATTGTCTACTAATGTGTAAGCATTCTTTGGCTTGGCTCTTCATGTTTGCTTACTTGCTTATCTGTGTCTATCCATCGCGTTTCCAGTGCCAAAGAAATGAAATCCATGTACTGAACATTGTGAAGGTGAGTTGCCAGGAAGCTAGCTGCATGACCCCTTCAAAGCGATCGTATCAAGTGAGCCGGAACGCCGTCGCAATCGGTTTCACCACAGCTATTTTTTGTTTTTTGTTTTTCCTTTTTTAAAATTTTATTTTCTCTTTTTCCTTTTTTTGTTACGACCTTGGCGTGACGACGACAATGCCATCAATCGCTTATTATTATTGCTGTATTATTACATGCCCCAATCAGTTATTCTTATTTTTATACTCGGCAGCCCTACAGCAGGCTCCTCTGCACACACACTCGTAACAGAGGAAAGTAAGCTTTCAAGGCGGCCTTGCGAGAACAATTTTCTGTTTGATCAATTTTATTAATTTTTTTGTTCCTCATCCCTTATAAAGCTACCAATAATCTACATTTACACTATAATAATGATTAAGTGCCTTAACTTTGCAAATTATGCATTTTTGTGCAGATACAAGGCATTACATTTTTCACGTGACAGACCGATTTTACGGGGGTACTCGCGAAAGCACTAAATCAAATCCACAGCACGACATACAACGGATGGATACAGAAGAGAGGCAGACAGCTGACTTCCAACTAATGCATTAGCACACAAGACACGCATTTATGGGCACATACTGTACAGCAGATGATGATGATAAAAAGTTTTATTGAAAATAAAGTAAACCTTGGGTTACGGAAAGACATAGTCAGGTCCCTAGTCTACGTCCTCCTTTGCCGACTGTACAGCAGAGGAAAAAACATAAGGTTCAAGACATGAACAGAAAAGTAATGTCTTTGTCTAGCAAACATAAAGATGAGGTGCTCACATATTGCTTACCGAATTTGCCAATCAAATAAGTTTCAATTATCTTACTAGTAAACTAGTCTTTAGCCCTGTCTATAACAGTGAGTACCCCACTTATCTTCTAACTGGACAAAGCTATTCCGATCCTGTTTATGTGTTAAACCTTCCAGGCATTTAGTGCTTTCCTTTCTTAGTTGTGCGATGTGTGTACATACAGTAAATCTGGGCCTTCTGTGCTAATCAGCTAAAGGTCAGTGCCCTGTGTGTTTCATTTCTGCATTTGTCCCTTCTATCATTGGTTTCTCTGTCATGCAGGACCAACTAGTCCTTAATTTCAGTGTTAGTGAGAGATAACAGGAGAGATCTGCAACGCACATTGTACTTGATGACGTAGGCAGAGATGAGCACCCCAATGCTTTGCAGCAGGTCTCCCAGGACGTGGATAAAAGCTGCGCGGATGTTGATGTTGGTACGTTCGGTAGGCTGTCTTTGGCCGTGACCGTGCGTGCCGAGCCCGTGGGTGTGGCCATGCTGAGTAATACCCGCACATGGGCAGCATCCATGCAACACCAGGCCCATGCTGCGCACCCATCATATGATTGCATGCCTAATATACTTTACTGCAGAAAAAAACAACAAACGTTGACATAATGCACCATATCAACCACTCGGGAAAGCATAATGGGCAAAACAGTAAAGAATTGTTTTGAAAAGTGCTATTTTTAGTGCGCCCTTACAGCTGAAGAATTGGTGCCCACCACTGGCGACGACCCTCTGGCATGCCCTTGTTATGTAAGAATTTTGAACAACATGGAACAGGAGTTCCAGTGCACCGGGCCCGAAAGCCAGTTCGCAGCTTGTTGCGGTGGACAACAATGTCCTGATGTCCGAGCCACAAAGCGTGGGACAGATATTAGTGGAGATTCAGGGAGACACAGCACAACTGCCTGATAACAACGACGATAAAGATGGTGGTGGACACGAGCTGGCTACCTTTGCCAAAGCCCTCGACGAATTGGATGTGCTGCACAGTTTCTCTCATGCCAAGGACAACACAAATGCCGAAAGAGAAGTACAGGATGTCAAAAAAGAAAATCCTCTTTTCAAAAGGTCAGATACTGCATAAACGGAAGATTACAGACATGTTCAACAGGGAATAAATGCCCTCACATCTAGTACCTTCTTGCTAGCTTGTCATTCAAATTTTTTACTGATTTTGTATTGTATTCCTTTCTGTTAAGTTCTTTTCTCGAGTCTCTTTCTTTTTTCAAGAACTTATGAAGGAGGTTCAACTGTGTACCACTGGTCATCTATTTTCTGCACCATGTTGCCAGCTGTACTCCACTCTTTCCTATTACAGTAAAACCTTGTTATATTGAAGCTAAAGGGGGAGTGTAATAATATGTGATACGCAGTAAGGAAAAAGACAAAAGAAGACAGTGCGCTGTGCGGTGGCAAAGAGGGAACTAAAATGTGAACGGTGGCTCCTGTGGAGTGCGCAGACTAGATGTTGGAAAAACAGTTTCCTCGCTGAGCGTCCAGCCTATAGGAGCTAACAACCGCCTCATGTCACTGCGCCTGCACCCGAAGCAATGCTCCCGCCAGCTGAGGGACCACCTCGGCCTCCTCTTCGGCTTGACGATCCAGAAGGGCTGGTGTGGCGGCACCTGCTGGTCCATTTGCTGAGTGAGCTGATGCGGTGCTACCTCACTGGCTGCTTTACCCGACACAGTGGGCTGCTGCATGCTCACAAGCATGACTCGATGTCTAAAAGCCAGGCATGCAGAGCTACTGAGCGGACCTCTACGCGACCAGACAACCCCTGCTGTCCAATACAATCATTCCATGACGTCCCCAACATGGTGGCAGCTGCTACCCAATGAACTATAGGCTGCATGCTACCTTTTGGCACTTCTCGCCTTTCTTCCGCATACCGCATGTATTGCGGGGAACAGCGTATGTGTTTTGCCAATGCGCATGTGTGTTCAGTTTGCCTTAAAGAAGAGTCTATTGCATGTGCGTACTTCAGCGTGCTGCTTCTAGTTTCTTTTTAGAACGGTCCTCAACCAATTCCATCATGGGGAGCCAGAATTACTTCGTTATATCCATTACTGCATGTACTGCAATAGTATAAATCTCTATGAGGATCTTGAGGGGAATTTCACTTACTTCATAATATCCTGTACTGTTATAACGAGATTTGACGAGAAAAAGTGGTGTCTGGGCCGCTCCCATGGCGGTCATTTCCCATGTGGCGCCCCAAGCACCTATTGAGGTGGGGGCACCTTCGGGTTGAGGTCAAACACCCCTTTCCAAGCGTTCAGGTCCCATAATGGCCGAGCACCAGGCCGGGAGCGCGCTTGTACCTATTTTACCGGTAGGTACCCGGCGGCCGCACTTGCCTCCCACAGCCGCGGCGGATGCTCGTCTACAAGGCCGTCTGTGGTTGGACAAGAGGCGCCCAGAGACAACAGCTGAAATCTCTATTGGGCCCTCTTTCGAGATGTGGACCCCCACGACAGCCGAGCACCAGGCCAGGGGACATCTCTACCCATGAGAAAAACCGGTGGGTTCCCGGCGGCACCGGGATTTGAACTCGGTACCTGCCGCATACGAGGCGGATGCTCTACCGCTAGGCCATCGCTGCGGGCCATCGACCTCGCTGTTACGTTCCCGAGGGCTGCGTTTTCCCGGCTGTTACGTCCTTTTCGACCGGTCCCGGCACAGCTCCCATAGAACCCAATGCATTGGTAACCCCGCTGTTGCGTCGCAACTGTGGGACCGTTCCTCCATCATAAGTTGCGAACTGCCACCCCGCGCCGGCCCGAGCGGCCATTTTGACTTTTCATGTCACTTGGCTTGGTGGCTTGACGATGGCATTGGCCGCCCAAAGTGCCAGGGGCAACAACTATGACATATTTTCGGTTTCCGCCAGCAAAAGTATAGCCCTTGAAATCCATTTTTTTGCTATATAAAGATGGTGTCTATGACGCGTTGTGGCCCTGAAATTGGTTTTGGCTCATAGATATTTCATATAAAGTCCAAGGGCGATAACGCAGTGCCGCGTGCCGTATGCTGTATGTTCGAGTGAAAACGTGCGAGGGGAGCCGACGACCGCGTCAAATTTCGCGCGCGCAAGACAAGCAGGGAGGAAGCGCACCTTCCTCCATTGCGCTCGAGGCACCGGCGAGGGAGCGAGGGGGGAAGGGATAGCGGGGCGGCATTGTGCTGTACTCTGGCATCAACTGCGTACTGTGGCAGTGGCGCGCGGGCATCAACTGCGTACTGTGGCACTGTACTCTGGCATCAACTGCGGCAGTGGCGCGCGGGCCGTATCTTGAAAGCGATCTTCGTTGGGGCAGAGTTTAGCTGTGTAGACACGCGCCACGAAACCACCCCCTATGGCCACTTTAAAACGACAGTGCTGCACCGCACGTCTGTGTCTGTGCGCAGGCGTCTTCAGCAGCTTCTCAACGAAGAGAAGCTCGGCGACTGGCGGAACTTGTACGTCGCATGCGGCGGCTTCTCAGTGACAGTAGGCTGCATGCAAACAGCCCGCTGCTGCGAGAACTGTTCCTTCAGCGCCTGCCGCAGAATGTGGTTATTGACTTGGCCACCGCACCAGACGACCTGTCCCTCAACAAGCTGGTGGAGCTGGCCGATCACGTCATTGACTATTCAGCAAGAGGTACTGTGGAGACAGAATCTACCGTTCAGCTGTCGCAACTCGAAGACCGGCAGTCTCGCCTTCAGCAACTGATCGATGACCTTGCCGAGACTGTTAATGCACTACGGCCACCGTCCCACCCTCGTCGACGAGACCGCGATTCCCGTTCCAGATTGTCCCCTAGGTCTAGCTCCCATTCAAGTCCTCGTCGCCGCGTATACTGCTGGTACCATAGCAACTTCAGTGCTAGCGCACGTCAGTGCCGTTCCCCTTGCAGCTGGCAGGGAAACATACCGCAGAGCCACTGATGGTGGCCAGTAACTCTTGCCGTACGACAAGCCGCCTGTTCTACGTCGCTGATAGGATTGCCGGACATCAATTTCTCGTGGACACAGGCGCAGAGGTCAGTGTCGTTCCTGCCGTGCGACTAGACCGGCAGCGCTCTCAGAAAACTGCACCCCTTCAAGAAGCCAACAGCCCTGCTATTAACACATATGGTCAGCGCTCTCTTAACCTCGACTTGGGTCTCCGACGCACCTTCAGTTGGGTATTCGTCGTTGCAGACCTATGCATGGCCATAGTGGGTGCTGATTTTCTGACCCACTTCGCCCTCAGTGCTGATCTCCGTGCTCGTCGACACGACGACCAGTATGTCTATACAAGGCATCCTCGCACCTACAACATTAACCACTGGGACGGCGCCTGAGATACCATAACTATGTACGCCTCAATTCTGACAGACTTCCCAGCCATCACGAAACCTTCCAAGCTTGAGCTGCCTGCTTGGCGTCCGCCATGTCCATACAACCGTGTACCACCCATCGGCCAATAGAATGGTCGAATGTTTTCATCTTCAACTTAAAGCCGCCTTGATGGCTCGCCAGGCTCGCGCTTCTTGGCCTGAAGATTTTCCCCTCGTCCTGCTTAGCATGCGCTCGTCTTTCAAGGAGGACCTCGGCTGCACAAATGCGGAATTGGTCTACGGCACAACGTTGCGTATGCCTGGTGAATTTTTCGCACTAGCTACTGTCACCACGCCCGATCCAGACAGTTACGTTCAACAGCTCCGCTTCCTCTTTTCACGCCTGTGTCCTTGCCCTAGCCGGAATGCATCGTCGACTGGCGTTCTTGTCAACAAGGACATGACTACAGCGAGCCACGTTTTCGTACGGCGTGAAGGCATCCGACCATCCCTTACGCCTCCCTACGACGGCCCTTTCAAGGTGCTCCGCCGGACAGAAAAAAATGTCACCATCGAGCTCAACGGACGTGAAGTCATGGCTATCGACAGAGTGAAACTCGCCTACCTGGTGACCTCGATAGCATTATGCGCTTCAGACCACGTTACCAGCGCGGAAACAAAGGATTTAGACGACCGCCCGACACCAAACGCAGTTTCATGGGCGCCCACGCATCGCAGCGCTTCTCCTAAGCGGCCATCGTCATCTTCATCGGCCACCTTTTATTTATGGCGCACTCAGGTGCATGTGCCTCATGCTTAGAAAAATAGAAGAATAAAATATAGTTTCTTCTGCTCCCGCCATCGGCCTGAACGGTTTCTTGTTCTTTCGCTCGCCAACTTACGCATTGTTATAGTGGACCTAACCTCGGTCCCTATAGTACTCAATGGCATAGCCAGGAATTTTTTTCGCAGTGGTGCATAAGTACATGCCTGCTGTGCCACTCCCTGGTTATGCCCCTGATGGTGCTCCCTATTCATCGCTTAACCCTTCATTAACGAATGTTGCCTGTCCAGAAAATTTTTTTTTCTTGCCGAGTTTCGGTTTTGAGTACAAAGTTTCATGCTAAATGCTTTCGGCCAACACTGAATGACAGGCAGCAAGCATCATTTATAGGTTTAGAGCAGGACCACAGAACGAGGGAGAAGTACAGCACGCGACTTGCTTTCTGCTGAAAGCATGGTCAGCGGAGAATGACCGATGCAACATCTTCGTCTGCAGTGGTGTCATACATGTGATGTAAAGCAAATGAAATGTACACTTATGGTTCACATATGACGAGAGCTGTCTGCACAAATTCCGAACAAAGCTATAAGTAGCTTGGGGTGAAACCCACTTCTTGTATTCTGCAGGGGCTTCCCAGATATTGGTGAAAAAGTTTCCACAAAATATTTTTTTTTCTGTTTGTTGATTATGCTTATTCTTAATGTGTTTTGCACATTTAGACAGCAAATAAAATCTTTTTCCAGGTATTTATATGTGCCGTCATTAAAGGGTAGTGTGCACCAATGACAAAGTATATCTGTCAGCTTGCTTCTAGCTTCAGTTTTCGACACTACACGGTGGCGCTTCTCAGAGTTCATGACATTTTGTGTAGTTTTTCTCTTTATTAGAGCCGCTTGAACGCCTGCATTAAAAATATGGCCACCTACATGACACATTTCTGTGAAGCTTGAGAAATTTGATTAAATTTTTATAATTTCCGACGGTACAGAAAGGGTTAATACCTACAATTATGCTTCCATATCACAGTGGTACACCATCCTTGAAAAATGTACACAGGCCAGTAAACTAGATTTCCTCAAGGTGATATTGTGCACAGGAAACTATATGGCCACAACGAAAGCATTCTCTGCTGGTGACATGAAAAATAAACCAGTGAACATTTCCAGTGCCTGCGTTTTAGGTTCAGAGATGGGCCATACGTTGAACTCCACAGATTGCTAGCCATATTTCCTCACATAGCCAAGTAAATTTCATGCACTGCTCCTACAATGAATAAGTGAGGTGAACTTACAAGATGTTCATGGCAACCCCTGTGCCAGAGACGATGAGCATGATATTTGCATCAATGTCGTAGTCATCATGGTAGATCCGCTGCGCGGCCGTGTAGACTAGGATGCCCGTCAGCACCCAGATGAACACCACACTAAGCACAGCACCCAGGACTTCTGCAAAATACAAGACAGAATGTGGTAACATACTAAACGAGTGCTAACCATAGGTTGACATACTCACTCACGAGTACATTGCTTCATACTCCCTCCACACTGATTTCTCAGGCGTGAGGTTGAGCATTAGTGAGTATGAATGGGAGTCAGTGCCAGCAGGTTTGAGTGGATGCGAGTATGAACATGGGTGAGTGCTGGTTAACGTTAGTACAAACGAAACTCGGTGACAGGGATTTCGAGTGGACATGAGTATGAACATGAGTGACTGTTGACCAATGAGAGTGGATGCAAGTATAAGCGTAAGTGGGTGCCCGCAAGTGTAAATGGACGCAACTACGAATGTGAGTGAGTGTTGGTGAGAATGAGTAGAAAGCCAAGTGAGTGTCAATGAGTACGCATGCACAAGAGCATGATAGAGTACACAGCCTACAAAAATATTGGTATGAGTGAGTATTTGCTCATTCTGCTGACCTACGGTGCTAAATAAAACATTCTTGCTTCATTATAGGCGACTGATAGCTTTAATATCATGGTATGGGGCCTCACCACCTGACATGAGGAAGAAATAATTAGGTAATCAAACAACCTTTCAATAAAACCAGTAATACAAGTGGAGTGCAAACATCAGAGATATTAAGCAGACCTATTCGTTGCATCACGAAAATTTATAGTCATGGGAATATGCTATCACAAAACAGACGCACAGGTTTGTCAGTCTAGGCCAGTGGGTACAGACCCTACCATGGCCATCTCACTGAAAGTGTATGATAGTGATAGTACAAGACGATATAAGAAATGGATAAGATATCTGATGGGATAATATGGGCAATAAGGTGGGAGGGGTGCTTACATTCCAAGAGAAGTTACAACAGAAAATCAATCTTATCCTATGTTAAATACAGAGAAGCACAAAGTGAAGGAAGAAAGAATGGTCAGTGTAGCAGTGTGTGCCCTGCTTTCAGCGAACCAAAATCAATCATTACTCTTTTTTTTCCTATAACAATATTGCAATGGAACTCACTCTCATGTGATATGACGCAGATGACATCACGAGCATCATGTTTAGTGACCTTGTGTAATTTTCTGTAGCCAGTTCGCATTTACTTCCGTTGCTTTTAATGGTATTCATATCATATTTCCGATTTTATTTTCTTTTAGCTGGTTTCGTTAACTGCTTTATGCACCTGCAATTTTTCTTCATACTTTTTGCAAAGTTTGCTGGTTACATTATTCTTGTGCTCTATGGTGTAATTCTCACATTCAACTAGCGACTTATGTTAGCTTTGTACTTGTTCACGTAGCTGTACCGCTCACGCCTTGGTGGCCAAAAGGCTGCCGTCAGTATTTGTTAAACAATAATAAATATGACAAGTAATAATAATAATGATACTTCATGATGGGGCTTGCATCCACTGCACTGAGCTGAGTGACAAAGGCAACAGTGGTTTGTGATACCACTAGTGGTGTGCAAATAAATTTGAGACCACATCGAATAATCACGTAGTGCCAAAATCTAATTTAATCGAATTGAAACCTGTTCATGGAAACCTGCGTTTGGCTCCTCATGATTCATTTAGTGGAAGCATCTGCCATCGTGTGGACAAAGGAATTAATGATGATTGATCCGATATTTAATTTAGGCATTCCATTCTTGTTCAAGTTTGAATACCCAAAATTATAATTCATAACAGGCTTGACACTCCTACATGCATGATACTTGCACACCCATGTATTGTAAACAACTTATAACTTTCACAAATGCACCCCCCTCTCCCCCACCGCCATCAGTCTGCATATAATATTGATCCTGCAAACAATTCACAATGTACATCCTATCTTGCTCGATCATCCATGGCATTATTCCACTTTGCAAAATTTAGCATTCATGGAACAGTCGAAAAGCTTGCAGCAGCTTTTGTTGCAGAAAAATTTTATTTTGTAGCAGACATTTTGGCAATACAGAACAATACAACACATACTCCGCAACTCTTAAGTAATTTTACAATGCCACTGCTGCATAAAAATCATGCAAACTTACATTTATAAGGAATCATAAAACAAAGTTTAGTTAATCATGAGTTACCAAGTTATGAGTGAGTGGCAAGCTGCTTATGAGACAGCAGCAATAGCGAAATTACAGATCATGTACAGAAGGTGGAATCTCAGCCTGGAGGCAACCTTAATGTACCGTAATATCCAGAGTTAGCACACGTAAAATCTAGAGCAAATAGGGTGAAAAGAAGGAGTGAGCTAACTTTCGGTATACAATCCAGAAAAGTTGGAGAAAAAAAAAAAAACATTGTAACGAAAGGTTGTGAAGGTTTGTTTCTTTGTCCTTGTTCAGTCGTCCTAAAATCCTTCAAAAGAGCAGCCACTATCACTGTTCCATTGTCTCACTTGAGTTCCATTTCGGTCCACCTCATAATGATGGGCGGCATTGCTCACATTGCTGCTCGTGTTCCGGTGCCCATTGGACTGCCTCCACTTTTTTTAATCGTGAAGCTCTCACATCCCGACATCCTTGCTGCCCGCAACGAAAGACGAAGTGCCCAAGTTTTGCAAGTTTGAAGATTGTTCAGCATTGTTCATTTATCTCCCATAGTACCTAGTTTCGGCCACGGTCACCATTGCATGCGATGAACCAAAAATGGCTGTCGTTCCGAGTCAGCATTGTTCCTTATCTCCAGCAGTAGCTAACTGACCTCGTTTTTGCCGTGGTCACCCCTGCAGGGCAGTGGGAATTACAAGAAGTGGGCTATCCTTCGGAATTTTGGAAAAAATATCAAATCATGCCACAAAAACAGGGGTGGGGTTTCTTTCAGGGTTGGGGCATCTCGGGTTCTTATGGTATAGCTTTACATCTTATTTCGAATTGGTTCCAGACCTGCCAGGGTCTCCGAGAGAAACATTTTGTCTCAGGAGTCCAGAATCTTTCTTGCTGCCTTGATTTCAACCTGAAGATTCTCTTCATTTGCCTAATTTCCAGACAAATCTGAATCTCCTTAGATTAATGCCCGTTTCACGCTCATTACTGGTGCCCCCAGGCTAGGGACACCACCTACCGTAAAAACTGGAATATAGGTTGAATTTTTTTTCAAAAAACCATTGCGAAAAGTCGACCCTCGTCTAAATGCTGTTGCCATTGCGCAAACGGCTCAGTCGCATTTGTTTAAAGGTAAGGGTGTCTTTCGGTGCTTTTGCCGTTGAAAAAGATTTTTTTTTCATTTTTAGAATTAGTTAGTTGGGGGTCGACCTATATTCCGGTTCGACCTATAGTCCGGTTTTTACGGTAGTATGTAGGTTCCCACTAGGGGGTCCACACCTCTCTTTATTTTGCAATAAAAGCTCCTCACCACAGCCACCCACAACCAGTCACTGTTGCAGTTGCTGCTGAAGTTTTAGCACGATCACTGAGCAGAAAACCTGCCAGACATACTTTCAGGAGTCAGTCATGTTATTTGTCTACAAATGGGCGAGCCATGTTTCAGAGATTGTTATTGGGAGCCTATGGGCAAATTACTGCATGGCAGAGCGACCCAAACAAGTAACCACACGAAACTACACGATGCTTACCTGCACGGTAGAACCCAAAGGACAGTCTCTTTGTGGGAGACTTCTGTGCAATCCAGACAGCGAAAATGGAGATCAAAAACCCAGCCAAGTCGGCGCATAGGTGAGCTGCATCTGACATGACAGCTAGGCTGTTGGACATGTAGCCACCTGAAAACAAAGAGGCGATCATCAATTAACATTCTGTACAGAGTTCGAGGCAAGAAATACAATGCACCACACCTAAAAGCATGAGTGCCGAGTGGTTAGCCCTGTTCATGTAGATTACAAAAATGTAATCAGCTCGGTCATCAAAGTACACTAAATTCACAGCAATGTGTGAACCAAAGTGAGAACGGAACGACCAGGGAGTGCTTAAAAGACTGAAAAATTTCAGACAATCCCCAGGTGACATCCGTCATACAAAGGCTGTGAAGAAGCACATACATAATGTTCACTATAATGGAAGGCATACCATTCACATAAGTACCTAAAAACTGATCGAGCATTACTGAGGCTATGAGCGTTGCCATAGTAGAGGGATCCGAATGCCGACTACCGGGGTTCTTAAATATGCACCTAAATCTAAGTACACAACCATATTTACATTTCAGCCCCATCAAAACATGGCTCCTGTGACAGGGAATATAACCTGCGACGTCATCCTCAGCAGCAGAACCCCTAGCCACCGAGTCACCATGGCAGGCAGTATCATTATCTTTACGAAAGGAAACGTTGACACGTGGCACGATGCAGAAATGAAATGGAGCGGTGCTGTTCCTTCTAATGCCTGCACCACTTGCACGTTTTCTTCTCTCTGTGTTTATAATGCATGTGAGCGAAGAGAATCGGAATACTCCGACAGATTAATCATGCCCTGACATGTCATACTCACCATTTACTCCAACTGCCTCTAAAGCTGCGGTAGATACAGCCGATTCATAACAAATGAAACAGTTCTTGTTCATGGG
This sequence comes from Dermacentor silvarum, assembly GCF_013339745.2. Lineage (NCBI taxonomy): Eukaryota > Metazoa > Arthropoda > Arachnida > Ixodida > Ixodidae > Dermacentor > Dermacentor silvarum. The sequence goes on from NC_051159.1 coordinate 170,132,178, forward strand.
CGTGCAACAAGACATATTGAGGTGAAGAAACATTCGGGACGAGCGCACAAGGAGAAGGCCCCCCCCCAAGATGTCCTCTCTTTTTTTTCACATCTACATCTCACTGCGGCGCCACACGACATGTGGCTGACAAGGCTATCTGCCACAGGCTTACGTGTTATCAGCCACAAGCTTATGTGTTCCCTTCCATAAAGATGACGATACTACCTCAAAGCTGAACCACCACTGTAGAACAGCCACAAAGCATGTGTCATTAGTCAGCCTTTATTAATACTTGCACTGGGGCTAGTTAGAATGGCGTAATTAGAAAGCAGTGCTGCAGAAGTTGACACACACACAAAACATGAACATGAGCACAGATGAAGCACTTCGTTTGTGCTCACGTTCACATTTTGTGTGCGTGTCACAACTTCTGCAGAGCAGTTTTCTAATCATTGTTGAGCACGTTCTCTTTTTGTCAAGTGTTCACTGCTTTAAAGTCAGATGGCAACCCACTGGAAAGGGCACCACCCACCATCACTGATAGTGCATAACTGCTGATACCAAGAACACTGATAATGCATGTGCTGATAGTGAGAAATGTTAAGCACTAGGAAGGGCATTAATTTTAATTTCATTATGTAAGACATGTAGAACAAAGGTACAGTTAACTCTTTTTATCGCAGGGCGGGAAACATTATGCCTCATTTCATGAAACTTCTTACCTAATCACTTGCAAATCATTACAGTTAAGTTTGAAGAGTCTTCAGGTCCTCCTTGTATTTGACTTTAGTGCAATAACATTTCTGCTTGCACTAAAGCTGTGTTGTCCTTACTCATTAGAATTTTCCCCTGGTACTTCATCCACCATAGCCCATGATGAGGACACAATGTTATTCATTGAATCACCGACTGTTTAAAAGACCGCTTATAATTACTATATCAGCTTTAAAAGCTCTATAGGGATTACGGTAGAGATACTAACCAATAACTTCAGCTATCATAAATGTAAGGCAAATGAGACAGCTGACAATGAGTTGTTTCTGTGCCACCTTGGACGAGAGCCTTGGCTGCTGGTGTACATGGCAGTGAAGAGACTCATCGCTGTCATCTTCACTGGTGTCCTGCGCAGAAACACACATAAATGCAGAGGCGTATGAGTTTGCCACGGTTTTGTTACGTTAGTACGAGAGGTGTTGAAACTCCGAGCGTATGCATATGAATTAGGTGTACTTGACAGGAAACAGGGCCACAAAGCAGTTTTCACTGTGCTTATGTGGTAGTAGAGCAAAGGTCATACAACAAGCTATCACTGTGGCTTAACACTTGGTACCCAAAATGTACTTTTCCTAGTCAATACGCGTTCTTCGCATAATACATGCAATTAAGAACAACAAAATTCAGGCTCCTGTCCTAAATGACCACTTTCGCTGCCTATTTTTTATTCGCAGCTTTGAAGCTTCGCCGCAAAAGCGTCCAGCAGTGTCATGTTCCCAAACTGCGCAGCTTCTAGCGAGTCATGCGGCAACCTAAAAGGAACAAAGCTCACAATACCCAAGAGTGGGTCGTGGCTAAACTCAAGTGTCCGCAGTCACTTTTTTTTTTTAATAAGTTTCTCAAACTTGCTGTTCGCAACCACTGTGTCCCACATACTCACATAAAGGAGCGCGGAGCTTTCACCACCATTGTGCCTGTAGTTCACGCTAGCATCTGACGCAGTGACAGACGTCGTCTCGCCGTTGCGCTGCGCTCCGTTCGCTGAATTAAAACCAGCAGGTAGCCTGCTTTGGCGTGGGCACTGAGAAGACGGGTCACCGGCGTTGCGACAGCGCCTACACAGACAGAAATCCTCGTTCTCATCCATCAGACTCAGCGGTGCGCTGGTAATGTCCAGAAGTTCTTCGTCTCCGGAAACTGAATCCTCGGAGCAGTACGCTACACGTTCACTAGCGAATAGCTGATTGACTTTATCACGAACATGGGCAAATTTGGTGGAACCACCGGATGCCATTACAGCTGATAAAACCAGTGGGCTCCGGCCTCCAGCCGGAGGCAAGCGACGGCGCTAACAGCTCCGAGTGCGAATCACTTGGATTGCTTGCCAAGGCATTCGACCGTCCCATATCGCTCACAAGCCAGACAGTAAAATAGTCCGAAGTCCAGCGAACAATATAAAACAAACCAGAGGAAATTCGGTGTTTCTTCACGCAGCTATACAGCTATCACACCGGAGAAATGTATCAAAATGGGAAGTGGTTGTCTGTGAGCGCGGAAGAATGCGCATTGGCTATCATGACTTTTGCATTGAATAAAACCATACGTTTATTTAGCAGAAAGTAGTAAGACTGTTTATTGTGCTGACAATTACTTACTTACTCGGTTATAAGCACCAGCTGTTTTAAATGTTTTACAGAAAATAACAAATGTAAACAGAAATCCAAGAACTACTTTTTGTACGCGGATACAGATGGCGCCAACAGACCAAAATATATACGCGTATTTTAGACCACAGCAGCTATCGAGAGCTGTCAGTCTTCCGGTAACGTCATTTCCGATTTTGGGTGGCGTTTTCCTCTTTGCATTATCCCCGCCATCTTGAGTGTGATCTGCACACGGCTCCAACCTGAATATAGTCCCGCGGGGATATTTAAAGTTACGGGAGATACAGGTAAGATACGATTTCACCTTTTCTATCGCTCGCGTAGGCCACTTCGAAACGCGGTAGCGGCGCCCACTGAAAAGCCGAGCTGAAGCGAGGTGACTTTGCCGCACTACGGCGTATGTTGCCGTATATGGAAGGATGGTGAATGTCTTCCAACAAGCTGCGCCATCCTCCGAGACGCTCATCTCTGAATCAGGCATGCGGCGGCGGTGAGCCGCAAATGTCAACTCTTACACCTTGTCATGTCTTCAGCAGCAGCAACAAACACTCGTGTTCGAGCATTGGCACGCCGCACTAAGCCTTTCCGAATGCTGCAGTTGCAATGCTTGCTTTCTGGCGGTCTAGCATAGCGTAGTGTCGCGAGCGCGCGCGAGCGTGCGTGGGGCCGGAGCCGATTTATCATTCGTTCTATTACTTCTCAGTATAGTTATTTTTCGTATCATTAAACCGTAGTTTCTGAGAAAAAAAAAAAAAAAGCTCCACGCGCTTCGTGTTACAAATCAAGCATACACAAACACGAATCCATGTTTAGCCTTGAATGCGAGGTTCAAGTCGGCTTCACTGTAACGCTAGAGATGTCCGTTCGCTTCGAACGTAATTAGGATGTCTCTGGAATATAGTTTTGCTTGTTAAAATAACCAAAATTCGGCTTGAAAAGCGACAGTGGGTGAAATTGCGTGACATATTAGTAGTCGTGCGAGGTATTTGCACACGCGTAGAGTTCGATATGTGTATAAGTATTTGTCACGCGCTGGCTCGCTTTGACAGCTTTCGCACAGTCTCAAATCTTGTGGCTGGTCTAGAGACTGTGTTACAACGGACCGCTTTCTCTTTACGCTGCAACAACGGATAGACGCGGTACACTTGCGCTGGCACATACGTCGTCTCGTCAGCTGGGTTTTTAAATAGAACTCGCGAATTTCAGAGGGCGCATCGCAGTTTAAAATAAGACTTTAGGGTTGTTTTCACGCTAGTGTTGTCAATGCCAGCTTCTTATCTGTGCAGACCGCGAGGTAGGCACACTGTAGGGCGTCGCCACTCAAGTCTTGCTCATGCGTGTGTGCTATCGGCTCAGTGATGCTGCATCGAACGTCAATATGCTGAGGAAAATAGCAAACGCGCGTTCTTCGCATACGTCATGTGCAAGTACGCGCGGCACTCGGTCCTTCTGATTAGCCAGCTATCCGAATTGCTTAGTTCGAACGAACTAGCTAATCCTTATAGCTAACTATAGTTACGTTTACTACTAATTATTTATCTCAGCAGTGCTGCTGTCACTCATGAAGAATGTTCGGACTGCTATATTCGCCCACCATTCACCGAAACTAGAGCCGAACCGAAACAGCTTCCTGCGTACCGTTTTCTTTCTGTTGCGCTAAGTTGCCCAACCGTGCAACTTGTGTCTGGCCGTCTTCGCTGTTTGGTTCATGTTACTTATAATGCCCGCTGAGATGCGATGATTAGTGGCTGTTGGTAATCGGAGCCCGCGTCGTTAGGTATAATTTACGTAGTACTGCAGCATACGTTGTATGTGGCAGTTATAAAAACACCCGGGTAGCCAATGGTGCCGCCGTTGCCCTTCACCATGAACAGGAGAATCCGTACTCTGCGATTATCGCGCTTCATCCGCTGCCGCCTGTAGTACGGCATGCACCGTAACGATGTTCTCGTTCAACAGCCTTATATTAGCTGCCGAACTTTATGTGGTTATTTTCGCTTCCGTCAACACAAGCTCGAATATGCGACAGCTTTGGTGATGGCTGTCGATAGTTCCGTCCCAATTAAAACTGGTGTTAATAGCGGATCGACATTTTGTCACTCTTACGTAGGCTGGGTCATTTGCGTGGCGCAGCATTCGTGAATAGCTGTTGTTCAGGTTGAACGTTCAGATTGCTTGCGTTCAATATTTTTCTATCTCGAACATGGTTTCTGCGCATTGCAGTCGAGTTGTTTTGTCAAGACCTCGCTTGTTGACGTAATCAGCGCGCCTGGGTGTTACCAAGCTGATCATTGGCATTGCCTCGAGCATGGTGCGGCTGGTGTCTCACGTATTGATGCGAGTCAGGTTATGAGCTATTCGAAGGCACCTAACTAGCTTCAATGGATCGATGATCATAGGGATCAGGAACGGTGATCAGCACATCACACAGGGTTAGACAAGGGTACATGCAGTTGCAGCACATGCATTTGCAGCAAGCACTTTGCATAATATGCAATTTCCTTGCTTTAGCCAGAGGAATCAAACAGCAAATAAAATGCCTAATAATTATAATATAATGCCACAAGGGTGATGGCGATGCTTATTTCTTCAGCGTTTTACTCAAAGTAATTGAAGAGTGAATGATAACACAACAGTCATATAGAGTGTTTTTTGTTAATCAGGGAAATTCGACCTCAAGCCACCTCCTGAATTGTAATGACAAAGTGAACAGAGCACTGAAGGTACACGTTGGACTGGTGGGGCTGAACCCCCCCCCCCCCCCCCCCCCCCCACCGCATAGTTCAACGCACCGAAAAAGCGCGTTCACAGGCAACTGGTATGCAAACCGGGCTACTTCTGCGTCACACAGAAGTATGCGTTTTCCGAGTGTTTCTTTCTACGTGGCTTGCCCAATGTTGCGTCATCCTTTTCCGTCAGTGCACCGTAGTTTACCTTCGCGTTCTGCGGTTGTGAATTAAGCTTCTGCTACTCCAGCGGTGCGACGAACGCCATCGTCAAGTTTCGTTATTTCTTTTCACTTTTTTTTTTTTTTTATCTCGCTGGTTTTGTGCAGCTGCTCCTAAACCCGCTGCTCTAGTCGTGGCTGCGCACACGCGCAGGTGAAAGGCATAAAGAGAAAGAGAGGAACCAAAACAAACAAGAACTTCCCCGTCCCTATTGTGTTTTCTAACCGCCGGAAATCGGGCGGCTTTCGATATGAGCTATTCACAAACGACGAAGTCAGTGGCGCGTTGAAATCGGCGACGTATCTCGACGGCTCCGCGGATGCCGTTGAAAACAGAATTTTGAAGCGCTCATCTCCAAGGGACGTTAGAGAAAAATATTGCGCGACTACGCTTCCGAAACACCAAACGTTCATCGTATTCTTATCTTGTGTTTGTTTCGTTTTTACGGGAAGCTCGCCGTGCTACATCTTGGGTAGGAGAACGTAGTATAAAAGTTAAGAAATGCAAGTGTGTAGATCGCGTTGCAGACACGATGAGTAAGCAAACATCATTAGGGAAAACAAGCCGAGCACGGGCTCATCGCTGTACGCGTACAAGGCAGTCAATCAATGAAACACAGAACTGCGTTACAGAATGTTAACAAATGCGTCAGGCACACACACAGGTGGTTAGATGTAAGGGGGGGGGGGGGGGGGGGGAATGAGATCCTTACGGACATCTTTGGCTGGAAAAAAAAAAAAAAACTTAGAAACAAAGCTGGAGCCTTCACACAATTTTCGCGATGGACAAGTGAGATTGCGGGAGCGGAAGTAGACAGATTAAATTTAAATGCGCAGACCTCGTTCTTCCGGTGTTTTCCTACTCAAACTATATTTACGGGACACTGTTATTGTCATGTCTGACAAAGATCGAATTATTTTATAAAGTTAGACGTACAGGTAAATATACAAAATACGTTCTCAAAATCTGAGCTGGGGGGGGGGGGTTTGAACGCGGTTCAACTTGGACCTCCCAATAATTCGCAACACAAGACTGGGGCCGTCCTACGCCACGGAAGTGTATGTCACAGAAATACAGGGTGTTTCATTTTAGCTGCACCAAATTTTTAAAAATTGCCTGTGGCAGCTAGCACACTTATAATCCTTGATCTAAACTACTCGATGAGGGGGCCATTACTTCTACGAGAAATCAAAACGCCTAATTGAATAATGAACATAATAACGCTAATTGACTTTTAATTATTTTACGGCACATCTTTCAATCTACGAATTATAGCCGCTGAGTTCGCAAGGCGTATCCACTTGGAACGAATTCTCGGGACTGAACCAGTTTCGAGATATTAATTTTCAGTGTCCGACGAAGTGCATGGGCGTTCCAATTAACTTTTTGAGGAAAACGCTGTTTTATGCACTGATGTGCCGTAAAATAATTAAAGTTAATTAGCGCAATTATGTTTATTCAATTAGGCGTTTTGAATTCTCGTGGAAGTAATGGCCCCCTCGTCGAGTAGTAGTTTAGATCAAGGGTTATGATTGTGCTATCTGCCACAGGCAATTTTTTTTTTTAATTTGGTGCAGCTAAAATGAAGCACCACGTATAAGGGCTTTCTTAATTTTAAGAGCGGTAGTTTCGGTCAGTATTATTTTCTGCACGCTTTTTCTTAATATAATAAATGTGCTTCGCCCGCATAATGCTTTTGAAAGAGACATTAACGTGTGTGTGCGTGTGGTTGACGTCACGTGCGTGGATTTAAATTTTTTGTAATTGTTTGCTCTCGCAAAGCAGTTATCTCGAGCGGGAAATTACAGGACCTCTATTTTTTTTTTTTTCTTGTCTAGATTTATTCATTGTCATCAAGCACATATGCAACGTACGGTTTTTCAAGTATGGGAGCCGCTTATGCGTGGTATCGCAGGAAAACACCGAAAATGTTTAATAGAAGATATAGACTCGGAAGTTGCGTCGATTTGTGGAACTGCGTGGTGAAATTAATCAACTAAACAAGGAAAGAGGGTGAAAAGGAGATCGACGGGATAAGTGCGCACTTCAAACCAGACTGTAATTGCGTAACAAGGCGTTTCATTTTCCACTCTTCGTTGCTTTATCATCCATTGTACCAAGTGACTGATATCGACGAAAACATCGGCGCGTCGTCGTCGTAGCCAATCATGCGGGGCGAAAACAATGGAAGATGATATATGCGTCGTTACGAAATATGGCCCCGGGATCCACTTTTAGAAAGCACACAGACGTACAACGCATATTTCACGTTCGCTTGCTTAACGCGTGCCAAATATTCCTGCGATGGCAGTTCAGCATCTTTGGCGCTTTGTGGTTCTGCGTAGATTGCGCTGCTGAGCACGAGGTCGCGGGATCGAATCCCGGCCGCGGCGGCCGCATTTCGATGGAGGCGAAATGCGAAAATGCCCGTGTGCTTGCGTTGTAGTGCACGTTAAAGAACTCCAAGTGGTCAAAATTAATCCGGAGCCCTCCACTATATATGTATACACGCGCGCCTCATAATCAGAACTGTTTTTTTTTGCACGTAAAACCCCAGAAAGAAGGTTCTGCGTAGAGTGGCAGATTTGATTACCGGCTCGTGGCAACTGTATTACCGTGAGGGCAGGATACTGGAAAAGAAGTTTGGCATCTGAACATTTTTTTTCCAAGAAAGACAAAAAAAAAAAAAATATGGCAACGCAGAAGTGGTTGGCATCGCACAATGACGTCATTGATGCCCTGCATGGTTTGGGTGGGTGAGGAAAAGAGGCAAAGAAAGCTCTGCCTTAATTGACCAGCTTCACTGGTCATCCACCTTCACTTCACTTCTCCTAACTGACATTTCGGCCCCCACACAGCCTTGTTCACAAACATGAAGTCGAGTGTCTGACGAAATCTCGTCTGGTCGGGAAGAATCGCGGCAAAAACAGGAAACACCCCGAACAAGGTGAACATGTTTTTTTTTTTTTTTTTTTCCTAACTGTCATTTAGGCGCCCACACGGGAGTCTTGTTTAGGATTGTGAACAAGTTTAAAAGGTTTATGACCTGCAGTTCAAGGAAAAGTGCGGGTTTTTAAATTTTGAGTCGTTTTAATATGGTTTATGTGTATATCGTATGTCTGTATGTATCCGTCCGTGACATGGATTCTTTATTTTGAAGCCTTGTTAACCCGTTCGTTTGAAGTTGTCATTAATTAATTGTTTGTCCAATATCTGCGTTCTCACTAATAAATCTCCTAAGATTCTATCAGGCTGCAGCCTTCAATTCTCTGCACTGCGCTTCGTCAGTGGTCGCTGAAAAAGCTTAGCAGAGGTGTGCGCGACAAGTTTGATTTCCTAAAGGAGTACGCGTGTACTAGAACTTGGCAGACCCTGCGAACATCGCCCCTGCATGCTCAGTTCTGGCCTCCTCAAAATCCGAATGAGGGGACAGTTATCCTTTGGAGATCGTATGAAATTTCTCAGATAAATTGTACGTAAATTAACCCACAATCCGCGGATTTTCCAAACAGTGCCGGAGGCCAGAATTGACCGCACATGAAATAAATCACGCTTTTAAAGCGAAGCTTTATAGGCTCACAAACAGCAAGAGGCACTGCTGGTGGTGGTAGTAGTGGCGGTGTCACGCTGAAAAGTGAGCCGATCCTGGCGATAGTGAAAAGAGTCCAAGCTCAATGGCACATACCAGGAAAAAAAGAAAAAAAAAAAAGGGGGGGGGGGGAGAGAGAAAGGAAGAAGAAACAGAGAGACAGAAGTGAAATACATCATGCGACATGAGCCCCCAGAGGTCGGCCCCACAGATCAGATATATACTTCCGGAGCCCCTGCTTGGGTGTCTGCCCAGATACGCCGATGCACTCCACAGAACAGGTGTTTTGCGCACACTGCTAATCTGGCTAATTGATGCGGATCGATGGTTGCAGGCAGCGCAACACAGGCGACACGAACGCGAATTGATTTTAATACGCAAAACAGTTGCACTACGCAGTAAAAACCGGCAGCATGCATAGTAAAAGTCGATCGCCTCGTGCTACCGCAGTAAAATATAGTAAATTGCAGCACAACGTACGTACACTCAGTTTTATTATGGCTATGCCAAAAGTGTGCTTGCGCCGACTGCGAGGCGACTATGTAAGTACCTCGAGTCGGAAGATAAATTCTTGGGTTTCACGTGCCAGAGCAACATGCTATCTAGGCGGTGTTGGCCAAAACCACAATCTGATTGTGAGGCGCGCCGTGATTGGAAAATCGGGATTCATTTTGACCACCTGAGGTTCTTTAACGTTCCCATCTAAATGCGACCGCGACGGTCGGTATTCGAGCCCGTTACCTTGAGCTCAGCAGTGCAACGCCGTAGCCACTATAGCTAACAACGCTTCTATCAAGAGACTTCACGCACCAGCAGGAAAATAAACGTCCACCTTTTTCTTCTTTTTTAAAAAAAAAGTTATCTTGTGTAATGTGTAGTGTAAACTAAAACCCGCTATCCCGTCTTTTCACCCTAATACATGTGCTGCACGAACACTTCCGCTAAGCGCTGGTAGTGCCCTTTTCGTTCGATAACGGGATATGAAAGCGTCGTGTGCAGATGAAAAAAAGAAAAGGCCGTGGGCACTGACGTCACGCCGTCCTGTGCGTCCGTGGGTACCGTCGCCTTATTGACCGTGTTGCGAGTACAACTGCAAGAGGAACGTAAACGACACGGCCACTGGTCTTTTTATTATCGGCGCGTGCCCCGCAATTTCGTCTCCCCCCTTCCTCGCAGGCGCGCGTGGCGATGATGAGGCGTCTGACACCCCTACCTTTACACCCCTTTTGTGCGTTGTCCACATGGTGTTTTGTGTGTAACAAGAAGTGTTTACCGCCGGCGTCTCCTCCCCGCCACGCCGAGTGGCCTTAGACTGCTTATAAAACTGCTCGAGATAGGCGGGCGGGAGAGCGGAAAGGTTTGCATAGAGCAGTCCTGTCTGGTCTGGCTTCTTGTATAGAGTGGCGTCGAAATTTCCGTGCGAGAAAGAGCTCCGGAGTGAGTGGCCGCCCTTCGCCGAAGCCGCTGACCGGTACGTGCACTCGAGGCGGAACGGCCGTTCTCGTCTCCTCTCGTCCTCCGACGGTTGTCGTGCGGCGAGCTGAGGCATCGAACGCATCGAGAGAGGACCGTTCGAATCGCCCAGTTCGGCAGGCTGTGCGTGCGATTTGCACGTTCAGCCGTGGAACGTTGATGATAAGCACACGACGCAAGTCCCGGCTGCGCCTGAAGACACTTGTCACCAGATAATTTACAAATTCTATTTAGTGCACGAAATGGAAAGTTATCAGACGGGGAATCCTGACCCGGCGTGGTTCACTATAACCGAAAGCTGGGTCGCTATTACGTAACGATTTGGTTCGTCTTCCATTCTTTTTGTCATTGGGTGCAATATAACGTCCTTTTCGTTATCGGCCACTCGCTGCGACAGTTTAAGGAATGAATAGAATCGATAAGCATCCTTGCTTAATACGGCACCTGGGCGCTTTCATTCGGTAACAGTTGTAAAACAGCGCGAAATTCTCTCGGGAGAAACGAAAAAAATCTGTGTATATTCAGCCTTGTGGATTTTAGGTGTTTTTTTCATGAATGCGATTTCTGTTCGGATATGGGCGCGCTGCCCTGTTTCTTATACCAATATATTTATGTCGATATGAACTAATTTACTGTTGGTAAAACAGCGTCTATCTCTTGTGCCTTTCTTGTGTTCCATCAAAAAAAAAAAAAATTAACTAAATCATGCAGTTTTTCACTATTACCCCTTATATGCAGATCGAAGTTATGCGCAGATGACTCGGTCGTGGGAGCGACGCATCGCGTGCCAGTTTGCCTTCTGCGTGTTTTGATTGATACATTGATTGATTCGGAACGTTGTTAGCTTATATAACTATTCTGTAGCGATACCACTGTTGACCGGTGTTTAAGATAGTATACATATCGGACGTGCCGGCTAACGCTGTGTTCAGAAACGTGTGCTAATTCCGTGTGACAGCCCTAAAGGCGACTGCCTGAGCGACTGCCGTGCAGTACGATCTTTCGAACTCCTGTGACTTTCCTGTCAGCCTACTAAGGGCAGAACTTAAAGGTGACCTAAAGGACCCTTGGCTGCTACTCTCGGAATGCCCGATAGTTCAGTAGACACGCAGAAACGACTCCCTTGAAGGGCGGCGGATGGGTGCTCGTGTCTGTACACGCACGTTCACATATGTCAAGAAGTTGGGGAGATTCAGCTCTCCGCATTTATTCTCGGCATTAAGTAGCGGCGTTATCAGCGTGGCCTCTCTCGCCCGAAGAACGGCGTAACGCTGACTAGACGGCATGCAGCGGCACACCGGTGGTAATACTTTTTCGCTTCTGAGGAGCGAAGCGCGCGTGTGCAATGGCATGCTTGTATACTGATGCGTTACGACGGAGTTGTCGCTCTTACGAGCATGTCGCGCTTGGCATACTTCAGTGGATCTTGTTTGTAGTCTCGTAAATGCGTTTTTTTTTTTTTCTTCGTCTTCCGAGTCAGGTTGTACATGCACGCATAGCACGTACACTTGTGTGAAAGGCATCCGAATTGCTGCCATCAGACGGTTTTAGTTTAACGTTAGCGTAATAGCGGGGTTGAGGGAGATATAGCGTTACCGGTCCGCAAACTTTGCAGGAAGCGAGTTTTAGTATGGTTCAGTTTTAGGCGGCGTATGGCTCCCGTATGGCGCAGCTTCCACGCGTCAGGTTGTGCGAGTGAAGCCGAACTAAAATGTTCAGTCGAATCGTGCGAGTGGCAGCCTTGATAAATAGCGCGTTGTAAAAACGAATTGGCGTATGTTGTCGTACTTCCTCGTGCGTCATGTCTTCATGCGTGCCTGTGTGTGTCCGGTGCTTACGTGGAGCGCATAGGTTGTCGGCGGACAGTGGTCTCGGACGCCGTAGTGTGAGGTATGTAAAGGATTCAAGTTTGCGGGCTCTAATTCAACAATGTCAAATGAATCTCGTTGTGTGCGTCCTTCGTTCCCCTTCACGCGTTTCTTTGAAGTCGGATATGGTTATGCGCTTTTCATGCAAAATATGTGACGTCGGAGGACAGTGTATTTACTCGTTCATTGCAAAAAAAAAAAGCTTTTCACTGCCAAAAAATCCGCTCAGAGCAGAGCATTCGGCATGACGAACCAGCCCATGATTGCGCCTCTACGTATACCCAATATGGCGGCACATTACGGTGTCTATTAGAAAATGAAACGGTCGATATTTTTCAACATGCACTAATGGCGGCAACAGTGCCGCCACATCTGGGTTGACGTCAGCCTATTTTTATGTCCCAATAAAAACAGGACGAAGGCCTCTCCCAGCGATCTCCAATTACCCCTGTCTTGCGCTATAGTTGATTCAATCTTGCGCCTGCCATCCTCGACTGCGGTTCCCTTCACTTCGTACCCATTCTATGACTTTAATGGACCACCGTTTATCTGCCTATACGCATTACGTGGCCTGCCCAGACCGCACCCATAGGGCATGGTTAGCCATCTATCGATGATTTGAAACGCCGCTTTCGAGATCCTCCGCGCTGCTCACGGACATACTGCGCTATCGGACGTCCATGGAGAACTATATTTTCGTTAAGCCGTGATTTTTAAACGCGCTCCGAAGTTTCGCGATCCTCAAAGCAGAACGCAAAAATGTCCCGCTCCGGAAACGGCGCGTGCGCCTCGGGAGATCGCAGATATCGCGATTACGCTGCCTCGGAGGCTGATCTTATCGATGCATCGAATAGCATTGAGTCAGAGGACGCTGACCTTTCGTCGGACTTTGAAATGACGACGACGCAAACCAGCCCGGAACATCGGCGGCCGCAGCCCGGCACGCCCAACTGCGCTTGCAGTTAAATTTTTGGAGCGGAATACCTGTTCAATGAAAAATGTTGATTTTTTTCGGAGATAGTGCCTAATAGACGGCAATACATTTTGTGTATCTCATAATTTTTGTAACATTTTTTTTAGTAGATACAAGCGTGTCTTCACAAACTTTGTTCAATTTTATCGCACAATCTTGATTTTAACAATTTATCTTTTTTATGACGTACACCTGGTTAATAGAACTTTTATGCGTGAAAAGTGCATCCATTTTGCTTTCTGTTTATGTATTGCATTAAGTATTGAGGTTGGTAGTTCCTCCAGAAAAAAAAAAAAAAGCATCTGCCGTAACATACAAAAAACACCTATTTTCCCCATGGTATACATATATAGAGAGCGAGTTAAACTAGAATATCACCTATCCCCGTCTGCTCTGTGATCCACACCGCCCTCTTCCTGTCTCTTAACGTTACGCCTCGCATTTTTCGTTCCATCTTTTTTGCGCGGTGCTTAACTTGTTCTCGAGCATCTTTGTTAACCTCCAAGTTTCTGCCCCATATGTTAGCACCGGTAGAATGGAATGATTGTACTCATTTCTTTTCAACGACAGTGGTAAGCACCCAGTCAGGATTTGGTAATGCCTGCCGTATGCCCAATTTTATTCTATAATTTTTTTTCATGATCAGGGTCCCCTGTGAGTAATTGACCTATATAAACGTACTCCTTTAGACTCTAGAGGCTTACTGCCGATCCTGAATTCTTGTTCCCTTGCCAGGCTATTGAACATTATCTTTGTCTTCTGCATATTAATCTTCAACCCCACTCTTACTTTCTCGGTTAGGGTCCTCAATCATTTGCTGTAATTCGTCCCCATTATTGCTGAATAGAACGTCATCTGCAAACCGAAGGTTGCTGAGATATCTATTCGCCGTTCATCCTCACTCCGAAGCATTCCCATTCTATATAATAGCTCGAATACGTCTAAGCATGCAACGAATAGCATTGGAGAGAATGTTTCTCTTTGCCTAACCATTTCCTGACAGGCAACTTCCTACTTTTCTTGTGGAGAACCAAGGTCGCTGTGGAATCTTTGTAGATATTTCCCAAGATATTCATGTATTCCTGGGTAACGAAGCAGAAACTGGCTCGTAGAAATAAGTTTTACAATAAGTAGTACTGGAATGTTCTGTGACGCTTTCCTGTATTCTTTCTATAGTTTGGAGTGTTTGGGTCTTTTATTTAATGACAAAGAAATGACTAGTCAAAAATCTTGTGTCAGTGACCCTTTAACCCCACAACGCCCGAACAGTGCACGTTTCCACGTCAAGGAAAATGGAACTTGTTCGCCGTTATTTCTGGTCATGGTGAATGGATTCGTACCACAAATAAAATTTTTATTGAGGAAAAGAAAAGTGTACCTTAATTATATAGTAATTGGGTTGCCGAACTATCCTGCAGCTGAAAATTCACTTCAGCGCATCAAAAGCGCCACTATGGGTATTGCGTCAAATTCCCTGCGCTTAAATCAGAATTTTGAAGTATCAAACTCGGCGCAGCAAACGTTGGGCTTTGTAGAGTTATACCCATGCCACACGGGTAAAGTGCACTTTGAGCGAGTGCACTTCAGCGCGCTGAGTGTCACTTTGGCGGTGTGCTGCTACACGAGAAAGAAAAGTGTTCTTTCAAATTGATGACCATGCCGACCGGGAGTCAGACGGGAAAGCATATGTTTATTAATATAAAAATGTGTGCACGAAAATTGTTTATTATTGTTAAAACATTTACAATCCACCTTTATAAGTGCCGGCAACGACGGAAACTTGACCAGCAACAGTCAAAACGACTCGATTCGCCAAACAACTGCGCAGTCATTATCGGGCGTGGTCGTGAACAGCCCGAGAGCAAGAGTAGTTTGTTTTGCTGTTCTTGTTTTTTTTTTTTGTTTTTTTTTTTTTTGCGGTGTAGCATTTTATTATCTTGTAACGTTAGCAATTTAAAACAATGTTATTAAAAATTACTCTTCACTCTTCTTTCAATATCACTTTATGTATCTTCTAAGCATTGCTAACGAGGCTACACACTTTGCCGCCGCGAAGTGAGTTCGCCGAACACACTCGCCGGCGAGTGCACTCTGCAGTGAGTGTCACTAAGCGTTCCCGTGTGGCAGCCTGCGAATGACACTAGCCGCGAAGTGCACTCGCTCAAAGTGCACTTTACTTTGCCCGTGTGACACGGGTATGAAAAGTGCAGCCCTGCGTTCCTTTACACTTGGTGAGAATCCATATTGACGTTGCCCAATAATCGTGAAGCCGTATATTCATGCTGTCTGTAGCGGTGTTCCATGTGTAACCTCTCCGACAGGCGGCTATATATTTGCTCACTTAATCTTGTGGCACATTTGACTGGGCATTGCAGAGCTTCTCTGGGATTGCTACGAAAGTCGCTTAAGACAACTTTGTGTTGGCGCTGAACAAGCGGGCCTAGCAGTGACGATCCATATGGCTCGATTATTACTGGATGTTTTTATGCTTGCAGTAAAAGCTCAGTTGCTGTCTTACGCTACCTCTGTAGCGCTGTCGGGAGCGCTCTGAAACGACCTGTCGAATATGTGCCGTTAAAAAGATAGGGCAAGGTAAACCGCTGGCGGCACCGTTGTATTTCTGCAACTCATCAGTTTTCGCCGTTTTCTTCTGCACCGTGACGTCCTACAGCGTTCTCGAGGCGACTGCGAATGCTCGTTGCCTTATCGCGGACAGCCGATACGAAGTGCATGTAGTAGCCCGACTGATACCTCTTATCGCGAGGAAGAAAGGATCGCCTTTGTACGAACCATTGCGTGATCGGCGAATGCATTAGTGTATCCTCCCAAGTACTTATCGAGCCCGTTAACGAACCCCAGGTAGTCCAAATTAATCCGGAGGCCCCCACTACGGTGTGCCTTATCAGATGGTGGTTTTGGCACGTAAAACCCCATGATTCAATTTAAAGTGTACCGTGGATGCGCGTGCGCTCGCTACTTTTATTGCGATAGGCAATTATATGGACACTCCAAGCGGATTTCTGGCGCCGCCGTAAGTACTAGTACACTGTACCGTAAGGTTCCGTAACGACGATTAAATCGTCGCCGCGCGCCGTATGTGTATGTGCGCGAGGGACGCGCGTTTTCACGGGGAGCGAACGCACGGCGGAAAGCAAACGCGACTAAAGGCCGTGCAGGGAAGGGAAGGAACGGGGGAGGGGGGGGGGGGGGGACGTTTAGCTGCGGCACCAAATGCGTATTTATATAAAAACGTTGCCAGGCAATAAGGTGATAAAGACTTCCGACGCTGCTCGACAAGTGTCTCGTTCTGATCTCGTCCAAAACATCTGAGCCGCCCCCAGAGGCACCAGCAACAGTCACCAACGCCGCGCGCGTTCGGTGTGAACGCGGGCAAAACGCCGACGGCGTCGACAACAGTTCTGCGCGTTGCTGGTGCTGCTACATGTCCAAGTTTATACAACTGATAAAACTACTATCCTTACTCTGTATAGCTCTCTACTAGTTTGCTTTCGCAATTGATGCTTCGCCTTTCGGGTGAAACTGCGACATTTTTTTTTTCTTTCTGAGTGATACTGATAGTTATCTGTAGCAGTAAATGACGCTTAATCCTGCAACCCTTGAGGGAGCGCGGCGCATGCCGCGCATTACCACTTTGCGTTTACAAGAAATAACTGCTTGTCAGTGCTTATTCAGGAAAGTATAATGTCGCTCAAGTTATTTTACGCAACCACGGTCGGATGTGTCCAACAAGCTGATATTGATCAGTCAGTTTGTTTTATTGTAGCCTCAGATGTTTTTGTTCCATGAGGCATGAAACGGTTGTCGCGTCTTCACAATAACAGTAATACAATTATTTATTGATCCGAGATCTGATTGCATTGTCGGCGAAACGGGACTTCAAGGACGAAAATTGACACGGATGAACGCCCATGTTGGGCTTCAACCCTCATTCATTGAAGTCTTTTGAAAGCGTCTTGCCCGCAGCGCTGAATGGCCAGCGAGCACTGGAATTGTTGTGACTCTTTACGAGCGCTAGTGTTCTAAGCACGTCTCGCAAGCGTGGAGCGGTTCGTTACGCCGCTGCCCCATATTTTCAGATAGTGGAAAAGAATTGCACGTTCAGGGTCTCCAGCGTAGTATATTTTGTTCGCCGTTGAGACCGACTATAGGGTCACCTGTGGAGTTGAATTGAGAGTGTGTGGGACACCTGTTGTGTCTGGCACGGAGCAGTGAACCGCCGCGATGAACCGATGTGGCTTCAGCGGTCTCCTCTTCGCCAGCTCCTAGCTCACTTCCCGACCCCCGATTCTCTCTCCCTCAATGCCCACGCAAAAGACGTTGAACAAGATCCCATACTAACGAAAGCAGACGTCCTTTGCTTTACCGAAACGTGGAACGCGAGACCGCACATCAATGGATTCTTCCCCGTCGTCTGCACAGAAGAAGCAGAGCGTTCGGCGGGTGGTGTTGGGATGTCATTGCCAAATTGCCAGAGACCGCGGTGGATCTCGACCTACCAATAACGAGCCAATCTCGCAACGGCGAACACGCTGCAATAAAACTATCCGACGGAACAAGTCGTCCTGACGGTGTACTTGGCCGCGAATCTCTCCCGAGGCAACATCGATCTAGCCATGCGCGAATACGAAACAAAGTACAAGAACAACACTTCAACGTAGACATCACGGACAGCGACTCCCTTGTGCAGTATGTGACGTCTCGATACGCTGTACGATGCATTTCGTGTGACTGGAAATAACCAAGAACCACCAGGGGAACGTGCATAGACCTTGTCTTTTCCAACTTCAGGCTAGATCTGATCGAAGAACCATTGGCTCTACATTTCACGGACCACGAAGCAGTGATAATGAAGGGAAAACGGAATCCAAAACCCAACACGACATACGAGTTCTGACAAATAAAACATATATATACGCGTTGTCACTCATTTACATGCGCGAGTGGGCAATGTCACGGGTGATTTACGGTAAGAACGATCCCCAGTGCTTCGCCCACTCGTCGTGATTCACTTCGAGCAGATGCGTGGATTTTTAGCTACCTGCTTTTACTTCTTTTTTGAAACGAAGCAATACCCTTCTTAATTTTGGGTGCAGAATAATTGTTGCCGCTGTGCAGGCAGTTAAAATACACATTTTCGTACTTATTTCTGCATCTTCCTCTATTCTACCCATATAGAGCAGGATGACCCAAGTACATATCACGATTTCTGCGATCATAGTTTTGTTCTTGCCTGAATCGTCTGTCTTTCTATGCATAAAGTTCCCTATCTGCGACTGCGCAACATGTTCATTTGTCTTGTTTGACGCATTATATACAGTGACGTTTGCTTAGATACGTAGATTTATTGGAGACATACGTATATTTAAATATCTTGTTGCGAGATCTTGTGTATACAAGCAGTGAACTTTGTTTCCAGCGACACTTTTTTTTTTGCCCTTTATCAAGTTGCATCTTCGCATTTGTATATTCCATTATATCTTCGCATTTCTAATGTATATTTTGCAGAACTCCAGCTTTTTATATGTACGCACTGCTGCGACTATAATTTCGATGCAATTACTCGCAATACACGACCGGTAACAGCTGCTCCTGCGCAATCCATTGCAACGAAGGACAGCATCATTGAGGTTCTTCCCTGGCCGTTGCGTAGGTATGTACAAAAATGTTAACAAGGTTCTTGAATTACATATATTCATCAAAATAGTTCATGTTAATTTCATGGCCTTTACGTTTTTCATATCAGCTGCATGCACTGCTTTGCTGGTTTCGAACTGATATAGGTCTAAAATTCGCGTGATATTTTCTTTACTTATGAAATAGACATGAAACCGGGAAGCATTGATATCAGTTATTTCTGCCACAATTTTTCGCACATAGGAAATATATTCTTTAATGAAAAAATACATATTTACTTGTCTTAACAGTGCGTATAGCGTTCAATAATTCGTGTGCAGCATCTAATATGCAATGCAGTTATTATTCATATATTTGATCCCTCGACAAATTCTGTGAGGAGGCCGCGCTGCAAGGTGACCCCCCCCCCCCCCCCCCCCCCCCGAACAAAATTTCTGGCTACGCCACTGTTCATAGCAGCAAATGGTTGGTGCCCCTCCACCGTTTCACGTCGAGCCGAGGCACCTTCGAGTCACTGTGCTGGCTGGGTTCTTCACCTCGTCTTGCGTACAGGACGGGGCACCTCGGAGAAATGTGGGGAAGCTCAAATCACCGCTCGAATGTGTGTGGCACAACATCATGAACGTATTAAATATTTTTTTAAATTCAGCGCCAGGCGACATGTTGTACACGCGATATGTCTGGTGCTATACGTTAACACGTAGTGCTGGCTCTTGTAAATTTCGCTCGTTTGATGCAACCTTTTATGCCTAGCTGACTAGCTGTATTCAGGCCGTATTATCATTTAGGTCAGAGTGCCGGTTGCCTATGAGAAATGTGAAAATGCGCACTTTTAGACGTTGATGGGTTTAGACCGCATGCTCCTGAGCGGGCGTGACGGCAAATGCACTGGAGTGACGCGCTCAAAAAAAAAAAAAAAAAAAAAAAAGGTACGTCAACAAATGCCCTTTGCTGCAGTGCAGCATGGGGATTTTGTCAGGCGAAAGTGATCGTTCGGCAACACTACCTCCGATCTATCACTGCAGAGGGCCGATTTCTTAAACACATCGCGCAGGCTGTCAGCCGTTCCCAGGTGGCTTTTTGTCAGCTCCGTTTGCTGTCATCACCTAACGTCGTGAATCGTCAAGTACACGGGCAGCCGTGTGGCTGTAAATGTTAGAAGACCGATATCGCGTCTTCACTGCTATATAGTGTATGGAGTATGAGCGCATGCACTCGAAGAAAATCTTCCCGTCTCTGAATGCGGCATAGATGCAGCCATTGAACACTGGCCTATATTTCGGACGGCTCAAAAGCGGCGTAGTTTCTGTGGCCTAAACGGTTCAATAAATCTCATTTACTCCACTATCTCGCCAAGTCGAGCTGCAGCCGCCTGTTGAGGGTCGTTTGATACATTTGCAGAGCATCGCGTTGTGTAGCGTGCAGCCCGCTTTATTCGAGCGGGCAGCTGCTCTTCGCTCATGGCCGTCGCACGCACTCGATCGCTCGCTACTGTGGCTGCGGTCTAGCCCGTCTTGGAAAGTCCTCCTCCGTGGTCTTCCTGGAAGGACCGCTTCTATTGTCCTGCCTTTGTCACTGCCAACGCCTTCGTGCTTGTTCTGTAGTTCGCCCGTGCACATTTTTGGCAGAAATAAAGTTCTATACATGCCCCCCCCCCCCCCTCCCCCTCCCTCCATACACGCTGTGGCTCCATGCAGCGTCGCCCCGCCTCCGCCATCTGTAGCAAAAATGCATGCAGCGCCGTCCGCCCTTGGGGGTTCTCCGTTAACTTCTTGCTCGCCTTTCCATCTCACAATTGTGTTCTTTGTCCCCCGTCACCGCTGCATTTTTTATTTGTTCGTCTGTTGACCTCGTGAAGGCTCCCGTACAGCATTAGTTTTGCGATGCTGGCCTGATATGATGTTCCTTACTGCGCTTTATACTCGGCGCTGGCGGGTGGCATTCTGTGCGGCGAGTCGCACGTATGCAGGTTGCTGCTCGTTATGTTATCAGCCTCTGCAGGTGTGATATGGCGTGATCGATGGGCAGAATACCGTTACACTTATTGCCATTAGTGCAAAAGCGTCTTGCGGCAGGGCAGAATAGAATATAATGTGTTACTACAGATGACCTCTTGCTGTTATTTACCAGTCGTAGATATTAACGCGATAGCGTTTAGGGCCCCGTGTCGCAGAAAATCCGGCGTCGGCAACCCGCGTGTGATCGCGGGTGGCGGAGAAAATCATCCAACCACATCGACCGTGCAAGGTTTTCGTGAACAAAAATTGAATTTCTCACAGTGAAATCCGTCAGAAAACTTGTAAAGTACGGCGTCGCATTCGCGCCGTCGGATTCGCGCCGTCGGATTGTTTACAAATTGGCGTCGGATTGTAGTTTGAATGTACGATAAAACCTAATTCTGCTATGAGGAAACTGAAACGTTTCTACCAGACCTGCGTGCGTCGGGGCAATAGCAAACAATTATTAAAATAATAAAAAAAAAGGTGCTAGGGCCTTCACATTTTAATATGACCGCTTATATTGCCCCTGGAAAAACGTCTTTCCAGCAATGCATTTCAGTTTAAAAGTGAAGCCGACTTTAAGGGGATCGGTGTGAGCTTGGTCTTTGTAAGCTGGCTTTTCCACGTTCAGGGTTGCAGTGAATGAAGCCTACTTGCCGTATGCGAACAATGCGATGCGAACGGGTCCCGATAACGCTATCGCGTTCTACTTTTAAAGGCGAAGCATAAGCGTCCTCCAAGTTTTGGTTTGCTAAAGATCTCTCATTCGAGTATAAATTATACTGTAGACATTGAACATAATCTGTCCGCCTTGGAATTCGATACGATCCTATAACTTTCGTAGTCTCTGTGATGCGTATTTCAGTCCTTGAGCAGTTGTACTTTGTAGGCCGGGCTGGTATGCCATTTCCAGTTCCCTGATTAGTACACAATTGATTAGTACACAATAAAGAAACAAAGAAAACAAACAACACTAGACGCAGAAGACGTATTTATAGTCACATGGGATTCTTTCAACAGATTGCACCTGTCAGCTGCGCAGACTAATGCCGACAGAAAGGCTGTGATTTCGTGCGCGCAACAGCTTGCTTGACGGGCGGTGTCGGGCGCACAGTGAGTCGGGGGCCGGCTGATCCACTTTTACTTGGAATTGCGTATAAATAACCTACGTGAAAGCTGCCGCAGCTCAAGGCCCTCTGATGTGCGCGTTTTATATACGACTATGAACACTTCATGGGTCGGCCTCGCCCTTCTTTCATGGCGTTTAGTTATTGGCTTGGAAGGTACCGCGGAAAACTCGCGGGCGGTGGATTGGGTGGCTGTGAACTTTAGTGATAAGTTCGTTCATGCTGGTGAAGTATTCCTTCGAGGCTGTGATACCCATTTATACTGAGAAGTGCTGGTTCTATTTAGCTGAGAAAGTAGCCGAAACGCAGCAACTTTCGCGCTCGTGCACATGACAATCCGTAAAGAAGGAAAATGTTTGTCCCGTCACTGCTTCCGAAATGAGGGGCCAGTGTCCGTGCAATTCTCAGGTGTTCTGGCCGAAGAGCAGCCCGCCCTTGGGCGGTCGCAAGAGCGCTGCGTGAGGCGGCGTCGCTGTTGGCGCCTGTCTGAGCTGAGGCGGTGAGGCGCAGACGTCCTTGACGTTGCGTAGCCGTGCTCTGCCATCGGGCACGCTCTCAAAATAGTGCCGCCGGTTACACGCGAGCTTGTATATGCAGCTCGGGCGGTGGTGGGCAGCATTTTTATATAGTACGCCCCGCAGTCGCTGCGGTATACACGCCCGACGACTAAAAATCTCCTCCGCGCCCCCTCGTGTTTGCCGCATTCTTTGCGTCAACGACGTGTGCATGCGCGAACTCCGCCCCGTTTATTTCTCGCAGCGCCGCGACAGTCTTGCAGGCCCGAGGCATTGCGCGATGCTATGTACAGAGTAGGTTCCACGGATGTTTGTAACTTTGTAACCTTATAGCTGTCGTCCGTGTAGCCTGGAGTCTTTTCTGGTCTCAGTCGGCGCTTGCGAAAGGTGGCATGCTCTCTTCCTTGGTAACATTACGGCCACCGTTACAGGCTGAGCCGTTTAAGTTTACGACTGTGTGCTCTGCATGCATCGGCTAATATCTATAGTGCTTCACCACACACGTGATGGCGGAGAACAAAATGGAAATGAAGCGGGAGCGCACGAGCTGGTGGCCGCTACCTTAGCCGCCATCTCGTCCTTATACTATATATACATCCTCGCTGTTTGCTATATATCCTCGGCTCAGTGGCGCCGTGACCGGTAGGTCGGCCGTCTCGTGTAGGGCATCCTAATATAGTGTGAGAAAAGCCTACTTCTATAGTATTTCGCATATCGCCTCTATTGCTCGCCCAAAACTCCTCCACGACTATTTTACCGTTATGGCTTTTTTTTTTTTTTTTTTCTAGCGCGAGTGGTATATAGTGCTCACTCGCGAGCCATATACACTGCGCGCGAAATCTTTCGCGCTAACTGCAAATGGTTGCTTTTCTCATTTCTCCCCTTTTCCCGTCGGTATACGATGTTCAGCCGCCGCTCCCGTTTCCTTTATTTCTTTACGCAGCCAGTAAAAAAGTAAAATTGAAAATCGTGCCCTGCAGCCATGCTGCTGCTTCTATAGTAACGATGTCTATCATGTGGGCCACTCTGTTGTTCATGCAGAGGAGGAATTGTATAATTTGTCCTCCCTCCGTGGGCGCACATGTGGTCCTCGTGCGCCCTTATTGCGTGTGCGGCCATTTTCCTTGCGGTCGTTTCTTACTTAACAGGACTTGTCGGTCTCCCTTTTTCCTCTTCACCTGTAACCCTACACGTCCTGCCCGCACCGGCAACTTTTATAACCACTCTTCCGCGACGGCTTCAACAACACATATATATGTCAAAAGAACTTCTTCTTGGGCAAGTTGGTGCTGAGATTTGCTAGGACAGAAGAGAGCGGCGCTTCACTGTCTCCTCTCTTCTGTCCCCTTTTCACGAAATGTATTTTGCGCCACATTCAAGTATACCTAACATATATATGTATTCAGTTGCTCGAAGGGCCCGATAGGGGTATTATTGATAGGCGGTATAGTCGTTGAGATGTAATGTGCACTAATACAATATTGTGTAACAGCACCAGAATTTGAGTACCTCGCAGGGTGATTAAATTTAATGCAAGTAAGATGATTAAAGGTTAACAAGAACAGATTACGAGACAATAATTTTGATTAAAAACAATATGCTTATTTATTTAAAAGTGGCACACATCTGCAGAATCACTTCTCTCGTTTTGGCGAAGCGTTTAGCGGATACTAAAGAAATCATTAGTTCCCGTTAGCGGACTACAACTTGCTCTGGCATACATCTGGTCAGAATACCAGACCTATGTTCATGTTTACACAGACGGGTCCGCGTCACCAAATGCATCGACAGCAGCTGTGGTGATACCAGCCCAGCAGATGACTCGACGTTTCATTATAGATCATCAACCGCTGCAGAGCTTGTGGCTATTCGGGAAGCGATTCGCCACATCTGCGGGGAAAGACCTCAAGAATGGTGCATTTTCACGGACTCAAAACCCGCGCTGCAAATTTTGGGATGCTACCTGCGCCACACCGCGTATCAAGTTCTGGCACTGCAGATCACCGAGCTACTTTCATGCGCTCAAGAAAAACACCACAATAGCCTGCGAACTGTAGTGCCGTTCTCTAGACCGGACATCGCATGCCTCCTGTCGAAATTAATGAGGAGTGCGACGTAAACATACTGGGCCCAGCCAGACGCTCGTCACGTCCGCCTTAAAAGGCTAGATCCCGATATGCAATTTCCTGTTCTGCGTGGAATTCCACGCCCTCATACATGCCTGATACACAGACTGCGATTAGGCGTCGCTTTCACGCGCAAATACTTGCACATCATTGGACGGACAGACTCCCCGGACTGTTCAGTGTGTGGTGTTATAGAGACTATAGACCATGTGCTCGTGGTGTGCCCTGAGTATGCGCGCGCAAGACTGACATTGGCAGCTACCTTGAGGCATTTATACAATGGACCACTGTCGGAAGACCTCTTGCTGGGCGCATGGCCACAGAGTTGGCAGACGATAGAGACAATGCGTGCTATTTCACGTTTATTAGGCGACACGGGCCTGGACTCACGATTGTGATAATATTTATGCAATGTGTCCTTTCACCTCGTTCCTCCCATTGTCATCTCCCATTGTGACCCTCTTTCTTCCCCTCTTTTTCCCTTACGTAGAGTAGCAGGCCAGATGTTCCATTTTCCGGCCGACCTCTCTACATTTTCAAATCATTAAACTACTCCTTCTACTTCTCGAGTTACGAAAGCTTGTCGTGGTTTATCCCCCCTTTACTGTTTGTGACCTGTCCCGCCATCCTTCCGAAAATTCTCGGGTGTGCCCCTATTGAATGATGCTGCAAATTGCTGCACGCCACGGTCTCATCCCTGTTTTGGCCCCGTGTTTTCCACAATATACCGCCTATAATCCGTGGGGACGCGACCACACTGGACGCTGCCACTGGACGCTACTGGACGCCACCATGTTTGTCGAAGGTGGCGCATGACAGCATTGGTGTCTGCGGCGTTGATTAACACTTATCAGCAATTCAAAAAATGGAGTGCTGATATGTATTAACTGGAACATCAACGCATTTCGCCATAGATATTGAAGACTTGAGAGTGCTGTGCTTAGCGCCAGTTCCGAGACTTAACTCAATAGATATGACTTCATTACTGCTCGGCTTCATTTCCGCAGTTGTGACATGTGCCGTAAAGTCAACAATTAGTCAGTTAGTGAAATTGCTTAGTGAAGCAAGTAAGTGAAAACATCCAATTGAGAAAAAAAACTTAGAGGACGCTTAAACTAAAGTCCCTAGATTTTCTGCAAAAAATATCTAGGGACTTTAGCTTAAGCTTCGCCTTTAGTAGTAGAACGCGATACCGTTATCGGGACCCGTTCGCATCGCATCGTTCGCATACGGCAAGTAGGCTTCATTCACTGCAACACTGAACGTGGGAAAGCCAGCTTACACAGACCAAGCTTACACCGATCCCCTTAAAGTCGGTTTCACTTTTAAACTGAAATGCATTGCTGGAAAGACGTTTTTACAGGGGCAATATAAGTGGTCTTATATTAAAATGTGAAGGCCCTAGCACCTTTATTTTATAGTTTGCTATTGTCCCGACACGCGCAGGTCTGGTAGAAATATTTGAGTTTCCTCGTAGCAGAATTGGGTTTTGTCGTACATTCAAATTACAATCCGACGGTGAATCCGACGCCGAATGGTAAAGTCGCACTTTAGCATTTTTCTGACGGATTTCACTGTGAGAAATTCAATTTTTGTTCACCAAAACCTTCCATCCACGTGGAGGGCCTGCGCGGTCGATGTGGTTGGATGATTTTTTTTCCGCCACCCGCGATCACACGCCGGTTGCCGACGCCGGATTTTCAGCGACATGGGGCCCTAAACGCTATCGCGTTAAAATAGTGTGACACACTCATGGCTGCTTGCCTCGATCCTCGCGCTGATGCGGAGCGCGGCGGCGTGATTGTTTTTGAGTGCCGCAAGCGTTATCTGCGAGGCCGCGCCTCCCTCGTTGACACACCCTTGAGGCGCACAGCCTTACGTACACACCTGCGCCATTGCACGCAAGGGCACTTGTCCTGGCGCTGGCCACTCGGCGTTGAGCGCGTTCGATACGCCTCCATAGTCGATGAAGCCACAAACTCATTGGGTCTTAAGCCGATTGTTTGTGTGTGTTATTATTGCTCTAGCTTGCATATCGTTCGTTGCGTCATCTTTTAAGCACAAATGAAGAAAAGTTCTTGGTGTGTGTGTGTGTGTGTGTGTGTGTGTGTGTGTGTGTGTGTGTGTGTGTGTGTGTGTGTGTGTGTGTGTGTGTGTGTGTGTGTCCAGCTGTTTTGAACTGTGCAATGGTTATTTTGTTTTTTTTTTAAAGCTTTCTCTTAGCCTTAGTTTCGCTTTACAGACTGTGGTCGTTATTCGTTTTGTCGAACATTTCAACTTTCGTTTGCAGGTTTAATGCGCGCACACCTTAGACGAGAGGAAGTATATAAGAAGCCAGGAACACCGTAGTCATCATGCAGCGCATGTGAAAAACGAAATCGCAGCGTTCTTCGTAACTGTTGTTCATTGCCTGCGCAACAGCACAAACGTCACTAATACACGCCTTCTCGTTCTTTCTGATATAAACGTGCTTCCATTAACTCGCGCGCCAGCGTGTCTCCTCTCTTACGCTGTGTCTTGCGTCTACGTAATTGTCCCGTCGAAGATGTGCTTGTTAAACCTGCCAGTATGAACCAACTACTCTATAGCAACACTATCGATATCCGCATTCGTACCTGTTCTTTCGTGTACACGTAGGCGCCTCGCAAGGTCGCACTACAGTGTCTTATCGAATCGTTGTTTCGGCCTATCGTTTTTCCTTTCAGTTGATGTGCACGGGTGACGAGAAAAAAAGCAAAAAAAAAAATGGGGGTGAAAGGAAGTCCGGGACATCGCTTATCGGACGCTGATCCACCTCTGCAATAGAATCCACCCGGTCACTTTCGCAAGCGCAATTTCCGCGAAGGACCGTCCTAATCTAATCGACTTTGGTCTGGCGCAATCCGCAAGGATGCCGTGCGAATTTGTATCTTCGGGCACGGCGCCCAGCACGCTATAGTTGTCCGCTTTGTTAGGCACCGTGCACGGCCAATTCTCCATATTCCCTTGCGCGGCTGATGGCAGCTGTCTAGATCGTGGCCCAAGTAGAGGAATGACGTGCATGTTCAGCGCAAAGGGAATCCTCTCAAGGCTACAAGGGACAAGAGGAACTTCTGCGGCGACGAAGCGGGCCTCGTCCTTCCGCCTGCGGTGCGTGATGGAACGTACGTGCAACCTCCGTTCCCACTGAGGCTCGCTTAGAAATGAGGACAGGCCTTTTTCTTTTTTTCTTTTTTTTTTCCCCTTTGAGAGCTTTCGGCGTAAGGCGGTGAGTGAGGCGCGCTTATCTTTGGCCCTCCGTGCCGAGACTGCCGCCGCCCCCGGTTCTCCTCTGCGAGCTACCTCACCGGAGATGCACGTAACGCCTGGCTGCCTCATCGGCAATGAGGTCACGCTCGCCACCACCTCCACGTGTGCGGAAGAGGCGGTATGCTGGCGTTTGCCAGGCAGGGCGCCAGCAGGCTCTGGCGCTTTATCCCGTTCGTCCTCTTGGCGATGTCCTTCGCCCTTATTTTCTTTCCCATCGGTCGCTCATTGTCGGCTTTCGGATTTCGTGTAGCCCTCGCCGGCGCTCCTATCTGTTCAGGTGTTTGTCGTAGAGACCCGCGAGCGATCCTGTACTGCCGCTGCGCGCAGCAGAAACTCGCTCGGCGCCACTCGAAGCTATCGTGCTGTCCTAATGCTCGACGTGAAGGACTCGCCCCTCTCTGACGTTCGTGGCTCGGGCATAGTGTCTGTCGTGGCAGCAGCACGCACAAACACGGCACGAAAGCCCGTAGTCACGTGATTGCAGCGTATTCGGTGTACGATTACTTGTGTGACGAACTGACTACTTTATAATAATTATTACATTATTATTAAACAGGCCATAAAGGGTAATTTTAAGAGCCGCCGTTGACCAAGAAAACAAACACACGAAGGTTTCATCGTTCCCTCCATGTGCAGAATGACAGAACACTGCGCATCACATGGGAGCGCTATTGTCCCGGTGTTGTTCACGCCTTGACGTGGCTGAACTGCAGCTTGTCTGCGGCGTCATTGTACGCAGCGCGATTCGGTCTGCGCGTGAATCCATATTTAGGGTCAGTCATACCGGACGTACATACCGTATACCATATAAATTACTAGAGGGTACTCCGGCGTAGCGATCGTGCAGCTGCATGCGAATGATATAGGCAGTTTAATCTTCGTGCCTCTGGTTTCAGAGGTTTTTGTGTCGTTATTCATTACGCCTTCCTAAAGTTCCATAGTCTCTCGCTATATTATCTATAGAGGGAAATATGGTGCTGCAGCGCTGTGGTATGCATGGGAATGCTGCTATATGGTGACTTCGGATTGACATCGCCCTCGGAGAGCCAGAAAACCTTGAAGACGCGCCTGGCTATAGCACCGTTCCGTCTGTCACATTATCCATTTCCTACTCAAACAGCACGTAAATAGCTGTTTTAGCTTTATTGTTACACGAAAAACATGTTTTGTTTAATTACGAGGACTTGTGATCGGATTTACAATTACATGAAACGTAAAAAGTATCAGCGGGCCGCTATAGCTGGAGGACAGACATGATCCGCGTTCGCTCTGGAACAGTTTGTCTTCTGTTCTTGCTTTTCTTCGCTTGATTATGCATTGTAGGTGAGTAAACTTCATTGAAAGATGTAATATGGGTTAATTAAACTTTTCATGAAGATTGTATTTTAAGAACGCATTATCTGTGTAGCTACATCCACGTTTTAGACGAGACCTCATAGAACACGAGCCACACAAGCCTCGCACACCCACATACCGTCATTCCCATGACGGCACAGCGCTCGTTAGAAAAGTCCCATAAAAGGTGGCGCCAGATTTCTCACTAGGTAATAGAGTTAGAAACTCTAATTTCTGAGAAATCGTACACTTCTAAACGAGTGAAGACAGCAGGTTCTTGCATACACGCATAATCATTTCGAATTGTTGAGTTCATGACGCATTACCTTGATGAAAAATATCAATTCGCAAAATCCCAAAGCCGTTTGAAGCCAGAAAGACGAAGTTAAGGAAAATCAATGTGCGATACTAGAGTGTAACTATACCCATATCATTCTCAAGCTGTCAGAATCGCTACAATTTCAGCTTCCGTAGACACTATCGCCACATTTCCCACTAGTAACCTTTGTAGCAAATTATATGCCGGATGTGTTCTATGACTTCGGCCACGTGGACTACGCCTGCTATTACGATGAACAAAAGCTGCGTGACGTGTAGGCGTCATTGCGAGAGCGTCGCCGAGTGCGATGTACCGACATGTCATTCGCACATGAACGACGTCGACTTCGCTTAAACTTCTTGAATTATTGCAACGGCTGAAATCGGGTGCTCGGTGTGTCTAGTATTTTCGTCGGAAAAGTCGCTGAAACGATATGTGTCGGTTATTTAGCGGAGGAATAAAATAATGGTAAAAATGGCTTAGCTGGCAGTCATGTACGTGACCTTCTTGAAATAAGGTCCCTGTGTAGCCTTCCTTTAGTTTGAGATAGTGGCCACCTGTCCATATTACACTTGCCACATGAGGTGGATTCGTTTCTTCTCCGTCAAGCGCTGACATTTCAGGATTAATCTTCGGCCTGCGCGTGAATCGAAGTTAGTGTATACCAGGTGATCCGGAAGATACCGTATAGTTCAAACTTATTCTTTCAAAACACCGCGGCAAGAAGTCTGCTCCCAACTTGTATACCGGACATTTTTCTTGCCGGTTTATACCGTTTTTTTTCTTTTCTAGAATTAAAGCTGGAGGGGGGGTCGACCTGTATTCCAGTTTTTACGTTAGTTTTCCTAATAGCTATAAAATTCAGCTTTGGCTGAATTTGCTGTAAATGAATAGCATGTACCACTGAAGCAATCTTGGCAAAGCCGCAGGGCTGGCAATTGTATAGTTTTGTTACTGGCCATTAATTAAGCAGACGACTCGTGCACCTGGTGGTTGTCGCTGTGACCAAAATCCCACCTCCGAGATTTTTCAACGCGCCGCGGGCGTTGCCTTATCTCGGAGGTCATGCCGAGGAGCCGCGTGTTCTAGCTCATGCGTCACTTCCGGCGAGCGGCAATGACTGCGTCTTCTTTTTTTTTTTTTTTATATAATTTCGTGACGCTTCCGTTCGTATTCCGAGCGGTAAATTTTGCAAGGAGGCCTCTCTATCTCCACTACAGTATCTGAAACTACGCTTTTTACGCGGTCTAAAATTTTGTTGCAGTTGCCCTTTATCCGGAATAGTGTGCCAGCTAAGGATTAGGGTGTTCCAGTTAAGGATTGTCAGGACTTCAGTTTCTTTTTTTTTTTTTTTTTTTTTTTTGCAGTGCTCATTTCGCGCATGTAGTTGCTTCTGGCGTTAACCAACATTGCACTTCGTCGCTGCCTTGTGTCAACAGGCGTGATGTCGACTATGTGTAATTAGTGGGAGCCGCATGTATGCCGAGTTCGTAGAATGCCGTGTCAGACAGGGTTGGCGCAAACCCGACCGCATTGTCATGCGGCCGCTGCAGCCCAGAGACTGGCACGATGTGCGGCAGGGTAACTCATTGGCATTCAAACGTCGACCACTTTTCTGGTTTTAAATCCGCCGCGTCTGCGTGTCTCCTGCAAAAGCCAAAAGATATTCGTGTAGGAAGAACGCGTCCTGTCCATTGGCGCATGCACGAAGACAGAGGCTTATTTTCGCTACGAGAATGAAGGCGTCGAGTTTAAAACCTACTTACTATATAGGGCTTGAAGGGCTTTCAACTCCTACACGTACCGCTCCAAGATTGCGACATATTGTGTTGTAATTTACATTCGATATTGCTTCGCCAAAGTCGTTGTGTGGTTTTCGTTTCAGACGTATATTCTGTAGGAAATATCCTCGCCCTCATAGAATATATATAAATAAATGGGTGGGCTCTATTTGAAAAGCAGTTGCGTTCGCAGGCCGGGCACCGAATTTCCCTATTCGGCACTTTTTTTTTTTTCCTTTGCGTGCGGCCTGCTTTCTCTATTTTTGCAGTTTCTTGGTGTCGTTTTGTGTGACCGTCGTACCGACCGTATGCGACTTGCACACCGGATGGGCGCTTTAAGGACGTATGGTTATGATTGTTATGACACCTTCTAGCGAAGTTGCGCCTTCTAATTTGCACAGTCCTTACGCGCTTTGTTTACCCTGAGGCCCTATAGGGCACATTTCATACTCGGCACTGGCGAATCCAAAAATAGAGGCCCTGCTCTGAACCCCTCCTCCCCCAAGACATACCGACACTGCTTGGTATTCGTACGCTG